>NC_140178.1:89808829-90115244 GCF_963971535.1 Notolepis coatsorum | reverse complement strand
TTGTCAAAGAGAATGGCAATATAATTTCTATGGTTAAGGTTAGGCATGGTTAAGGTTAAGGTTAAGGTTAGGCATTGTTTCGGAGTTGGTTAAGGTTTAGAACGGTTAAGTTTAGGCGCTGTTAAGGAGCTGGTTAAGGTTAGAGTTTGTCAAAGAGAATGGCAATAGACAGCCTATTTCCGCGCGACAGCTCCCAAAGCGGGCCTGAAAAGAAAGGCGCTTTACCGTAGTGGCGTGCGGTGACGAATGCTTCCGCATTTTTGCACTGCTTGCTTATCATTAAGGTAGACGCGTGCGAGACAGACAGATGGCTGTGTGTGTGTGAGAGAGCAATGTTCTCTCTCTCTCTCTCTCTCTCTCTCTCTCTCTCTCTCTCTCTCTCTCTCTCTCTCTCTCTCTCTCTCTCTCTCTCTCTCTCTCTCTCTCTCTTCTCTCTCTCTCTCTCTCTCTCTCTCTCTCTCTCTCTCTCTCTCTCCCTCTCTCTCTCTCTCTCTCTCTCTCTCTCTCTCTCTCTCTCTCTCTCTCTCTCTCTCTCTCTCTCTCTCTCTCTCTCTCTCTCTCTCTCTCTCTCTCTCTCTCTCTCTCTCTCTCTCTCTCTCTCTCTCTCTCTCTCTCTCTCTCTCTCTCTCTCTCTCTCTCTCTCTCTCTCGTCAGCCCAGAACTCTCAGTCCCCACGCTGTCAGGCCCGCGTGAACACTTAAGGTAACTAACTTGCGTTCAGCGTTTCTCTGATTGGCCACGACATCCACGTGACCGCGCGCTAGCACGCCCCCTTATCCACGCTGCTGCTCGCGGAAATGTAATGTTATGTTCGAATTGCTAGAAATGAATACACAACATATTTATCAAAACAACTACCAGATTAACGAGTCATAAGTTCACTCCTCACAGGGGTGGGGAAATGATACTGTGTATTTTTCCTTTGTTCATTCAGGCCCTATCATGTGCGTTAATACAGAAGATATTTTTATTTGCTTTTCTATTTTCAAATGTAGGCTAGTATGTGTGTACGGTTAATTGGAAAGGCCCAGTACTGAATCTTGGATTCACTGCATTCAGTAGCTTAGTAGTGATTTTCCTTTAGTTTGTTGTTGCCATGTTGGACAGAATCAGAAACCCTCCTTTTTTCGTGTGTGAAGCCTATTAGAATGCCTGGAGCTGGACACGTTGTTGGAGGGCTGTTGGGCCATCACACATTGCCATGAGGGAGCTGCACATAACACATCTTCACTCCAGGAGATTTGTTTGTTCTTTCTTGAAATCCTCCTCACAGTTTGCTATAGTCTTAGCTTCATCCCTGTTGGACTTTCCCCATTTTTCTAGGCTTACTACTGCCACCCAGTGGTTTCACTGTGGCATGTCATCTGCTTAATTACATCTCTTGGGGTTCCGTTGCTGATTGATTGATTGATTGATTGAAAGTTTATTAACAGATTGCAGAATGGGTACAGTACAGTACATCTCAATACATACAATTGTTAAGGGGATGCAGACCAGAGAAAGACTTTCGTCTTGTTTCCACAGGGTCCCCCATTTTCAATTCATCATAACATATATGACATACATGACATACAGATAGACAGTACTGCTACATCTATACATTTATGACATATCAGATTTGCAAATACAGTACTGTTTGTGATACAAAAGTGTCCAGAAAAGGAGTGTATATACATTTGGCGTAGAAACTGTACATTGGAGGAGGTTGGTGGGGTGGGGTTGGGTGGGTTGGGTGAGGGCTGTACATTGGAGGTGGGGGGGGGGGGGGGGTTGGGTAGGGGACATACACACATTTTACACTGTACATTGGAATGTTGACAAAGCCTTACTTGGTCATTTACTGTACAACTAGGTTAGGACATTTGTAGGGGCCAGTTTCGAATTGCAGTCTCACGTAGGTGTTTTTTGAGAGTGTTTTTGAAGGTGGGTAGTGATTCACATTCCTTTACAGCTTTAGGCAGGGCGTTCCACATGATGTGGCATAATTGCGAAACGTGTTTAGTCCCTTGTTTGAGCCGAATCTGGTTTTACATGATTTGTGGAGCTCCCTCTGGTGTTGTGATCGTGGTATTCACTGACCTTTGGGAAGTATTTTGACATGTACATGGGTACCTTGGTCGCGTAGTGTATCTTGTAGACCAGGCCCATTGCAAGTTGCTGTACTCTGTCGTCTACTCTAAGCCATCCTAGGTTGTCAAAGTGGGCAGGGGTGAGGTGGGTTCTAGGAGTCAGGTCAAGTAGTAGTCTGACTAGCTTGTTTTGAGATGTTTGTAATTTGTTTTTTAGTGCCTTTGAGGTGCTTTGGTACCATGAGGTGCAAGCATAGTCGTAGTACCCTTGAATGAGTGCTCCTGCTAGAGTCTTCAGGGTATTCTTGTTTACCAGAGAGGAGATCCGGTACAAGAATCGCGTTCGTTGGTTGACTTTTTTTATTACATTGGATGCCATTTTGTCACAGGAAAGATTAGCCTCTAGGATGGAACCCAGGTAGGTAATTTCATCTTTCCTTGTGATAATATTGTCACCCACTGTAACCGAGAAGCCGTCGGTCTTGCTGAGTTTGTTATTTGAACCGAAGAGAATGGACTCTGTTTTGCCCATGTGTAATGATAGTTTGTTGTCGGCGAGCCATATGCAGATTTTGCCTAGTTCCGAGCTGAGGGCTTTTTCAACCTGTAACTTGTTCTTGTCAGAGACCAGCAGGGCTGAGTCGTCCGCAAACAGGAACAAGTTGCAGTCACAAGCTGACGACATGTCATTTGCATAAATTAGGAATAGTAGCGGTCCTAGTATGCTTCCTTGTGGAACACCACAGCTCACTGTGAGGGGGGGGGATAGGGTACCGTTTACTTCCACCATCTGTTCCCTCCCCTCCAGGTAGGATTGTATCCAGCTCACTGATAAACTATCAAAACCAATTGCTTTTAGCTTGTCAATCAGAATGGTGTGATTGACAGTGTCGAAGGCCTTTTGTAGGTCCAGCATGACCATGCCGCAGTATTTGCCCGCGTCCACCTCTTGTTTGATGTGGTCGTTCAAGTCGCTCAGTGTAGAAACCCTTTCATGTCAAACGTAATGTTTTGTGTTACAAAAAAGAAATGGGAAGATGAATCCATTGATGTTTAAACTGAGACAAATTATATCACATGTCTGTTCAGAGTCCCGCTGAGTATTACATCACATTAGTCAAGCGAACGCAGAGAGACACTATTGGCAGTGTGTGTCTCTGTGTGTGTCTGTGTGTGGCAGTGTGTGTCTGTGTCTCTTCCACTCAGGGGCGTAATTTGCGGGGGGGTCCCTGGAAAATGTCCCCCGCATGATTTCAGAATGCAGTATTTGTCCCCCCCATGTTTTCCAAACCGCTGCAACTGCGCAGCCTGGCGGCCAGCACTGTGACTCGCTACTACACAGTGCCGGCACTGCAGATTTACCCTACTCTTGGAATTCATTGCCAGATCCTCAAAGTCATACATAGGGGCGCTGTCTCGATAATGCAGTGTTATTAAAGCAGCGTGTAGCCGACGCATGAACCAGTTGGAACTGGAAATCCGTTGGTAAAGAAATAGCGGCCTGGAATCATTTTTGGGACGCTCTGTCTCAATTCGCAGTAAAGGAATATATATCTGCGGTTTCCCTGGCGGATGGCGAACAAGCCAGCTGATTCTACTATGAGTCATGACATTTGACATAGTCTATGACATCATACTTAACTTAAACTTGAACACGGAGGCAGTTACAAGAACTATCCTCCGAGCCCCCGGGACTCGGGAGGATACTTGTATCATAAAATATTCTCGTCAGCAGTCTCCTCTGTGTGTCTTTGTTTTTTAGTTTGTTTGTGGCAGAGACTTAGGCCATGGTTAGACTAGGTGTTTTTGTTTTGTTGCTGAATGAATACGTTTGCTGTCCCAGTTAAATAGAAATGCCGCTTTGGCAGGAAAACGCGTTGCCCTACTGACAACGCTGAAATTGTGTTTCCGTTTTGGATACTCGCCAAAACTCGCCGACAACGTGTCGTGTAATCTGCGCGGAGCCGTTGTTGCTCAACGCCCATGCGCAGTAGATACCGACATCTGCGTGCCCTCACCAACGTCCGGTGACGACAGAGCTGTCCCAAATAGCTGCAGCTACCATGTGTTGTCAAGTTATTGTTATAAGGACCCCAGTCCAAGCTACAACAGTCTGCATTCCCTTAACAATTGTTTGTATTGAGCCGTATTGTATTGTACCCATTCTGCAATATGTTAAATAAAGTTTACATCCATTCATTCTGCTAGCATTAACGATTGCATGAGCAGCTGGCTAACGTGAGCTAACGTTAGCTACCAGACCCTGTTAGCTCAGAGCTCCTCTTTCAATCTTAACAAGCATTAAACAAAATGGCCCAGTCATCTATTCACCTTTGTTTAATACATGAGGCGTTGTCTAATGTTATCTAGCTACTGATAGCTCCTGATATCATCAGTTTGGTGCTGGCTGGCTAACATGAGCTAACGTTAGCTGCTAGCCACAATGCTATACTGTTATAATGGCATATCCCTATCGCGTTAGCATGTAAGCTAACAAAATCGGCGATCTTTTTGTGAGACTAAACTATCCGCTCTTGGTGGTCAATTGTGTTAGTTTTGTTTCATCAACAAATGAGAGGCAGAACACACAGTGAATGTATCCGTTTTGTTTATTGCACTTTTATTGCACTTTCTTTGCTGAAAAAGAAATGCTACATTGGCTAAATGGCTCACGGAGGCATTTAAAGATGGTGGCTTGTTGATTTTTTTGCAGGAAGTGTATTGGCACATCCAAGGTAACTACCTCCCTGCGCATGCTCAGTGCTGAATTCGAGACGCGATCCGTTGCGGTCTGACCACGCCTCGTTCTGACAAAACTAAAGTGCTCAGGTCGCAAAACAAATGTCTAACTCGCCTGCCACTATGTTGCACTCTGGAAAGCGAAACTGATCTTGAAAACAAAACGAAAATACCCCTGTGTCTAACCGCAGCCTAGACAGGGGTTCTCAACCTTTCTGCTGCCAAGGCACCCCTGTGTTCAATAAAATATTCAAGGGGACCCCTACATACGATATAGACTTTTCCGCTCCTGTCTTTTTTGCTACAATGATGACAAAAGTGCTTGTTTTCAAAATAATGTTTATTTAAGAAACCGGGAAACACATTTGTGTACAGGCTATATAATGCATTATTAACAGGTGTTTCAGGTCTAAATGGCTTAGTACTGTTGACATTACACTGCTTGTAGTAATAAATCAAATAGCATATTTCTTTAAATAAAATTACAGAAAATTATCACTAAACTGCTATCTGTTGCAGCTGCACACTTCTCCATAAAAATAGCATATTTGGATAAGTGTGACCATTTCTCAAAAACAGAAAATCATGTATTTTTTTTAAATACAGAAAAGGATCACCAAGTTACCATTTCTCAAAAAATATAAATAAATACAGAAAATAAGCACTTGTTCACTCAGTGGACATTTCTAGCTCAATGCGAGGTCTGCTGCTGCTGGCTAATAATACGGTCAATACGTGGGGAGATCTTTGACAAGGCAACACGCTTGTCATCCTCAAGGCTCAACTTGGCCTTATATTTTGTTTTCAGAGCTGTCATGGATGAAGCCAGCTTCACACAGATATGTGGTGCTGAATGGTATCAACACCTTAACTGCTGCATCATGAGATACTTGGTACTCAGCACCACACTCAAACTAGCTCTCCAGGTGGTATCAGATGAGATTTCAATGAGTTCTTCCAAGAGTTTGGATGGAGATGTGTCAGGAAGCTTTGTCTCAATGTTGTCTGTAAAGTTTGTTTTTTATCCAGAGTAACTTGGTGACCCTTTTCTGTGTTTTATTAAATAATGATTTTCAGATTTTGAGAAATGGTCAAACTTATCCAAATATGGTATTCTCATGGGAAACAGTGCAGCTGCAACAGATAGCACTTTAATGATAATTTTCTGTAATCCAATAATAATAAAAAAAAAAAAAAAATAATAATCTCAAGGCACCCCTGGCAGCTCTCTGCGGCACCCTAGTTGAGAACCGCTGGCCTATAAGACAGATTCGGGGTCTCCGCCCTTGAAAGGTGCGTCTCCCTGAGGCTTCTCGTAGTCTAGCATTTCCTGGGTCGTCTCCTCTCCTTTCTTGAGAGCCTCCTCCTTCTCACTCCTCTTGCGCCTCGCCTCCACCCAGGGTATCAGACACAGCACGGCTCCTCCGATGATGGGGGGGATACCTGCCAGGTAGAAGGCCACGTCGTAGCTCCCCAACCTGTCTCCCAGGTAACCTGCGATGAGAGGTCCCACGGTCATGGGCACGGACATTATGCCGAGCATGAAGCCGATGGCCTGTGAAAAGTCATTGGAGCCCACCAACTCAAAGATGATGGGCGCCATGATGCCGCTCAAGCAGCCGTCGAACAGCCCCATCAGCAGGCACACAGCGATCAGGCCGCCAAAGACGTGACAGAGGGGGATCATCATGGACATCAGGCCGATCACGAACAAGGAGGACACCTGTAGATAGACTTTGTTGACACCCTGGACGTAGTCTGCCACCCTGCCGAAGATGAGGTTGCCCACTGTGGACGTTATGCCGATACACATGAGAAGAACCTCCTTGTTGGCGTTCGTCCCGAAGCGCTCCTCCACGTGTTTCATCAGGTGAACGTAAGGCACAAAGTAGCCGAAGAGGGCGGCGGGTATGCCGAACACCCAGATGCGGTATCCCAGGGACCTCCAGATGTTGCGGAAGTTGAAGATCTCACCGATGGGCTTGTTGGGCCGCAGGGGCGTGTAGGTGAACCCGGCCAGCATGAGCACGAACATGAAGATGCTGAGGACACGCATGGTGTTCTGGAGACCCACGCTGTCCAGCAGGAGGGGGAGCAGGAAGGCCACCATGATGGTGAACACGTTGCCGCCGGTCGCCACGATGCCGCTCACTAGGCCCAGGCGCTTCTTGAAGTAGTGGGGGAGGATCACCAGGCTGGGCTGGTAGGCAAAGGAGCAGCCGCAGCCAAACACGATGCCATAGGTGAAGTATAGGGCATCGAGGGACTTGACAAAGGAGCTGGCCAGGAGGCCCACCAGGGCCACGGCGGCCCCGCCCACTGCTGTCACTCTGCAGCCCAGGATGTCTGTGCACACACTGGCGATGGGAGAGCAGAACAAGATCATGCCCATGGAGAGAGAGCCCACCAAGGCTGTTCTGGATCGCTGGTTGGCATCATCTTCGGTGCCAAATTCTTTGATGAGAGACAAGAAAAGGATGCCAAAGGTGTTTTGTATCATAAACACCGAGCCGTCACACCACATGGCAGCCAGCATGACGACCCAGCCCCAGCCTCCCTCGGGGGGCACAAACTCTGCTGCCTCCTCAGGAGCCCCAGTGGCCGGCTCCCGGACGGGTACCTTGGTTTCACCACCATTCTCCTTCTTCTCCTCTGTCTCTTCTTCTAGGCGCGTCTCGTCCATCACTGCTCTCTAGTGCTGTCTTCTGGAGCAGGTAAGTTCTCACTGTAACTCCCTCTACTTGCAATGATGACAGCAACACGTTCTTGATATTACTGATTGGATTTATTTCAATCCGAACCGTGAGAACTGTGAAACACATACATGAAACAATAAATCACAGCTCAAACAATAACAACATACATCCATATTATCGGAGCAAAGCATTTATTTTGTACATTATCTAACGTTAACACGAACCTAAACTAACGTTACAACTAACCTAAAGTTAGTTTAGGTTTGTGTTAACGTTAGATAATGTACAAAATAAACGTATTCCGCTGCTATAGACCAGGGGTTCCCAAACTTTTCAGGCCGGGACCCAGAAAATAAGGCGTCAGAGAGCCGCGGCCCAATGCACATCGTCAGGCTTTTTTTTCTTTTTTTTTGCCTGCCGACCGATTTTTTAAGCCAAATATCACTTCAATCCTATTAAGTTAGTTCAAGTTAGTTATTCATTTATATGTGCTATTTATGAGAGGGCTAACTTGTTGCAAAATAATAATGATAATAATAATAGCCTCATTAAAATACTATTATTGCTTCGGTTGTTTTCAGCGTTTTATGTGCATAATCTGTTATTTAGTTTGAAATGTTCGTTGAAATAAGTCGATTTTTCGTTTTTGTTTATTTATTAAGTTAATATATAACCATATAATCACATTTTAGAATACAATAGAATAGAATTTTAGAATACAACTAGAAACACTGTCCTGGCCTGCTTCTAAGTTCAGTGGCCTTAAAAAAAAGAAAAAAAGAAAAAAAAGGGTTTTTTTTGGATTTTATTTTTTATTTTTTTTAATCATCTTGCGGCCCTCCCGTGGCTGCTCGCGGCCCACCTTTGGGTCGCGACCCCGACTTTGGGAACCACTGCTATAGACGTCGCTCTTTTATTTTGAAACCCCCCAGATAGGAAGTCATTGCTCTCGTTATTTGCTTTAGTGTCTGCCCGGTTCTGTGTTTGTTGGTTAGCTCCGTTAGCTAGCAGCCTATCAAGACCAGCCATTGGAATACTGTTTTCTAAATTGGGGAGGCTTTTAATCGTCAAGGTAAGAGGATTTTAAGTCATGGTATCCATAAACTTCAATCGGTTCGGATCCTTTGAATGAATGAGAATGTCAACAAACACGGCTTCACGTTGAAATCACTGACTGCGCCCAGAGAGGAGTGGTTAGGCAAAAAATTGTTCAGAGTATATTTGCTTAGAAAACGTAATTGTCTAATTCAATAATTTTTTATTTCTCCACATGGTAAATACACAGGTCACAACATGTTTACAGGAACGTTTTGGAGTTGTATTTGGAGTGTATTTCGTGACTGTAGGGAACTTGAGGCTACAACTCTGCCCCACTTCCAGTGATGAAGCTAAGCTACGCTAACGGAGCGGCTGTTCCCTAAGCCTAATGCATGCACAGAGACAAAAAAGGTATGTATCTTCTTGTCTAACTCCAGGGAAGATGTTAAATAAGCTAATTTCCCAAAATGTTGGAGTTTTCCAGAGAGAAATTTGATTTTTCAATGGCCTCTCTGCTGTTTAGTTTAGCAAGCCACAGCGGCGTTGTCCCAGCTGAAACGTATAAAAGGGAACCTGTGTTGAAAAACCATTGTGCCCCCCCCCCCCCCCCCCCCCCGAGAACATTTTATGCCCCCCCACTCATTTGTTTCTGCAGCCTGGTCTGTATTCAAGTAGAACAGCTAGCTAGCTGTTGTGGACACTCACCGTTCCACAGCAGAACGGTAGGCAAGGCACCTTGGTTGACAAATGCAGGTTTCAGTCTATGTGTTGTAGGATAGACAATCTATCTATCCTGTCTCAAGATGCACAATGAGATCTTCTTCTTCTTCTTCTTCTTATTTAAATTACACAAATGTTCTAGAATGTTCTATTATGATATCATACTGTGACATCACAAATGTTCTAGAATGTGCTATTATGACATCATACTGTGAGATCACAAATGTCCTAGAATGTTTGATTATGACATCATACTGTGACATCACAAATGTTCTAGAATGTTTGATTATGACATCAGACTGTGCCATCACAAATGTTCTAGAATGTTCTATTATGACATCATACTGTGACATCACAAATGTTCTAGAATGTTTGATTATGACATCATACTGTGACATCACAAATGTTCTAGAATGTTTGATTATGACATCAGACTGTGACATCACAAATGTTCTAGAATGTTCTATTATGACATCATACTGTGCCATCACAAATGTTCTAGAATGTTCTATTGACATACTGTGACATCACAAATGTTCTAGAATGTTCTATTATGACATCATACTGTGCCATCACAACGGAACATGTTTGAGTCCATTTGAATAATATAAATAAGCTGTTTGGTAAGGCTGTCCCCGAAGCCTATACTAATACCAACGCATTTGTGCGATTTGCGAATCCGATTGGCCACTGACGTTTCTGGTCATGTGACATGTGCACCAATCGTGTGACGGCAAGTTCTTTCGACGGTTAAGCTTAGGCACTCTTTCGAAGTTGGTTAACACTTTGAATGCCAGCCACGACATAACACGTGTTAGCAGTCCGCCCCCTGAATGCCCAGCACGACAATTAGCGTGATTTTTTTTTATTAGCGATCTGAATTCATATTTCATCAACCGAGTCTACCGTTGGGAAACCATGCAGCCCCATCAGGAGCTCAGATGTGAAAAAAGCGCCTCATATCGTCTCCCAGATGGTAATGCACCCTTTTGGAATGGACTCAATGAAAATGGATGAGACATTTTTTTTCCGGAATCCACATTTTACTTCTCAACCGGAGATGATCCCAGTCATTGTGGAGCCTCAGCATGTAATATGTGTTTTACAGTATAGGTTGGATCAATAAAAGGATAGATTTTTGGAATGGCGATCAGGTATTAGAATAATCTTTTTGGATACCATCTGATCTCAGTTAAGGAATCTATTTTACCAGTCTTAGGATAATCAGACCTGTTTTCACAGAGATATAAGCTTTTCCCCTATGTGTCATATGGCTGTTTGGCTGTGCGAGCGATCAGGAAATATATCAGATCAGATATCAGATTGCGGCCCCAGCGTGCATACGTACACATATACTATCGATAATCTAGCGTTTATTTGAAAACAATTCATAAATAGGCAGAAAAATTTGAACGTTTTTGTGTATTCTAGAATATTCCGTTTATTATGGAATATTTTTATTTTCCTTGAAAACGAGGGCTTTTCAAGATGCTATAAAACGGAAATGAACCGATAAAAAAACAATCCGCTTGGACAATGTTGACTGGAAAATGAGTCATTGATAAGCGATAACGCTAACATTGAAGTGGATGGTGGGCATTCAAGCACTAAATCGTGCGCCCCCTGCTGGGCACTGAAAGTGTTAAGGTTAGAGTTTGTCTTAGAGCGTGACGGCAAGTTCTTTCGACGGTTAAGCTTAGGCACTCTTTCGAAGTTGGTTAAGGTTAGAGTTTGTCTTAAGAGCATGGCGATAGAACGCCAGGTAGTTTGCAGGCTGTTCAACGCGGAAATGGGCAAAGACACAGCTCGTCACGCTATTGGGTGCAAATGTCACATGACCAGAAACGTCAGTGGCCAATCAGATTCGCAAATCGCACAAATGCGTTGGTATTAGCATATACGCGTCCCCGAAGCCTGTTTTTGGGATTCAAACTTTGTCAGGGTTCTTCGAACGGACATTCGAACCTTCATTTTTTAAGCTAAATGTTTTTAAAACACAAAGGACACCTCTTTCCTATCGTAGTAAGGTAGACAATGAGCTACAACCTTGTTTTCACCTAAACGAGCCGTCCTCGGAGCTGTACATTTAATAATATTGATCTCTATGTGCAGTCGGCTGTGAGGCAAGTGCGCAGCCAGGGACCGTCTAAAAAGTGCAACACCGAAAAGAGACACTACAAAAAGATTCAATAACTTCACTGTCATACAATATGGTCTGATATTAACATTCAGTATTCAATATTGTCTGATTCAATATTAACATTCAGTATTCAAGTAGAACAGCTAGCTAGCTGTTGTGGACACTCACCGTTCTACAGCAAAACGGTAGGCAAGGCACCTTGGTTGACAAATGCAGGTTTCAGTCTATCTATCTTGTCGCAAGATGCACAATGAGATCTTCTTCTTCTTCTTCTTCTTCTTCTTCTTCTTCTTATTTGAATTTCCGGCAGAGTAGACGCATCGAGGCGTATTACTGCCCTCCGCAATTCTTTTTATGGGCTCTTCTTCTTCTCCTTCTTATCCTTCTTCACCTTCTTTTTCTTCTTCTACTGGACCCCGTCATCAACTACATTGTCCATTGGAGTGCATCTACTGCTGCTACTTCCTGTCTGAGCCCCCCTCCGCGGGACCCTCCTTGCCCCCTGCTATCTTATCCTGCCTGGGCTGCTTTGTCCCTCGCAGCCTTGTCCCTCGCAGCCCCCTCAGCCAATTCTTTACACACCTCCTTCCAGTCCAGACCTTCCAATCCCAGATGTTGAACCGCTATCCTAACAATCATCTTCACCATCTCTGTTCTACCCGTAACCTCTGCCATACCAGTAACTACCCCTGAGAGAATTGTTGAATATATATAGAACACAAATGTTCTACAATGTTCTATTATGACAGCTACTGTGACATCACACTGTAAAACCGAATAAGTTTCCAGAACTTAAAAAAATTGACGTAATCCCATGCCTCAATTTTTTTAAGTTGATAAACTCAAATGTTTTCAGTTGGCTAAGACTTACAATTCTCAGTTAAGGCAACTCAAATATGGTCTGTTACTGTGACTTAAGGTTCTCAGTTAAGTCAAATCAAATATGGTCAGTTACTCTGACTTACAGTTCTCAAGTGGAGTCAACTCAAATATGTTCAGTTACTGTGACTTACAGTTCTCAGTTAAGGCAGTTCAAATATGTTCAGTTACTGTGACTTAAGGTTCTCAAGTGGAGGCAACTCAAATATGTTCAGTTACTGTGACTTACAGTTCTCAGCTAAGGCAATTCAAATATGTTCAGTTACTGTGACTTAAGGTTCTCTAGTGGAGTCACCTCAAATATGTTCAGTTACTGTGACTTACAGTTCTCAGTTAAGGCAATTCAAATATGTTCAGTTACTGTGACTTAAGGTTCTCAAGTGGTGTCAACTCAAATATGTTCAGTTACTGTGACTTACAGTTCTCAGTTAAGGCAGTTCAAATATGTTCAGTTACTGTGACTTAAGGTTCTCAAGTGGAGGCAACTCAAATATGTTCAGTTACTGTGACTTACAGTTCTCAGCTAAGGCAATTCAAATATGTTCAGTTACTGTGACTTAAGGTTCTCTAGTGGAGTCACCTCAAATATGTTCAGTTACTGTGACTTACAGTTCTCAGTTAAGGCAATTCAAATATGTTCAGTTACTGTGACTTAAGGTTCTCAAGTGGTGTCAACTCAAATATGTTCAGTTACTGTGACTTACAGTTCTCAGTTAAGGCAGTTCAAATATGTTCAGTTACTGTGACTTAAGGTTCTCAAGTGGAGGCAACTCAAATATGTTCAGTTACTGTGACTTACAGTTCTCAGCTAAGGCAATTCAAATATGTTCAGTTACTGTGACTTAAGGTTCTCTAGTGGAGTCACCTCAAATATGTTCAGTTACTGTGACTTACAGTTCTCAGTTAAGGCAATTCAAATATGTTCAGTTACTGTGACTTAAGGTTCTCAAGTGGTGTCAACTCAAATATGTTCAGTTACTGTGACTTACAGTTCTCAGTTAAGGCAGTTCAAATATGTTCAGTTACTGTGACTTAAGGTTCTCTAGTGGAGGCAACTCAAATATATTCAGTTACTGTGACTTACAGTTCTCAGTTAAGGCAGTTCAAATATGTTCAGTTACTGTGACTTAAGGTTCTCTAGTGGAGTCACCTCAAATATGTTCAGTTACTGTGACTTACAGTTCTCAGTTAAGGCAATTCAAATATATTCAGTTACTGTGACTTAAGGTTCTCAAGTGGTGTCAACTCAAATATGTTCAGTTACTGTGACTTACAGTTCTCAGTTAAGGCAGTTCAAATATGTTCAGTTACTGTGACTTAAGGTTCTCAAGTGGAGGCAACTCAAATATGTTCAGTTACTGTGACTTAAGGTTCAACCTTAAATCCATGTGATTAAGTTAACAGAACTCAAAGACATTGAGGCAATCTAATGCCTCATTTCTTTTAAGTTAATCAACTCAAATTTTTAAGTTAATCAACTCAAATATTTGCAGTTACTATAACTTAAGGTTCAGTTTTAAAATCCATGTGAATAAGTTAACAGAAAAAGAACTACACAAGCACATTATATCAACTTCAAACAACTCTTTTATTTTTTTCTATTCAAAGAGTATACATATATAATCTGTATGTTAGCAATGTACAATAACACTGTAAACACTGTATACACTGTTTTTGGACTATATTACACGTATGTTAACAATACCGACCAGGTATTAGTGCCTCGCAAAGTGCAGATATGAAGTTTTCCCCTTTTTTTGTATGCATTTAGGAGGTTTTGTTCTTCATCGAAACTATTTATCTTACAAAAACATTGTGTTACAACTTCAAACTCTTTATATTTATTTCTATTCAAAGAGTATACATCTATTTATCTTACAAAAACATTGTGTTGCCCTCTCCAACATTATGGCAATGTTAAAATTGAAAATATATATATATAGAAAATATATATAGAAAATAAACACATGCATGTTATAACATGTACATACAATGTAATGTGTATTACACATTTAATCCCACTGGTCACAATAGTGTAATAATGTTTGTTATAAGGCTCTGAAAATGTTACTGAATGATGTATCAATGTATTTCCAGCAAATATTGAAATAATAAAGGGTCTCAATATGTGCAGTGCACATGACCAGAGCCGTTTACATCCTGGCTGAATTACTCAAATTTGTATAGTGTGGTCATCAGTGATGCCACTAACGCGTTACTAAGTAACGCGTTATTGTAATCTGATTACTTTTCCCCGAAAATAGTCATCTAACGCGTTAATCTTTACAAGCCAGTAATCTGATTGCAGTTACTTGTCCAAGTGGCTGTGCGTTACTATTTCGTTACTATCTCATCATAATGCAGGCGGAATGCAGTATTTTCTTTCGTTTTCGACAGTCAAATATACGTTTGGAAAGCTTTTCCTTGTATTGGGGAGTGACGTCACAGCACGCAACCTCGCGTGTTGAGCCATGCTGGTGGGCGCGGCTGTTATTGTTATTATCAGGCTGACCTGCGAGCTAGCAGGGAAACGCTCGCGCTCGTAACGCTTTCTTGCACTGGAAGTTCACTAGTCTACTTAACGTTTGTGTAAGCTAAGCCGGGTGAAAAAAACATTCACTTTGCGGAGGAAACAAAATACTGTCTACCGCATATGGAATATACAGCACAGCACGACCATCGACTTCTACAGGACTCGGAGTCGGAGCTGCACCAGCCAAACAGTATGTTCCACCTTTGAGTTAAACATCTTTTGCATTGCACTATTCATGAACATGGAACACCATACTGCAGTATGTAGGTTGTCAGTAGCACACTGATAACACTGCAGTATATATATTCCCTCCCCGCCGTATGTATATTTCCCTCCCACCCACCCACCCCCTCCTAATGTACAGTCCCCTCCCCATCATATGTATATACTCTGTCAGGATCTAGGGGTAACAGTACTGTATATTTGAATACCGCTTATGTCACAAATGTATCAGTACTAAATACCTATATGTCCCTATGCCATAAATGTCATGTATGTTGTGTATGTCATAAATGTCTATATGAATTGAAAATGGGGGACCCTGATGGAAACAAGACAAACGTCTTTCTCAGGTCTGCATCCCCTTAACAATTGTATGTATTGAGCCGTACTGTATTGTACCCATTCTGCAATCTGTTAAATAAAGTTTTCATTCATTCATTCACACAATAATAATGAATAATAACGTAGAACCATATCTGAATGGGGCAGGCCTCAAAGGTAGGCTACATATCAGCCTACATGTGGTGTTATTGACCATTTATCTTTTGTGAAATCTATAGATCTATAGATAGCAAGATAGGCCTACCTGCCCTATTAGTACATTTTACTCAAACTGAGTACATTTTACAATTTTTTTTTTGTCATTCTTATGTTGTGGCAGCAGCAGGGGGGACGACTTCGTAACCTAGTTACTTTCAAAGTAACTAAGTTACTCTGATAATCAAGTAATCAGTAAAGTAACTAAGATTACTTTTTAAAGGAGTAATCAGTAATCAGTAATCAGATTACTTTTACAAGTAATCTGTGGCATCACTGGTCATAACGTTATTTCGCGTGACAACACAGCACAGCTGTCAGAAACTGCACATTGAGGGGGTTTGAATCACTGTACATCAGTGGAGGCTGCTGACCAATTTTTTAGGTGAAGCACAAATTATTATATTATATTATATATTAAATTATATTTTTTAAACATCCCCAACGCTGCAACACCCCCATTCCTCCCAGGTGTCAGGCTCCTCATTCACTTCCATTCATTTTGGGGACCATGTTTAAATATCGGAGATGAACGTTATTTCGATTGATATGAATAGCTAGTTACGTTTATATAGAGAGATGATAAATTAATTAAACGTAAAAAAAAGTTTAAAAAAATTGAAGTGATTCAAACTTGTCACCAACTGACCATAGGCTCCACAGCAAGCTGACAAACGAGTTGAGCTAACCGTCAATGTTAAAACTGAGTGACGAATGTATAATTTACACTTGTGCCAATTGCCTACTTATTATTAAGCTAGGTATTGTGCGAGCGTTGCTTGATTAACCTGCGTGGTTATTATGTAGGGGGGATTACGAATGCATAATGCCGCGGCAACCGCACCTCTTCCGCTCTGCCGCACCGCGGCAGGGCGCGTATAAGGGGGCGCGCTAGCGCGCGGTCACGTGGGCGTCGTGGCCATTCAGAGAAACGCTGAACGAAACGCTGAACGCAAGTTAGTTACCTTAAGTGTTCACGCATCAGGCCCCACGCTGTCAGGCCCCACGCTGTCAGGCCCCGCGCTGTCAGGCCCCTCAGGAATTTGGGTCACGAGACCGTCACAGGCCCGCTCAGCAGCGCCACCCAGTACAGTACAGCTCAATACATACAATTGTTAAGGGGATGCAGACCAGAGAAAGACTTTCGTCTCGTTTACATCAGGGTCCCCCATTTTCAATTCATCATAACATATACGACACACACGACATACAGATAGACAGTACTGCTACATCTATACATTTATGACATACCAAATTTGCAAATACAGTACTGTTTGTGATACAAAAAGTGTCCAGAAAAGAGTGTATATACATTTGACGTAGAAACTGTACATTGGAGGAGGTTGGGTAGGTGGGGTGGGGTGGGGTTGGGTGGGGGGGGGGGGGGGCATAGGCGGCGGGTATGTAAGGCACGGGCAGTCTATGCCTTCCCAGACCAGTCTACACATTATTTTTATTAAAAAAATATATATATTTACCTTTATTTTACCAGGTAGTCACTTGAGATCAAAGATCTCTTTTTCGAGGCAGCCTAGGCTACGATATTGTGTGTGTGGGGGGGGGCTGGGGTCGGCCGACAGAGGTGTCAATGGATATAGGTGTGGTGACCGTTAACATTCCAGACGGCCTGAATACCCTGAAGACTCTGGCAGGAGCACGCATTCAAGGGTACTACGACTATGCTTGCACCTCATGGTACCAAAGCACCTCAAATGCACTAAAAACCAAATTACAAACATCTCAAAACAAACTAACTTCCTGCTATGCAATATGATGCTGAGCGAAAGCTAGCATGAAACAGAACGTAAGGTTATGTATATAACCAAGTTCTGTGAATGCTAGTGACGCTCAGCATCTAGACGCCACTGCGGCCCTTGATCTTTCATTGTGGTGAAATTTGTTGGGAAGGAGATGAGTGTGTGGCCCCACCCCTGCTTATGTAGGCAGCAGATGGGGGTGTGGTCAGACGGATGTTGGTATGTAAAGGTACATTTTGAAATTTATTCAGTGCATATCCACTGAAGCGAGATATATGCAATATGATGCTGAGCGTCACTAGCATTCACAGAACTTGGTTATATACATAACCTTACATTAATACGCTATAGCAGAGCATCTCAACTCTCAATTCCATATACAGTGTAGTTACTACTTTTCATTAGTACAATGGGAAATCTTGGGACTTTCTATTGTCTTGCTACGAAGATTTATTTGCTATCATATTATTTTCCAAAGGTAGGCTAGAGTCTGTACATATTGTATGAAACACAAATATGAAATACAAATAATCACCATACACACATATTGAGATTATTGTAGGCTAATAGAATGACTTCATATCAAAATTGCCTTTAAAAAGAAACTTTATTATAAATACATCACCCTTTTCAGTCTGTAGATAAACTCTACCTAAATAAATATAAAATGGCAACAAAATAATTTATAATAATCATCCATTATGAAGCATATTGAAATCAGAAAGTAAAATGGCTTGACAGCTTGATCAGCCCTAAAACCCTTTCAACTTTGAAATATATTATTATTTTGCACTATACTAATATTCTGCATGTCACACCTACACTATGTACAGAGAATAAATAGGAAAAGAAACTACAGGAAAATTAAAAAAATGTATTAAATAAAAGGTGACTGTGACAGGATGATTATCTGGACATGAGGGTATATTTTCCACATCAGTATGTAGTAACATCTTTGTACTGCATGCCATTAACTGTGTGGTTTTGACCCTCAACTACATGGGACTAGAATAAACTCGTAGTCTGTAAAGATGACACTCTTGGTTCTGTTGATGCTGTTGTCGTTCAGATCCTTTGAGGTGAAAGTTCAAGGGATCCCTTGGAAAACAACCAATTATTCACCTCAAAAACGTTGCTAAACCTGGGTTAAGGCGCTCCCATAGTCCAGCAGACTGTACACAGAGCAGACTCCGCGGATGTCCGCGAGCTTTGATCTCAGCGGACAGCAGACCCACAGGTGCGACGCTCCTATTTTCTGAGGCGCGGACATCCGCGCCGCTGACTTGGTGTCACACAAAACGCTGCTCGGCGTTTTGGTTGACATCGAACTGCATTTAATGTGACGCCGCGCGAGCGATTTGTGGCGCGAGGAGAGAGATGAGCTCGTGACTCCCCTTCCTCATCCCTTTTTTCATTTAGTGGCCTCACATACCACCGTCTCTGCTTTTTATCCCGCAAAGCCAGTAAACAGAGGAGCTCTTCTTCATCATCTGACGCCATTAATAACAGAAGTGTAAACAGCGCGAAATAATTGTGGGAAATGTAGTAAAACTGGAGCGAGAAATGTAGGAAATAGACCGCGGACGTCCGCTGAGTTCTGCTCGACTATGAAAGCTCAAAGAGCCGCGCGGACATCCGCGGAGTCTGCTCTGTGTACAGTCTGCTGGACTATGGGAGCACCTTAGTTCTAGTTCAACATGATTCCACTATCTTCGCTCTAGCTTTAAAACATCCCATGAAATTAAAAGTGTTTTCCTCCCCCTTCCATTTTAAACGTTTTTTGTATGCACCTAGTTCTCAATCTATTTATCACTATATGCCAAAAATAATCACACATCTAAAGAAATATATACTGTCTTCTCTTCCTGGAAAAAGTGCGAACACCAAAAAGAAATGTTCAAACAAGCTCATCTCCCGACACGTACGCCGTACGTCTAAATGGCAGGGGTGTAAAAAGTACCCAGAAATTATGCTTAAGTTAAAGTATGGGTACCGTCTCAAAACCTTACTCAAGTAAAAGAGTATCTGGCTAAAAACACACTTGAGTAAAAGTCTAAATGTTTCTACTTTTAAATGTACTTAGGTACTAAAAAGTAAAGTACTAAAAAGTAAGTAAAAACTTTTTTTCTGACCATCTATTCTTCTGATAGCAGTTGTTTAATCAAAGACCCTCGCTTTCTAGTCACGCACAAGGACCAATCAGCATGGGTATGGGCGGGTTCATTTCCCATTGATGGGGATTTGATTGGCTGTTTTTAAATAAATTGCGGCCGCAGGATTAATAACGTTAACGTTAGTTCGGCCAGAGAAACACATATACAAATAAAAATGGTTGGACCTGCAAGATTTGTACTTTGTAGGTCTGCATATTAAATGTAAGGAGTAAAAAGTATGTATTTTTTCTCTGAAATGTAATTGAGTAAAAGTACAAGTATACAAACCTAATAATACTTGAGTAAAGTACAAATCCACAAAAACAGTACTTAAGTATTGTAACGAAGTACAATTACTCAAGTACTTTACACCCCTGCTAAATGGTAAATGGTGCATTTATATAGTGCTTTTATCCAAAGCGCTTTACAATTTTGTTCCTCACATTCACCCATTCACACACACATTCACACACAATGACGGTGGAGGCGACCATGCAAGGTGCCAACCTGCTCACTGCGAGCAGTTAGGGCAGTGGGCACCACCCTTTTTAAGCCCAAGATCACTTTTTTTTTTTTTGGTGAAGGCAAGATCGACTACCTATTGAAGTGTTGAGAGAAAAAGACAGCCAAGATTGTACTTTAAACTAAATGACTTTTATTTGCCTGTATTCAAATTACATGCAATGCTTTGGTCCAACATTAAAACGTCAAAGTAGAACTGTAATATGTACTTTCTCAGTCAGTGGTAAGTGCAGTCATCTTATGCAGCATCACTTTTCACATCAAAACAAAAGTAGAACTGTAATGTGGACTTTCTCATATTATTAACATTGACAAACATATTTACAATTAGCATTTTATAAAGTAGAACTGTAATGTGTACTTTCTCAGTCAGTACTAAGTGCAGTCATCTTATGCAGCATCACTTTTCACATCAAAACAAAAGTAGAACTGTAATGTGGACTCTCAGGGAAAGAATTTTTTTAAATTTTTTTAATTTTTTTGACATTTTTTTTTTCAGGGAAAGATCTACAGGGAAAGTCTCAAAGATCAACCAATCCAATCCAATCCAATCCACTTTATTTATATAGCACATTTAAAACAACAAAGTTGACAAGTGCTGTACAAGTCCACAAACATAGGATAAAACATAAAACATAAAAATGTAATAAAAACACATAATAAAACAGTACAATGTGTCACATAAAAAGGCCAACCTCTCGAAAACGGTTTAAAAAACAAAATTATTTGCCAGAGCAAATAAGTGTGTTTTGAGGCGTGATTTAAACACCTGCAGAGTGGGGGCCTGCCTAACATGCAGTGGCAGCTCATTCCAGAGCTTTGGGGCTGCCACTGCAAAAGCACGGTGCCCCCTAAGCTTCAGCCTGGAGTTTGGAACGGCCAAGAGGAGCTGGTCAGAGGACCTGAGGGACCTTAGAGGAACATAGGGTTCCAGCAGGTCTGAGAGGTAACCCGGTGCCAAGCCGTTCAAACATTTAAAAACAAACAGTAAAACCTTAAAATCAATCCTAAAACGCACAGGAAGCCAGTGGAGGGCAGCCAGCACAGGGGAAATGTGCTCCCTCTTTCACGTTCCCGTCAGCAGACGGGCAGCAGCGTCTTGCACCAACTGCAAACGAGAGAGGGAGGCCTGACTGACGCCCACGTACAGGGCATTACAGTAATCAAGGCGAGAGGTCATAAAAGCATGGATAACCGTTTCAAAAACAGAACGGGATAAAAAAGGTTTGACCTTAGACAGCCTCCTAAGCTGGAAAAAGCTCCTTCCCACCACAGTATTGATCTGCTTGTCCAGCTTTAGGTCACAATCGAATTTCACCCCTAGGTTGGTGACTGTTGGCTTCACAAAAAGCCCAAGAGGGCCCAAATCACCAGGAGGAGGCACATGACCATTGCTGGGACCAAACACCATGACCTCTGTTTTACTGTCATTGAGACAAAGACAGTTTGATGCCAGCCATGCCTTAACATCATCAAGGCATGCTAATAGTGGTTTTACCGGGTTGGTAGTGTTTCTTTTTAATGGCATGTAAATCTGGCTGTCATCTGCGTAGCAGTGAAAGGAGACGCCATGCTTTCGGAGTATAGGCCCTAAGGGGAGCAGGTACAACACAAATAAAATTGGCCCGAGAATTGAGCCTTGGGGAACCCCACAGGGGAGAGGTGCTGTGGAGGATACAGCGTCGCCCAGGCTAACACAAAAACTTCTCTCAGACAAATATGATCTAAAAAACTCCAGGGCTTGGCCTTTAATGCCAACCCAGTGCTCCAAACGGGAGAGCAGAATATTGTGATCCACTGTGTCGAAGGCAGCAGTGAGATCTAAAAGTACGAGAATAAGGGAGTCACCAGAGTCAGTGGCGAGAAGGATATCATTAAAATCAAGATCGACGGGTTGGTGACCACTGAGTTAGGGGTTAAGTGTCTTGCTCAAGGACACTTCGGCACGCTTAGTTGTACTGTCAGAAGATTTGCTGGGAATATTCATGACCCCTAGGGGGAGAGTTAATCTGGGTGACCCTGTGACCTTTCCTCTGGCGCCACCATAATGATCTATAGCCAGAAATAAATGTTGCAACATCAACTCTTGTGTCGTCTACCCAGTAAAGTGTTGCATGTGAGTTATGGCAAAGTGGGTGGAGGTCTGCACCGTGTGCATTCTTGTAGTTGTGTGACTAACAAGATACGCTAATTTGAAAACTGAAAGTTTGGCCTGATGGTGTCATTAGAGGAAAAGGTCATAGGGTCACCAAAATCAACAGGTGTCTTCCGTTCGAAGTATTACTTTTCCAGATATATATTGTTCACAGACATCCAAACGGGGGACGAAAACAATAACGTCTTTGGCGGAGCTAATAACCTACAACACTATAATAACCTTTTTCTTTAAATAGCGATACTGTGTGTCCAGTCCTGTTCTCCCTGGCAGTGTGTCTGTGTCGTCATCGTCCTCCTCCTCAGCCTGAGTGGTGTACAGGTCGGCCAGCCTGCTGAAGCGTGGCCCCCAGCCGTTCAGGCGCCCGTAATCCGGCTCCTCCTCTGAGCTGGAGGAGCAGATGGTGCTGAGGGAGCCGGCGTCGGAGCCCTCGCCTTCGTAGTCAAACACCAGGAGACAGTCGTTCTGGGAGAGAAGCGTCGTATTAGCTACACAATCATCACGTCACACAATGAAACGTCCCCATCCCCGGGTATAATTAGACTTCCATCCATCTCATCATATCTTCTTTTAACACATATGAATATGATATACACCTGTTGTTAAAGAAAACTGCTACCTTATTTTCATAATTTGATAACTGATGTGGAATCATTTGACCAGATTATTTGTGGAGGCCTAGATCTCTAAAGATGGCAAGCTATGCATTTATACAGGAAAGTAGGCCAAACAAAGTGGCACCATGACGTACAGACTATGAGTTATAGATATGATATGCAGACTATGAGTTATAGATTTGATATGCAGACTATGAGAAGGCTATGTGTGTACAAGTTGAAGGTTATGTGTATGCATTTGTGTGCATGTGTGTGGGATAGAAAGATAGAGAGAGAGAAAGTGTGTTGGTAGATTTCAATAGCTAATAATAACTTCAATAGTGTCTGTACAAAAGGCCCAAGGACTGGGCAGACATAAGGACTGTGGGGTGCTGTTCTGCTGTTCTGCAGCTGGACGCCTCTCAGACATAAAGGCTGTGGGGGGCTGCTCTGCTGTTCTGCAGCTGGATGCCTCTCAGACATGTCTAGACATGTCAGTCGATAGCCAGCATCTATATATACTAGTGGGCTTTAGTGATTCCTTCAGTTCATGTGTGCGTCCCTGATCACAAGTAAGTGTTAAATATGTGCATAATGAGGACGCTTAGTTATTGTTGGTGATTTATATGGTTAAGGCTTATACTAATGTTATAATTCTACCAGCTGTTTAGGAAGCAATTTACCAGTATGTTTATAGTGATAATCTAGCGCCTATTGGGTATAATCTATGTTGTTGATTATAGTATTTAGTATCTGTTTAGCACAGTTTATCCCTGTAACTAGTACAGGTAAAGCACTGCTTATCCCCATTGGTAGTTCCACTCGTGAGGTTTATGTTACTTGTAGCAACAGTATATTGTATAGTATATAACAGACTGATTAATAAGTATTAGTAACGCTGATGTCTTTGTTTCCTCCCCATTTAGAACCACACACACACTCTCACATACTCCCACCGTGTTAATGGGAAATAGAAGTAGAAATTGCCTGTGCATCTGTCTGACCATTGATAATAAAACTCATCAAAGAACGTTCCTGCCTCCCGTGTCCTGACTAGACACCCCGTGTTGTTGACTACATTTCCTAACCACCAAGAGCTTTACTACAGTGTCCCATGAGGAGTCACAAAATCCATGTGTCAAAATGTCCAAATGCTGGAAATCTCGTTTTGGAATGAAATTGTATACTACACAGTGGTGGAAAGTAACTAAGTATTTTTACACAAGTACTGTACTTAAGTACAATTTTGAGCTACTTGTACTTTGCGTATTTTCATTTTATAAACTGAAATGTATACTACATTTCAAAGGAAATATTGTACTTTTTATTCCACCACATTTATCTGAACCCATCAGTTACTAGTTACTTTGAAGAAACCTTTCAACTTAGGACATAATCAGAGCAGCATAACGTTAGGTTATGACTATAACCAAGTTCTGTTAGTATAGCGACGCTCGGCATCGCTCTCTGCACTATCTCGCATACGTGCACGCGCACTGAATAAAGACCACAATGTACCTTTAATCCCAATATTCGTCTGACCACACCCCTATCAGCTTACCCATATAAGCAGGGGTGGGGCCACCCACTCTCCTCCTTCCCAAGCTTTCGCCACAAGGCGAGGTCAAAGGCTGCAGCGGCGTCGGATGCCGAGCGTCGCTATACTAACAGAACTTGGTTATAGTCATAACCTAACGTTCTGTATCGTATCGCTCTCGCTCGGCATCGCTCTCTGCACAAGGGAGGCCGAGCGAGAGCCAACGGCCGACAAATACACCCCGCTGACAGCCCCCCACAAACCATCAGAACAGGGAGGGCCGAGCCCCCCCGACCCACCCTAATGGCGGGCACCCCCCCTATTAGGGGCTTCACGGGAGGGCGACGGACCCGACCGTGCGAAGAGGCACTCAAGCAACTCAACGCACAGGGTGAGCAGACCGTGGCTTGACCCCACGACTACACACACGCACAACCCGCATGCCACCCGGGAACGAACGGAGGAACAACCTCGTTACTGCCCCCAGAATCACGGGGTCAAGGGCAAACCCAACCCCGTGGCAAGGCCGTAGCAGCGGAGCACGAAGGAAGACCCAGACCCACCAAAAGGACTGGACTCCCTAGAATGGGGGCCCGGAGAAGTCCATGATGCCAGCATCAAGACCCCACCAGGTGGGCACGTAGTGCCCCGCCCCCCACATCGCCAGCGTATTCGGACAAAGGCCCCTCAGTTACTGCACCTGGTATTCCCAGGCGGAATCCCATCCAAGTACTAACCAGGCCAGAACCTGCTTAGCTTCCGAGATCGGACGAGATCGGGCGTGTTCAGGTTGGTATGGCCGTAAGCCGAGCGGGCCCTGTCCCCCCAATAGTACACCGCCTGGCACACTGACCCTGCAGAACAGGCAGTCAGCATGGCCGTAAGCACACAAAAAAGGTTAACCAACGGAAGCAGGCAGCGCACCGGGGAAAAACCAGGCAACAGGCTGTTAACCCTAGCCTGGAGACTGCGGACGAGACAGGCGCCAGAGGGGACAGCTGAACACAGCCGCCCCGGCGGAAGGAGCGTAAGCTGGCGGTGTTGCATGACCAAGCCTCCATTTAAAAACCCCCACCCAGAGGGGTCGAGGCAGAGAAGGCTGACACGATTGGCAGACGTCATGAACGTGCAGGGGCACCCTCAAACGGTGAACCCGGGAGTTGACACTGCTCCAACACACCAGGGAATCAACCACCTCGGTGTTACCCAATGCGGTGGTTGTTCCTATAACCCCTCAAGAAAAAACTCCAAAACACACCTGCGGGTATACACCGGCTATACCGCAGTACAAGTGTTTCAGTTTCCAAAAAGGGTTAACCCAGGCCTACGGGTCGCAAACATCACTTCGGACCGGGCCTGGCGGTACGGGAAGCACAGGGTCACCAGAGGAGGTCAAAAAACCACCCCCACAGGCCCCTCTTCGCCATGCGTGAGAGAGGAGCGAAAAAATAATGGAGAACCAGCCCCTAAGCACACCGTACCTGGTATTCCCCGGCGGTCTCCCAACCAAGTACTAACCAGGACCAACCTGTGTAGCGGCCGAGATCCGACGAGATCGAGCGCGTACAGAATGGCATGGCTGTAAGCCATGACGACAGTGCTGAGTAAAAACATACCCAACCAGGGTCTCCATAGCGCTTAACCCTGTGACACCCAGACCGACCTGGCATTTTTCCCCCTGAAAAAAGCCCAAGTCCCTCAGGGTACCAGAACAGCAGATCTGCATCCCCGGCGGACAACGGGTTCAACTGATCTGGACCAGCGTGACCAGAACCAGTCCCGTGCCCTAACCACGCCGACATGCCTACTCCAGGAGAAGGGCAGATATGCGTGTTGATCTTAACATGAAAAGAAGGCGCCACCCAGACGTTCGGACGAACCGCGCCTGGTGGCCCACCCCAAGGGCGTGAGACCCCACCACATATGTTCAGATCCATCCCGTCATCATCCCCCAGACATGAACGAGAATCCGTCGACAACCCACCCAGGTCATGGGATGTGGTCGTCGGAAGAGGAAAAAACCCCCATCTCAGTTGCTTTATAAAAACGCTGTTTCAACCACAAGCAACCAAGGCGTGCCAGTCAATCGCCTGTTTACAGCGAGCTAGCACTATACGTGCGTCGGGACACACCCCCATCAATGAACAGGCTATTTAGACCTGTCATTGAATCCCCAAGGCGCCCAGGGGAACGACAAGAGGGGTGTGACACTCCCTAACTCCAACACTTCTGGAATAGAAAGAAGGAAGCATCAACAGTATGTATCCCAGTCTACACAGCCGGGGTAAAAAATGTTCACATTTTTACATCCCACCACCCTCCCATAGGAAAGAGACGGGGATCCCCAGAGAGACTTCCCACGCGAGCTGTACAGATTGAAAAGAATATATTGCACCTTGAGCCATGTAAAAAACTGGTTTTAGGGCCTCCGGGGAAGAGGCACTGAACCCATACACACTCAATAAACGAATTGAATCGAATATACATACAATAGAAAAGGACCCTTCTAGAGGGTCCACTCACTTTGACAATCTGAGGAGGAAGGCTCTGTACTCTGATGGAGGCTTCCTCACATGGAAGAAGGAGTCCGAACTCACAGAAGGCCTGAATAGGCGCTTGGTGAGGAGGAGCCCTGACCACCCCCCCTGAAAACAGATCCATCACATGGACCTGAACAGCACACGGAAGTCCTACCAACAGAGACGCGCACGGTGACGTACTCTATGGCGGGGGAATTCCTGCGGTGCACACGCCCAATATACCAGGCCGTGGGACCAGGAACTCCCCCCCCCCCCCCCCCCCCCCCCCCCGTAACGTGCCGAACCGCCACGTGACGGGAACCTTGAAGGACAGGGGGTGTACCCCTGACCGACAGAACAATGGGGAGAGGAAAGGTTACCAGTTCACCCCTTTACGACCCCACACCCATGATACGATGTAACGACAAAAAGAGAATATGACACAGTCATAGTCAGCTCTATGAAGCGTTTCACAGCTCCACACAGCGCATGAGCTAACCTGCTATCTGATTTTTACTAAGGAAAAACACAGAATAGAGAGGGCTCTAAGAACCCCGGTCCAACATACACATGTGCTTCTGTGGCCAGTACAACCCAGTTGTAGGTCACATGACACACACAACCCATCATCACCTACAAAAAATGGCAAAAACACTCAACAGAGGAACGCCGTTTTTTTCACAATGAGAGAATACATCATTCTTGATTAGTATCGACCACAGGCCTTGCTAAGCACACATGACAGCAACCAAACCAATTTCCCTTTAGGAAATAAGTTTCTCCAGCAGATTTAGCACAACCTCAGCAATCAAGCTAAGAGTTACATCGTATCCCTACCACACAAAAGACACAATTAATGCACAACATGTCTGACAGGAGGATGAAAAAGTCCCCAGGGAACCGGGGGGGAAACACAATCCTCCTATTTTACCCTCAATACGGACAGTTAAAACAGGAAAACCTGTTAATGTGTGAACACACTGTTCATTGTCATTACAGTCTGAGAAAGAACATTCTTTTACTCACTTGTCACCAAGCATAGCTTCATAGGTTAGTTACTGCCAGTGACAAAAACAGCTCACACATAACCCGCAACGTATCCTAAATGCATTGTAGCAACACACGTTTTGGGAAAAACACCGTTATTCACAATACATTTAGCAAAGTAAAACCAGAAGACGTGTTATGAGGTCTGGTCAACCCCGTTCCTACCCGGAACGCAGATCAGCGAAGTGCAGTCACAGACACCGTAGGAAACACAGCCGCTCCTGTGTTGTCCGAACTGGGCAGCGTCACCGCCCCAACCCGCACTACAGTCCCCTGTTGATGCAACCTTGCCGTCCTGGCTCAGGGCAGGGTCGACGAAAACATCCCCTGTCAAGGATGACGTCGTGGTCAAGAGTGTAAAACATGTTAAAATCAAAGCACGTTCAACAGAAAAGCATCAAGCTAACGGCCGCTCCAACCGTTCGGGTGCTACTGCTTCTGCTCGCGAGACGCCGATCTAACGACGCACGCGATCAGAAGCGAGCTCACGGCGGCGCGCGAGAAGCTAAGCTACCCCGCGCCAGGCCATGGCCATAGCAGCAAGCTAACGTTACCTAGCGACCACGACATGCTAGCCCCGCAGCTAACAGCTGACTGGCTAATAGTAGGCCCTAAGCAGGCCATGCAGCGATCCAGCAGGCTAACGCAGCAGTTAACAGCTGACTGGCTAACCGTAAGCTATGAACATGTAAACAATGACATAACACTCACCCAGACAGGCCGCCGTTCTGAACCTCTCCTCACTTTTTAAGAGAAAAGAGAAAACAAGATGTCAACACCGCTTCACAACGGTGACTTTACCACATCCGACGGAATCAGCACAGTACCAACTGGCCTGTGTAGCTGACTTTGAACATGAATCTGCCGCTATCGCACATTACATGCACATATCCCCTCGTGAAGGAATACTCTCATTTGGATATGAAAGATGGGGCCTTAACACGGTGACAGAGAGAATCCACTCGTCCAGAACACACAGGGATCACCAGTGTCAATGGTCGCGGCCCACTAGTTAAAACTATAATGGTCTTCAGACCAAGGCCTTCTGTCGCCTAGGTGGCTGAACAAAGGACCCTAGCCTGGGGCCGGTTTCCATAAACTTTGTCAAGTAGCCCCCATAGCACTAACAGACAAGTGGAGCCCGCCAGCAAACACTACTCACCCAACCTGGAACGCACCGCTTCTCACAACAGTGGCATGTCCGACAGTTCAGCTGTGGCCTGACAGGTTTCACCCCAACAAACACAGCAAGGAACTGCAGTTGAGAAGCATGCAGCGGCGTGCTCCCAATACGAAAACCGGTGGAGGGTTTTTAGAATGATCATCATCTTCCAGACACTCCAGTACGAAGACAATATCGCCGTATTTTCTCGAAAATAGTGAGAGAGAAAATAAAGATATGATGTCAACGTATCCTTGTTTCCCAAAGCTGCTCCTAAACCTTTCTTCCATCATGGTGTCAAGTGTGGGGATCTACCGAGGCACTTCTTCCTTGTGGTGAAAGCGAGAAGGAGGAGAGTGGGTGGCCCCACCCCTGCTTATATGGGTAAGCTGATAGGGGTGTGGTCAGACGAATATTGGGATTAAAGGTACATTGTGGTCTTTATTCAGTGCGCGTGCACGTATGCGAGATAGTGCAGAGAGCGATGCCGAGCGAGAGCGATACGATACAGAACTGGACCACATACCACTTCAACATCACCTTTAAATGGTAAATGGTGCATTTACATAGCGCTTTTATCCAAAGCGCTTTACAATTTGTGTTCCTCACATTCACCCATTCACTCACACACACCGATGGCAGAGGCGACCATGCGAGGAGCGAGCGGGGAGCGAGGAGCGGGGGCCTCTGTCGCCCCTTTAGAGGTCAATGGTTTGAGGATTCCCAAGCCCAAGCACTGGGATACACAGACATCATGTAGAATGCATACTTTTACTTTAGATACTTAAGTACATTCAAATACTCCACTTTTACTTAAGTAGACATTGAATGGAGGACTTTTACCAGAGTACTCGTTTATCTGGGTATTTCTACTTTTACTTAAGTAAAGGAACTGTGTACTTCTTCCACCACTGATACTACAATTGTATACTTCATACTACATGCATACTATAGAACAATACAGGAACACTCACATCTTCAATACGGTCCTCCTCAGACTCCCGTGGTGGTGAGCGGTAGACGGGGAAGGAGAGCTGGCTGAGGTCATAGTTCTACAACAGAGGGGAACATTCAAAACACCTGCTCACTAGTCCAACATCTCTGAGTAGATCATAATCATTTGTAATAATAATAGTAATAGTAGTAATAATATCAACAATAATAATAACAACCTTTATAGAATACTTTTCAAAACACAGTACAAAGTGCTTCACAAAATACCAACAAGTAGAATGGTTAAGAAAGGAAAACAGGAAATTAAATAAGTCAGTATAAATAAAACAAAAGGTAAAAGAACCACCATTAAAGCCAATCCAAAAACAACAATCAAGTGAAAGTGAGTGTGCAGAAGTGCGTGTGTGTAAAAGACACTCGGGTAACAAGCTCAGGTCATCTTCCCCCTTCACTGTTCTCCTACACTGTGGAACCACCAGGTCTCTCTCCCCAGTACTCTCTCTCTCACCTGGTCCCCCTCTCCTCCCCTTCCTCCTCCTCCTCTCCTGTGCACTCTCTCTCTCACCTGGTCCCCCTCTCCTCCCCTTCCTCCTCCTCCTCTCCTGTGCGCACTCTCTCTCTCACCTGGTCCTCCTCTCCTCCTCCTTCCTCGTTGTAGTGGAACAGGTTGTCTCTGCCCTCCTCCTCCTCCAGCAGAGGGAGCTCCTTCTCCACGGAGCTCCTCCTCCTCCTCCTCCGCCCCCTCCCCAGGATGAGCAGCAGCAGCAGCACTTATGATCAAAAGAGAACTGGGTGTTTGAAAACAGCAAGAGTCAAAAGAAAAGCCAGTGTTGAAGCAAATAGAGAGGGGGACGCGCCGCCACATACACAGAGATCCAAAGATGACTCCAAGTGCGAGGAGGGAGCTTTGGGTAGGGCGTTCCACATTGATGTGGCATAATTGCGAAACGTGTTTAGTCCCTTGTTTGAGCCGAATCTGGGTTTTACATGATTTGTGGAGCTCCCTCTGGTGTTGTGATCGTGGTATTCACTGACCTTTGGGAAGTATTTTGACATGTACATGGGTACCTTGGTCGTGTAGTGTATCTTGTAGACCAGGCCCATTGCAAGTTGCTGTACTCTGTCGTCTACTCTAAGCCATCCTAGGTTGTCAAAGTGGGCAGGGGTGAGGTGGGTTCTAGTTTGTTTTGAGATGTTTGTAATTTGTTTTTTAGTGCCTTTGAGGTGCTTTGGTACCATGAGGTGCAAGCATAGTCGTAGTACCCTTGAATGAGTGCTCCTGCCAGAGTCTTCAGGGTATTCTTGTTTACCAGAGAGGAGATCCGGTACAAGAATCGAGTTCGTTGGTTGACTTTTTTTTATTACATTGGATGCCATTTTGTCACAGGAAAGTTTTATGGAGAGGTTTATTATGTGTGTGATGACTGGGGTGATGGTGGCTGCTGAGTCTCTAAGGAATTTGGAGGGGATGTTGTCATGGCCAGTGGCCTTGTTTGGTTGGAGGGCGCTCAGTTTATTGAGTACCTCATCTGTTGTTACCATTTCCAGTTTGAAATCGTCTTTGTGGACGCCTAGGTTCTTGTAGTATGCTACTATGTGTTCTACCCCATACTGCCCTGAGTGGGAGGGTAGTTTGTTTACCAGTGTTGTGGCTATGTTTGTGAAGAAAGTGTTTAAGTAATTGGCTACATCCAGTTTGTCTGTGATGAGCGTGTTGTCCGTCTTTATGTTTATGTTTGAGAACCTGGTTTTAAGTTTTTTACTGCAGCCTAGTTGATTGTTGAGTAATTTCCAAAGTTCACGTGGTTTATTTTTGTTTTCCTCAGTTTTGTCATTGATGACATTTTTTTTAGCAGTTTTGATCATGGAGTTTACGTCATTTCTTAGTCTGTTTCTTTCTAGTTTGAGTTCAGTCACGTGGTCTTGGAGTTCACTGCTCGTGCTTTTGGTAAGCTTTGACTGACTTTTACGAAACTCAGAGCATTTTTTGTCTCTGGCTTTCATAGCGGTCAGTATTTTGAGGGGGGTTGAGAGTCCATTCCCTTTAGGAGTTTTACAGTGCGATCATTCAGATTCAGGTCACCCTCTCTTCCAAAAGCCATGTGGCTTCTACAAGGAAGACATGTTCCTTTATTGATCCCATTGTGGAAATGTGGGCATCACAGCAGCATGGGGGAGGGGGTAGGGGGGGGGGGGGTATGGGCAGGGTAAGAAAGACATAAATATAGGCAATGCAATATCTGAGTATAAAAATGTGAGAGAAATAAACAGTGTAAACAAAGGTTATAATATATGTTACAATAAAATAATTATTGACAATAGATAAAAAAAAAAATAATAATAATAATAATAATAATGACATGATAATGGCAATACATTTTAATCTGAATATATTCTTTTTTTGATCCACTTTTTCTCGCATTTTTCTATATTTTCTCCCATCCCAATTTCGTATCATCCAATTCAACCCTCCCCTGTCACGAATGCTGTTTCTTGCCTCCCACAAGCCGGCTGCAATGTGGACTAAGTCATACATAGCACAAGTCCCCTCCGGTACTTGAGGTAACAGCAGTCGCATCTTTTCACCTGCGCAGCTCGATCTCTCAGTGGCAAGGAGTAACGCGTGGGAGGCTCACGCTGCCCCCGACACTTCCTGATTCTACTGCGCAGGCGCACCAACCGACCTGTAGGAGTCGCTGTCCACAACGCCCGATCCCCACCCATCAGTTTCCCACTCCCTAATACGGCCAATGTGTATTAGTATGAACGACCAGCTAAACTGAAAGCAATGTGGAGCGCTGGGCTCTAACAGGCAAGCCCAGCGTCTCCGTCATTCGTGGCGAGCGCCTTGCCCATTACGCCACGTAGCCGCTCATAATCTGAATATATTCTATGAGTAAGAGTAAACAGTAGACACAAGGTGCAGGTGAGGGGCTGTACCCTAACTGGCATAATATACAGTACGTTATAGCCCGTAAAAAAAAACGCTCTTTTGTGATGGAGTTCTTTCACTTCCCAGCAGACATCCGGCAGGAAGATCAGCTGAACAGTTAATACCGAGAACAGATAAGAGAGTCTGACATTCCCCCCACCCCCACCTTGGCCGTAGTCAGGATCCCCTCCATGTTGCCGGGGCCTGTGCTGATGGCGAAGTGTCCTCCCTTGTTGCCTCTGATGATGGAGTACTTGGTGTTGGCGTTAGGGGAGCCGAGCTCGTCCTGGTCGGTCACTTTCAGCCTGGCCACCTCCACGCCTGGCTCCCCGTTCTCAGGGACTGACGCAGACATCTGAGGAGAAGAGCAGGACAGAAACACATCCCTCTGTGTCTGTTATCACAGTCATTTACCCTGAATACACAGGATACGTTCATCCCAAACAGATGGGGGGGGTTTGAGAGATGGAAGCAGGAAGGTCTCGCTGTCCACCAAGGGGGTAATAGAATGTTTTGAGGAGCTGGAACTGAGACATGGATTTGGAAACCATGGCTTCTGTAGATATCGCCAAGGCATGTCACTATTTAAATCAAACCATTACAAAAGATCATAGAAGAATCATAGAAGAAGGCGTATTGAAGGTATTCATAGCAGCATACAATTCGGAGCCGTGTAGAAGGATCATAGCGAAAGTATGAAATGGACTACAGAACCTGAAATTGATAAACACAACATGTATCAAGGAGAACTGGGAACAGGGAGTGCATTTTACTATAATGATAGATGAATGGGGGGAAATATGTAAACAACAGTGGAAACACTTGGAGAGAATTTGAGATGAAAAACACTGTCAGATTCTTGATCACACCCTCTCAAAGAAGGAGCTGTCGGAGGGAATACTGGAATAAAGACGCCGACCACCATCATATCATCTGGGATTGCTCCTCCATTCTCCCTCTATGAAAATAATTTGAAGTTGAAATACCATTAAAAAAGTGATTTATTTAGGGAAAATAGATTTCAACATAAGGGACAATGATGAGGAGTACATTTTTTTTTTACTTATTAAGGGTGGCAACCAAACAGGCTCACAAGGAAGTGGAGGAGTCAGGTGGTGCAGACGGAGGGAGAATGGATGGAAGTGATTCATGAGATCTATGTGATGGAAAGGTTGAGGTATGCACTGAGACAACGGAAGGCAAGGTTTGATGAGAGGTGGAGGAGATGGAGGGAGTTGTTTAGGCCCATGAGGACAGACGTTGTGTGACTGTGTGAAACATGGATGGAAGAGAATGGTGAAATGCCCCTTTTTGTTTAGGCTAATGATCACTTCACTCGAGGAGCCCCATCTCTACTGTGTGTAGACGCTCTACACTCATGTACTCACATCAGTCACGGTGAACTGGAGCCCCATCTCTACTGTGTGTGTAGACGCTCTACACTCATGTACTCACATCAGTCACGGTGACCTGGAGCCCCATCTCTACTGTGTGTGTAGACGCTCTACACTCATGTACTCACATCAGTCACGGTGACCTGGAGCCCCATCTCTACTGTGTGTGTAGACGCTCTACACTCATGTACTCACATCAGTCACGGTGACCTGGAGCCCCATCTCTACTGTGTGTGTAGACGCTCTACACTCATGTACTCACATCAGTCACGGTGACCTGGAGCCCCATCTCTACTGTATTCGTTTTAGTTCGTTAGTTTTTTTGCATTTTTGTTTTAGTTCGTTCGTTTTTTTTGCGTACTTTTTTTACGTTCGTTTTTTTGTGTTCTTTTTTTTCGTTCGTTTTCGTTTTAGTTCGTAAATTTTTTTGCATACTTTTTTTCCGTTCGTTTTTTTTTGTTCTTTTTTTGTGTTCTTTTTTGCGTTCGTTTTCGTTTTAGTTCGTTAATCTTTTTGCGTACTTTTTTCTTTTTGTTCTTTTTCGTTTTAGTTCGTTATTTTTTTTGCGTTTTTGCGTTTTAGTTCGTTATTTTTTTTGCGTTTGTTTTTTTGCGTTTTCGTTTTAGTTTGTTAGTTTTTTTGCATTTTTGTTTTTAGTTTAGTTTAGCCACCACCCACTTCAATGACAGAGCTCTCATATTTGCGAATGCATAAACTATATCTTAAATTATGGCGATGTGTCTAATATGGCTGTCGCGAAGTCATTGATAAGCGACAGCCATATTAGACACATAGCCATAATTTAAGATATAGTTTATGCATTCGCAAAATATGAGAGCGCGCCGCTGTCATTGAAGGGATTCCTACAACAGAGCACCGCCGCTGCTGCTGCTGAAGCTGTATCAAGCCGGCGGCGGCGCACGAAAGCCGGGTATAAACCACCGCGTCGCCCCGCTGGCGCTTCAGGCTCAGCAGCCTCCACGGGCGAAATAACATATAACATTACAGTTCCACACTGATGTACAGTGAGTGTCTAATATGGCTGTCGCGAAGTCATGCCTCTCCCTCTGACAATATCATAATGATGTGTTTTCTATATTATATCCACAATCATTCATCTAAAAAATTGTATGGGCTTTGATTAAACATGTAACCTACACCTACTGTAACTTACTGTACCTCTGCTTCCTACAGCACAGCAGGTAATGGCGTTAATCAATGGAACGCGAAACATAATAACATTACGCTTTCTAGTTCAGCGCATTTCATAACTGTATGGGCTTTGTTTATACACGAGTGAATCTGGTAGTTGGTTGTTAAAAACGCGAAACATAATAACCGCGCTGCCGCTCGCGCGCGCTCCTTGGATTTCATTTGGGACGTGGGACGACTGCGCTTGCCTGCGCGTGGGGGCGGGGAGGCGCGGCCAATCAGAGAAAAGCCGAACACAAGTTGGTTGCCTTTAATATTCACGCGACCTGGAGCCCCATCTCTACTGTGTGTGTAGACGCTCTACACTCATCTACTCACGTCAGTCACGGTGAACTGGAGCCCCATCTCTACTGTGTGTGTAGACGCTCTACACTCATGTACTCACATCAGTCACGGTGACCTGGAGCCCCATCTCTACTGTATTTGTTTTAGTTCGTTCGTTTTTTTGCATTTTTGTTTAGTTCGTTCGTTTTTTTGCGTACTTTTTTTCGTTCGTTTTTTTGTGTTCTTTTTTTGCGTTCGTTTTCGTTTTAGTTAGTAAATTTTTTTGCGTACTTTTTTTTCCGTTCGTTTTTGTGTTCTTTTTTTGTGTTCTTTTTTGCGTTCGTTTTCGTTTTAGTTCGTTCGTTTTTTTTGCGTTTTCGTTTTAGTTCGTTCTTTTTTTTGCGTTCGTTTTTTTGCGTTTTCGTTTTAGTTCGTTCATTTTTTTGCCTTTTTTTTTGCGTTTTCGTTTTAGTTTGTTAGTTTTTTTTGCATTTTTGTTTTAGTTCGTTCTTTTTTTTGTGTTCTTTTTTTTCGTTCGTTTTCATTTTATAAGTTATCTACTGTATACCATCATATAAGTTATATACTGTATACATCAGTCACGGTGAACTGGAGCCCCATCTCTACTGTGTGTGTAGACGCTCGACACTCATGTACTCACGTCAGTCACGGTGAACTGGAGCCCCATCTCTACTGTGTGTGTAGACGCTCTACACTCATGTACTCACATCAGTCACGGTGAACTGGAGCCCCATCTCTACTGTGTGTGTAGACGCTCTACACTCATGTTCTCACATCAGTCACGGTGACCTGGAGCCCCATCTCTACTGTGTGTGTAGACGCTCTACACTCATCTACTCACATCAGTCACGGTGACCTGGAGCCCCATCTCTACTGTGTGTGTAGACGCTCTACACTCATCTACTCACATCAGTCACGGTGAACTGCGGGGCGTGATCGTTGCTGTCAGTGATGGTGATGATAGCGGTGCAGGAGGTTGTTAACCCTCTCCCTTCCACATCAGCAGCCTCGATAACCAGCGTGTACTTTGGATGAGTCTAGATGTAAATGTAAGAAGGGGGGGGGGGTTAGAATGAAGAGCAGATCTATGTACAGTATGGATTAGGGATGGGATGATAAGAGTAACTCACAATACGATACTGATATCTAAGCCCTCCATAATGATAATATCACTCAGATACACAATATCTGCGATAATCAATATATTGCAAGAAATGTAATCCACAATATACACAATATATGTAACTGAAGAAGAAAAGATACCCATGAAAAGGCACAAAGCAGGAATTATGTATTTTTCCACAGAATTGACATGAAAGCGTATCAGATTATTTAGTGTGCGTCACAAACTGCCCAATTGTATATTAAACAATGTACAACAAATTGCATAGTGGCTCTTTAATACACACTGACCGCAACTTGATTATTAATTATGAATTATGTGCCCAACGGAGAACTTTGTTACCATCTGCAATAAAAACAAAATTATATACATCATCCGTTTCATCTAATAAGATAACATTTCAGTCTGTTCACCTCATTCCAATCATTTTTGTCGCAGTAAAATGGGATTGTCAAGAAAAAAGAAAAAGAAAACATCTTCTTTAAAAAAAAAACATATAGAGAGAAAAGTATCGATAACATGTGGAGGATGTACGACGATATATGGCAGTATGGACCTTTTGTCCCGCCCCTAGTATGGATGGATGACAAAGTGAACAATAGAGGCGTGGAAGAGGACATTGCTGTAGGAACTACTTTACCTCTCTGTCCAGTCCGGATGCCGCCACACTGATCACTCCGCTCACTGGGTTTATATCAAACATCGCTGGCCGGGGGAGCGCCGGCACCTGAGTCAGTATCCGATAGCTAACGATGCCGTTATACGTCTCTGGGTCGTCTAGATCCACAGCCGTTACCCTCATGAAGGGATGATCTGGGTGGTTTGAAGCAAAGGGAATAGATTATTTTGAACTGGCAAATTATTTGAAATGAAATCAAGTTGGGAGGACTCAAGTTTAAACCTTTATCAGAAACACGTCAAGAGGCACAATAATAGCGATCAAGCAGGAGGAACTAATGAGGAATCATTGGAGCACATTATGTCCTCATGATAGTGGGTCATGTATAGTTCCCCCCCAATGAATGAAGGACATATGGCATCATGTACACGTACGTTTTAGTGCTTTCACACACACACACACACACACACACACACACACACACACACACACACACACACACACACACACACACACACACACACACACACACACACACACACACACACACACACACACACACACACACACACACACACACACACACACACACACACACACACACACACACACACACAGTCCTTTCTCAACACAGTCCATGCTGTTCTTCACACTGGATACCTGCAGCTCTGGCTGGTTCGCCACAAAACCAATATAAAGTAATGGGGCCACACTTCAGTCTGTACAACCCCTGAAATAAGCAAGCGCACCTTTTGTGTGTAAACATGTTAAGTGCCATTCAACAATATCACAGCATGGATCGTGCCGAGAGAGGAGCCTACCATTCAGCAATATCACCAATGGGTAATAAGGCTAGGTATCCAAAATCGGACCATATCCAATAACCATCTGTTACTCAAGTCTCAAATCTGTAGCCCTTTTTGTAATATGGATGTGTTGTGTATTACATATTGAAATGATGTATGGTGTAAGGCTGTCTCCCTCATAGGTAATCGCTAGGTTTGGTCTCAGTCAAGATGTTGCTAGCCGATTAGTTGATTTTTATGCTTTTCCTTTCAAGCTGAACAAGTTATTTCCTGATAAATGATTAAGCACATCTCTGGTAAGCACTAGATTTAAACAGGTCCTTCTGTATGACGCAGGGAAATAGAAATTTGACAGATGTGTTGATGAAATAAATGTATCAATTAGTTGACAAATCCTATAACTATTGGTGGACTGAGAATTTGTTTAGGACCATCCCTGGTATGTTGTCATGGGGTTTCCGCCTTCGGTAGTGTGGTAGTGAAAGGGTTAACCAACTGTAGTGTGGTAGTGAAGGGATTAACCATATGTAGTGTGGTAGTGAAAGGGTTAACCAACTGTAGTGTGGTAGTGAAGGGGTTAACCCTTTGTAGTGTGGTAGTGAAATGGTTCCATTTGTAGTGCGATAGTGGTGGTGTAGTGAAGGGGTTAACCATCTGTAGTGTGGTAGTGAAAGGGTTAACCATCTGTAGTGTGGTAGTGAAAGGGTTAACCAACTGTAGTGTGGTAGTGAAATGGTTAACCAACTGTAGTGTGGTAGTGAAGGGGTTAACCCTTTGTAGTGTGGCAGTGAAATGGTTCCATTTGTAGTGCGATAGTGGTGTGGTAGTGAAGGGGTTAACCATCTGTAGTGTGGTAGTGAAAGGGTTAACCATCTGTAGTGTGGTAGTGAAAGGTTAACCTTCTGTAGTGTGGTAGTGAAAGGGTTAATCATCTGTAGTGTGGTAGTGAAAGGGTTAACCCTTTGTAGTGTGGTAGTGAAAGGGTTAACCAGCTGTAGTGTGGTAGTGAAAGGGTTAACCATCTGTAGTGTGATAGTGAAAGGGTTAAACATCTGTAGTGTGGTAGTGAAAGGGTTAACCATCTGTAGTGTGGTAGTGAAAAGGTTAACCATATGTAGTGCGGCAGTGAAAGGGTTAACCATTTGTAGTGTGGTAGTGAAAGGGTTAACCAGCTGTAGTGTGGTAGTGAAAGGGTTAACCATCTGTAGTGTGGTAGTGAAAGGGTTAACCCTTTGTAGTGTGGTAGTGAAAGGGTTAACCAGCTGTAGTGTGGTAGTGAAAGGGTTAACCAGCTGTAGTGTGGTAGTGAAAGGGTTAACCATCTGTAGTGTGGTAGTGAAAGGGTTAACCATCTGTAGTGTGGTAGTGAAAGGGTTAACCCTTTGTAGTGTGGTAGTGAAAGGGTTAAATAACGATCTCACCGATGGCTGTGCCCTCGCTGACGTGGCCGTGGGAGGGGTCTTGGCTGAATACAGGTCTATTGTCGTTCTGGTCAATGACTTTGATAATGACATCCAAGGGTTTTTCAACCTGGGTTCCCTGGACCAGGGCATGGGCCAACAACTAGGAAACACCACAGAGCACAAACAAACATGCTACATTAAAGGAACACGCCAACATTATGGGATATGTGCTCAGCGTCTTCTCCAGAGTCAGACAAGAAGATTTCCTCTCTGTGTGCGTTCAGGAAGCAAGCTATCTGGCTGCAAACTAGCCTAGATTAGCACAAATGAGCGGATACGGACCAGCTAGCAGAGCTGTTGGCCAAGAGCACCTCTCCCAGAGTTTTAAGCTAGGCTAGTGGTCCGTATCCGCTTCCATTCATTTGTGCTAAGCTACAGTAAACTAGCTTGCAGGAAATTGGTGTCCATCTTCTTGTCGGACTCTGGAAAAGACGGTAATCACATTTCCCATAATGTTGCCGTATTACTTTAAGTAATGGATTGGTGATGGATGAACAATATAAAATAATTATACTGTGTGTTGTTGTTGTTATTACGCGGTTCTCTGAATTTTGCCTCAACTCACCCTGTATTCAGCCCTTTTCTCTCTGTCCAGTCGCTCGGTCACGTACATCCATCCAGATCCCTGGTTGATGGTGAACAGGCCCTGCGGAGGTTCGTCAGCCCCTGGCCCAGAGATCTTGTAGTTGATAGCAAACCGTCTGTCCAAGTTTGACCTGATCTAAATTAGAAAATAAGAACGACAAGAAAGTCCGAAAGTTTATTCAAAAAATGTTTTAGTCATGTGCTACAAACAATTTAAGTATTGATTCAAAAATATATGTTTTACTATTGCAAAGGTCATAGATTTCATTGTGAATAGTAGTTACCTGCGCCATGACTTTTGGATACGGGCCGTTGTCGTTTTCTGGGACTTTTATATCTGGAAGAACCCAAGCCCTCTTCCTCCGATTCAAACCACCGTTGAAAACATGTGGAAATTCCAGGACTAGAAGTTGATGGGTGCCCAGTTTGGAACTGTTCTGTTTGAGTAATTACATACCATAAGCATAATTATACTACTTTATGTCACTGAATTTGATTCTTACATTCAACATTGTCTATTGTACAGTCTTGCCAGGGTTTCTTGAAATAATAATTAATCATTTCCACCAATAATCTTGGTGATATTATGTGGTATTATGTGGCATAATGCCCTCCTATATTATACACTGTATAAAAACATTGTTTCAAATAAAATAGAAAAATATATACCCCGAGAAAACTACTCACAATTGGATTACTAAAGACTGGGTGCTGAATGGTCAGTGTATGTCAAGATCAGGACGACACTCCGAGGTGGTTTTATTGCCCTTATTCCGCGTGTATCTGACGAACATTCTATAGTCACGGGTGGGGTTGATTATAGGCGGCCCCAGCCATCCAGACAGGTACAGTACATCCCACCAGGAGGGCTGGCTGGGGTCGACTGTGACTATTTTCAAGTTTTGTTTTATTTGTCACATATAAGGTACATTACAGTTAAATGCTTGGTTCTGTATGAGGCGCCTGAAGTTGTGTTTCATACAGTAACAAGTAAAAAGAATAAAGACAAAAAATGTTGTATACATTTTTGTAAATTAGTTTGTACATTTTAATATACAATATACAAACTAAAGTACAACATGCAACCAAAATGCAAAAATGAGGTAGAGATGTAGTGTATAGCAGGGTTTCCGTTAGAAAAAATTGTTGCCGGTCTCCGTGACCTGCAAGATTTCAACTACCGGACAAATGAGATTAATTCCGGTCATAGTTTATTGAGCTTTAAAACAATTGAGATAGGCAGGCTATATAAAGAATGTCATCCTCAAGGCATGTAGATTTATAATATTATTACTTAAAACTAGGCTACTTTTGCGTATACAGTCATTAATATATTCCAAATAAAATAAGTCCCTCGATACTCCGTCTCCGTGCTGCTGCTGACTTGAAATAAAATAGACCGCGTATGTGGCAGTCGGTCCGACACTAAACAGTCTGTTATAATCACATTTTTATGAGCTAACGAATTCCGTTATATTGGACATTTGTATTAATTATATCAAGCGAAGAACTGAGAAAGCAGAGAGAGTAGGATTCCGCAGAACAACGGCAACATTATCGTGGTTTGCGTGACTACTCTCTCCACCTCAATGTCACGCGGTCGAAAAGGGCGCTTGTCTATTGGACAGTGGAAATGTGTGTGTGGCTGCGATCCTGTGTGTGCGCGCGCGCGTGTGTGTGTGTCTGTGTGTGTACTGCGGAGCCCAGATCAGCGGAGCCGAGTTTTGACATGGCATTGATCCATTGTTCTATTGAAGCACATTAATTACCACCATCCTCTCGCTAAACAACTTGTAGACCACGGTGTTTTTATGAGTGCCCACAAGTAGCCGTTTTAATAATATAATAAGCCGCGCGCCTCGGTAATAATAATAAGCCGCGTTTTTTCTTCCTTCTTCCCAAGATGCACAGACATAGATAGATAGATAGATAGATAGATAGATAGATAGATAGATAGATAGAGAGATTAGATGCAGTGTGCTTGTTTTGCAGTGAGTGCTGCGAGCAGTGGTAATAATAATCACTTCCTATATTTGGTTCGCGTTTGGTCCGATGAAGCGAACCGAGACCTACGTTTTTAAAGCTCTCGCTGACAACGTCGTTGTCATTATTAGAAGCAACGAGGAAACAAATGTAATGATCGTTTCGTTCATCGCATAGGCTATTTAATTTTAGCCTATTTTAATACAATTGAAATAATCAAATTGTGCTTAGACTCAGGGAATTATTTTCACCGGACATTAAGACCGGAGAAATTAAATATGTCGGACTTCAAGAGATTTTACCGGACAAATACCGGTAATTACCGGCTAACGGAAACGCTGGTGTATAGTGCAAATCCTTTAGTAATACATATATAAAACATGGTGTAGTGTTAAAAAGTGTTCAAAGTGTCTAAAGTGAATGTTAAATGTCAATGTTTAAAGTGAGTGTGTACATGTGGATGTGTGTGCAATGAATATAATTCTAAACTATAGATTAGAATGTTTGCCAGATACACGCTGAAGAAGTGTCTTGCCTGAAACGTCCTTATGACAATGCAAGGTCAAATTGGGAGTGCTGTCCTGCTCTCTAACCCATTCAGTGCCAACCACGAGATTATTTGGGTAAACTCGCCATGCGTTGAGTGCCAAGACCCGAGAAAACTCGGGTTTTACCACTTTGAGTGCCAGCAGGGGGCGCACGATTTAGCACTTGAGTGCCGGCGCTGTAGTCAATGGGAGGGCGAGCACATTTGCGAACGCATAAACTATATCTTAAATTATGGCTGTGTCTAATACGCCCGTCGCTTATAAATGACTTGTTTGCAGTCAACATTGTCAAAACGGATTGTTTTTTTAATCGGTACATTTCCGTTTTATACCATTTTGAAAAACGCTCGTTTTTTGAAACTTCCAGAAAAAAAAGGTGATTTTGCAGGAATCACGCTTTAGTGGAATACACAAAACACGTTGTCATTTTTCGGCCTATTTATGAATAGTTTTCGAATAAACGCTAGATTATCGATAGTATATGTGTACTTATGCAATGAAAAAACAATATGTTTTGTACATGTTGACTGCAAGCAAGTCATTGATAAGCGAGGGGTGTTTTAGACCCATAGCCATAATTTAAGATATAGTTTAACCGTTCGCAAATTTCCCCATCCGCCCATTGACTTCCTTATTGGCACGCTAGCCCTAATATGGTCAAAGGGGCGTGGCTCTGAATGAAAAACACAAAAGGGGAACTATCTTATAAATGGCCTTTTTGAGTGTTTAGCATTGTTTCCTAGCTATGTGAACTTATATTAATATGATCTATGTCTCAAAATTCACATATTGGTGCATTCTTCAAATTCTCCTCTCACAATATTCACCCTCACTGAACTGAGTCATTTGAAAATGTGCTGATTTGTGATGTCAGAGAGACACCGCTGCATGTTAATGTTGAGATACAAGATGAGCTGCACACAGTGGCACCTGCACCTGGACCTGCAGCCCAGGCTCAAAACGGCTCGAGATCTTGAGGTAGAAAAATGCTGTTTTTGAGGACTTGATTAGAAATACAAAACAATGAATAAAAAAAATATATATATTACAGAGGTGTTCCATAGACCCACAGGAATTGTGTAAAAGTGCCCAAATAGTGAAAGAAATAGTAAAATAGTTCCCCTTTAAGTAAGGCAAGCTCAAGCACACACATGAAATAAGTGTAAAGACAATGTGTTACCTGTAATTGGATATCATTTTTAGTTTTTGGGACTTGATAGCTGATGAGGCTCTCTGCTTCAGCCAAAGCAGCCCAACAACACTATAGGATACAAAAGTGGTAATCATAATATGTAGAACTCACTACATTACTTTGCCACATTAAAGGGTCTGTTCTATGAGTGAAAACTTAACAAAAGCTAAAGTAAGGCTGTAACCATGAATAAATGTGCTGCATTAAGAGGCCCATCTCACATGGGATTAGAAAAAAGCTACAAGTCGGGGCGGCTAGGTGGCGCAGTGGGCAAGGCGCTCGCCACCAACGCAGGAGATGCTGGGTTCGAGCCCAGCTCTCTGCGTTGCTACCAGCTTGGCTGGTCGTTCATACTAATACAATTGGCAGTATTAGGGGGTGGGAAGCTGGTGGGTGGGGATCGGACGTTGTGGACAGCGACTCCTACAGGTCGGTTGGTGCGCCTGCGCAGTAGAATCAGGAAGCGACGAGGGCAGCGTGTCCCTCCCACGCAGACCCTCGCCGCTGAGAGGCCGCGCTGTGCAGGTGAAAAGATGCGATGGCTGCTTCCTCGTGTACCGGAGGGGACACGTGATGCAAGGCTTGGTCCACATTGCAGCCGGCTTGTGGGAGGCATGGCCTAGCAACGTTCGAGACAGGGGAGGGTAGAGTTGGACGATACGAAATTGGGGACGGGAGAAAAAAAATAGAAAAAATTGGGAGAAAAAGTAGATAAAAAAAAAATTAAAAAAAAAAGGCTACAAGTGGGCGGACCGGTGCTCCCACTGTCCTCAGCCCACAGCCTCATACAGACACAACCCCACGGTACGAAGATCTTTAGTGAGGCAACAGGTGAATAAATAGAGGCCCATATTACTGTTATTCTGACTCGGGCATCGCAACCCCTGGAGCCCCACACACATAATACAAAATATACACATATGCAGACTGAAAGATAATCATTATCTTTCTCATTTGCCAAGCCTTTTTCCTAATATTCGGCATAAAGAAAATAATTGCGGTTTACACTATGTGTGATTCATGAATACATGCCGACTGTCACTTTTTTTCATCCAAAGGATCATTTATTAGCTGTATTGATATTACACTTGTAAACTTGGGTGTTTTACCCATTTCTCTAATAATTCACAAGCATTGCTAATGCGGGTCTGCGAGATGTCACACAGGTTTACCTGGAGCAGGACCAGCAGAGAGATGAGTCCCGTGGTCCTGCGGGCCTCCATGATGTCCACAGCTCTGTCCGCACCTCGGGGTTTGGACTGCTCCGCTTGCCGCTCCTCTCTCCGGGCTTATCTCCAGATCTGAATGAATGAATGAATGAAAACTTTATTTAACAGATTGCAGAATGGGTACAATACAGTACGGCTCAATACACACAATTGTTAAGGGGATGCAGACCAGAGAAAGACGTTTGTCTTGTTTCCATCAGGGTCCCCCATTTTCAATTCATATAGACATTTATGACATACACAACATACATGACATCATGGCATAGGGACATATAGGTATTTAGTACTGATACATTTGTGACATAAACGGTATTCAAATATCCTAGATCCTGACAGAGTATATACGGGGAGGGAACGATACACAAATGTTCTAGAATGTTTGATTATGACATCATACTGTGACATCACGAATGCTCTAGAATGTTTGACTATGAACTGTGACTAGGGATGGGTACCGTTCACATTTGAACCGATACGTCTATACCGGTACCCTTAAAATTTTATCTACCTACCTCAGTCGTAAAAAAAAAATCCAAACTTTAAATAACTACACTTTCGACCGTTTTCGGCTTGCCATTGCCCCGACTGCTTTGTTGTTGAATCAAGTCAAGTCCTAGGACCTAGGTAAGTGTATTGTAGAGGAGCCAAAGCTATATATTTAGGTTATTGTATTATATGAATGTTTATATGTTTATTTTTATAACCTTACATTGAAACGGCATTAGGAATATTGATTGGATTTAGATAGTCATTGAACTGTATTATTTGTCATAATAGAACCTTCTAGAAAATGTGTGATGTCACAGTTAGGGATGGGTACCGAATTCGGTACTTTTAAAGGTACTTACTGAAACACATCAGTACTACAGAGTATCGATTCACGTAAAAGAAAGAAAAAATAAATTGTTTGCACTTTTTTTTAACCTTTGTTCTTTTCATGTCAAGTTCACACGCACAATATACGTATCAGGGCCGACCACTCTACTGGTTAAAGTTGCTTCCTCGTGAGTAGTATGTTCATTGATAAAGAAAAATAAGGTCCACAGCCGCTCTGGTGTAAAACAAAGCTATCCAAATGGTTTATTCCTCTTCCACAGCGAAGTCTTTCTTTACAGAAGTGATCCTAAAGCTATTTTCCTAAATATTCACGTCACTACAAGGTAAGAAAACTGTATTTTCCCAGTCTCCAAAATCACCGCCGACTTGACACATGAACATTCCTCCTCACCTGAAAGCCGTAAATCAACTTGCCGGCTCTTTCCACAGCGAAACGGTCAGCAAGGCACCTTGGTTGAGAGATGCAGGCTTCAATCTATGTTGTTTAGTCTATCTGTTCAACAATGAGCTCTTCAGAGGGAATTGTTGAATATATATAGATACACAAATGTTCTAGAATGTTTGATTATGACATCATACTGTGACATCACGAATGCTCTAGAATGTTTGACTATGACATCACGAATTTTCTAGAAGGTTCTATTATGACAAATAATACAGTTCAATGACTATCTAAATCCAATCAATATTCCTAATGCCGTTTCAATGTAAGGTTATAAAAATAAACATATAAACATTCATATAATACAATAACCTAAATATATAGCTTTGGCTCCTCTACAATACACTTACCTAGGATTTGACTTGATTCAACAACAAAGCAGTCGGGGCAATGGCAAGCCGAAAACGGTCGAAAGTGTAGTTATTTGAAGTTTGGATTTTTTTCTGACAAGCTGACAAGAAGTTGTCTTCACATGGAACCAGAGCGAGGCTATCACGAGGCAAGAAGGCTCTTGGAAAAAGCATTTTGGAAATGGATACAAGAGCTCAATGGCGTATATAGACAAGGCACTGAACTGGCCTACTATCAAGTCCGATGACGGAGAGGCGCTCCACTCCTTTGGCCTCTATCTCACTGGATGCCTCAATGCTATGGCTGACGTGGAGTACATGCAGGAGCTTGACAGCATATCAAATATGCGTGCCATCACAGCCAAGCTTCTGTACAAGCATAACTTCTAGAAGCACGTCCATTTGACATTTTTTATCTTGCGCAGATTCCTATCAAACTGTATTTGATCATCAATATAATGCATTTGGGGCTATAAATCACGTTCTGGAGAAAGCTGCAGAAAACGATAAAAACATACTTATACTTTAGACCGTATTTTAGTATGAATGTGAATGAAAAAGTATAACGTTGCTACACCCTGAACAATAGATACTTGATGTTGAATGGGCCATAGTAATGTCAATTTAGCAATACAATTTAAAAAGTTATAGCCCTGCAAAGAAGGGGAACTTCTCCATAGACAAATAGAGCTGGCGTGGGATGGTTTATTCTGAATTTAAGCCTGGCGACCAAAGTGTTAATAACGTTAATGTTAGTTCGGCCAGATAAACAAATATACTCATTAAAATGGTTGGACCTGTGAGATTTGTACTTTGTAGGTCTGCATTTAAAAAAAAAGGAGTAAAACGTATGTTTTTTTCCCTCTGAAATGTAATTGAGTAAAAGTACAAGTATACAAACCTAATAATACTTGAGTAAAGTACAAATCCCCAAAAACATTACTTAAGTATTGTAACAAAGTACAATTACTCAAGTACTTTAACTGCAGTGAGTGTAGATGATGGGTTGTTACATACCGTAGTGTCATTGTCGTTGAGCATCCTGATGGCCTGGGGATAGAAGCTCCTTCTGAGTCTCTCTGTACCGGCCATGAGACTCCAGTAGCGCTTGTCTGACCGCAACAGTTCAAAGAGGCAGTTGTTTGGGTGACTAGAGTCTTTGATTATTCTCTTAGCCTTGGCCCTGCAACGCTTGTTGATAAGAATGGGTGTTTTGGGTCTTTGAAGTGGAACCTTGTATCATATAGACGGAGACGGACAGATTTATGGCATGTTAACATGTGCAGTTTAAAGGAGGGAGCACTTGTCAAGGTGAAGTGGGAAAATGTACTCTATACTAGAGAATACACTAGAGCAGCGGTTCCCAAACTTTTTTGGCCGTGCACCCCCTGTCAGGGCCGGACTGGGGAAATAATTCATACCGGGAGATATAGCGCGAAATATAGCCCCAATCAGGCCACTTTTTAAGCGGGGGGTCTGGGGGTCCCCCACCAGGAGATTTTTTGTTACAAAGACTTAATTTCCTGCATTCTGGTGAATTTTAGTGCATGTGAATCACAAACTAATGAGCCAACAATTGCTTAGTACAATGTACTGTTATGGACCTCAAATAAAACTTGTGGCACTAGCAATGCTACTCTCTCCACCTTCAAAAAGAAAAAAGCAAGAGCACAACATATTTTTCTATTTACTATTATAATACAGTTAACCACTCTCTCCTGTAAGGGCCTTTCTTTTTCTTTGTTTTATCCCTCTCTCCTCCACCCTTTCTCTTTCTTCCACTGTCCATCTTGACATCAACGTTAAGTGACTTTCGCTCTACTGTATCTCTCCCGAGTCCCTCACTACCTGGCTCACTGCCTGGCTGTTATTCTGCATCTGCGTGCCGTCTGCCATTCCATTCGCCGCCTCCGCTGTCAATCAGTTGTATCGCCTGGTCCCGCCTCCACCAATCACAAGCGGCAGCACGGCTCCATTGTGTGTGTGTGATCCGCGTGAGGGACACTTTTGTATCACAAACAGTACTGTATTTGCAAATCTGATATGTCATAAATGTATAGATGTAGCAGTACTGTCTATCTGTATGTCATGTATGTCATATATGTTATGATGAATTGAAAATGGGGGACCCTGATGTAAACAAGACGAAAGTCTTTCTCTGGTCTGCATCCCCTTAACAATTGTATGTACTGAGCTGTACTGTACTGTACCCATTCTGCAATCTGTTAATAAACTTTTCAATCAATCAATCAAGAGTCAGATAGTTCTCCAACTCTGTCGCAGACAGTGAAATCCTGGTTGTTCCCCACCCACCTAGGTTATCTAACTATCGCGCCGCCGCCACAACTAGAAACAATGGCCTGGCAAAAAAAAAGAAAAAAAATTATATAATTTTTTTTTTATTATCTGTGCAGGTCAGGCCACCGGGAAAACTCCCGGTGCTCCCGATCATAGATATCTATAGAACACTAGATAGCTTAAGGCGGAGTCACCAGCGTCACTGAACCGCCGCCATCTTGCTCCAGTTAGCCTTGAGTGAGAGTGAGTGAGCTGCTGCACAGACAAAAATACTCATAACTCGCTGAAATATTGACGGATTTACAAACGGGTTGGTTTGCTATAAACATCAAAGATGTAGTTATGATACTGCATACTTATAAAAAAAAATTAAAGATGTTTTTTTTTTTACAAACCGCTTGAATCATAGCCACGTTAATAATGCTTGTAATAAACCAACCCGTTTGTAAATCCGTCAATATTTCAGCGAGTTATGAGTATTTTTGTCTGTGCAGCTCACTCACTCTCACTCAAGGCTAACTGGAGCAAGATGGCGGCGGTTCAGTGACGTCGCTCTCCATTGGCCGGCAGCGCGGGCAAGCTATCTAGTGTTCTATATATATCTATGCTCCCGATGGCCAGTCCGGGCCGCGTGTTGCTTTTTAACATGTCATGAGTGCAAGAATGTGACAATTTGACCATGTGACCGCGGCAACGCGGGAGAGCGGCAGTGCGGAAATAGGCTGTCTCTAAGACAAACTCTAACCTTAACCAGCTCCTTAACAGCGCCTAAACTTAACCGTTCTAACCTTAACCAACTCCGAAACAATGCCTAACCTTAACCTTAACCTTAACCATGCCTAACCTTAACCATAGAAAGAATATTGCCATCCTCTAAGACAAACTCTAACCTTAACCAGCTCCTTAACAGCGCCTAAACTTAACCGTTCTAACCTTAACCAACTCCGAAACAATGCCTAACCTTAACCTTAACCTTAACCATGCCTAACCTTAACCGGCGAAAGAATACACGTTAAAAAAAAAATCACGTTAAAAAAAAAATTTCATGGGATTTGAACTCGTCAACAACAAACCGCAGGACCGCTGCTCTGCCAGGTGAGCTGAAGCGCCGAATGAAAATCATGGCGTATTACTTGGGCGGTTACCTAATTTCGCTGCTCTGCCGCTCCGCTCGCTCTGCCGCTCTATCCCCCCCCCTCACAGTGAGCTGTGGTGTTCCACAAGGAAGCATACTAGGACCGCTACTCTTCCTAATTTATGCAAATGACATGTCGTCAGCCTGTGACTGCAACTTGTTCCTGTTTGCGGACGACTCAGCCCTGCTGGTCTCTGACAAGAACAAATTGCAGGTTGAAAAAACCCTCAGCACGGAACTAGGCAAAATCTGCATATGGCTCGCTGATAACAAACTATCATTACACATGGGCAAAACAGAGTCCATTCTCTTCGGTTCAAATAACAAACTCAGCAAGACCGACGGATTCTCAGTTACAGTGGGTGACAATATTGTCACAAGGAAAGACGAAATTACCTACCTGGGTTCCATCCTAGAGGCAAATCTTTCCTGTGACAAAATGGCATCCAATGTAATAAAAAAAGTCAACCAACGAACTAGATTCTTGTACCGGATCTCCTCTCTGGTAAACAAGAATACCCTGAAGACTCTGGCAGGAGCACTCATTCAAGGGTACTATGACTATGCGTGCACCTCATGGTACCAAAGCACCTCAAAGGCGCTTAAAACAAAATTACAAACATCACAAAACAAACTGGTCAGACTACTACTTGACCTGAACCCCAGAACCCACCTCACCCCTGCCCACTTTGCCAACCTAGGATGGCTTAGAGTAGACGACAGAGTACAGCAACTTGCAATGGGCCTGGTCTACAAGATACACTATACGACCGGGGTGCCCATGTACATGTCAAAATACTTCCCAAAGGTCAGTGAATACCACAACCACTACACCAGAGGAAGCTCAACAAATCATGTTAAACCCAGATTCGGCTCAAACAAGGGACTAAACACGTTTCGCAATTATGCCACAACAATGTGGAACGCCCTACCCAAAGCTGTAAAGGAATGTGAATCCCTGCCCACATTCAAAACCGCCCTTAAAGAGCACCTACGGGAGGCTGCAATTCGAAACTGGCCACCATAAATGCCCAAAACCCCCACCACCTCCTAATAGACAGTCTCCTCCCCACCGCATGTATATATTCCCTCCCCGCCGTATGTATATTTCCCTCCCACCCACCCACCCCCTCCTAATGTACAGTCCCCTCCCCATCATATGTATATACTCTGTCAGGATCTAGGGGTAACAGTACTGTATATTTGAATACCGCCTATGTCACAAATGTATCAGTACTAAATACCTATATGTCCCTATGCCATAAATGTCATGTATGTTGTGTATGTCATAAATGTCTATGAATTGAAAATGGGGGACCCTGATGGAAACAAGACAAACGTCTTTCTCAGGTCTGCATCCCCTTAACAATTGTATGTATTGAGCCGTACTGTATTGTACCCATTCTGCAATCTGTTAAATAAAGTTTTCATTCATTCATTCACACTCTGCTCTGCGGTTGCCGCGCCTGCCGCGGGGCATGGCGCAGCCAATCAGGGAAAACGCGGAAGCAAAAGCAGCACTCATGACATGTTATTAAGCAATAGGCCTCCGGGATGCTCAAGAGTGTACAGAGCGCTCCATCTAGTGGTCAGTCAATGTTCCTATACACTATAGATACTACTAGGGGTGTAACGGTACACAAAAACCACGGTTCGGTATGTACCTCGGTTTTGAAGTCGAGGTTCGGTACCGGTTTTCGGTACAGTGGGGGAAAGTTTGGCTTTCCATGTTCCACTCAGGGGTGATGTAGTGTGCAGTAACTAATTGTACTTGTAGGGCTGTCAACGAATATTCTATATTGAAATTAATAATTGTCTTGAAAAATAAATAAAAATTATATTAGATTGTGAAAAAAACAGCCCCCGGTGGGCGGTCGTTAGTGGTTAACATACCGTTGTATTAGTTTGGTACACTACACAGCTGTTCGGTACGGTACGGTACACACTGAAACTGTTCGGTTCGGTACGGATACGTGTACCTTTACACCCCTAATAGATACAATATAAAATATAAATACAAATACAATATAAAAAGTACAGAATACAAGATAGTCCAGTGAGTGCAGGTGGATATGAGTTCTCACGTCCCGAGTTCTGACAATGATAGTTCTCCTGGCAGCAGAGCCGGCCGTCCGAGCCCTTGGTTGTAGAGCCTGATGGCTGCCGGTATAAAGGACGGTTTGTGGTGTGTCGGGGGGGATGAGTCTTTGGCTGAACGTGCTCTTCATTCTGGCTAGCTCCTCATAGAGGGGTTCTCCAGGATGGCTTCTAGCTTTTTCCTCATCCTCCTCTCAGCCACCACCTCTAGATTATCCAGCTCACCACCCACTACTGAGCTAGCCTGCTTCACCAGCTTGTTCAGCTTGCTGGAGTCCCTCGAGCTGATGTAGCCCCCCCCCCCGCAGCACACCATAGCAAAAAAGAGGACGCTGGCTACAACCGACTGGTAGAAAGATAGCAGCAGTCGGTTGCACACGTCGAACGACCTGAGTCTCCTCAGGAAGAACAGCCTGCTCTGTCCCTTCCTGTAGAGGGCCTCAGTGTTGTCCGACCAGTCCAGATTTTCGTTCAGGTGAATTCCAAGGAACGTGTAGGACTCCACCATCTCTACCTCCTCCCCTCCGAGGATTATGGGAGAAGGGGACCCTTCCTGCCTCTCCGGTAGTCCACCACCCGCTCCTTTGTCTTGCTGACGTTGAGTTGGAGGTGGTTGCTGTCGGACCATCCTACGAAGCTCTCCACCAGAGCCCTGTACTCAGCCTCATGACTCAAGGCTTACTAAGGGTTAGGTGTGACTTAACTAAGGGTTAGGTGTGACTTAACTAAGGGTTAGGTCTGTAATTAAACATAAACATTCAGATGCTGTGAGGAGCTGTGATGATAATGGACACATCATTAGAACAGAACACGTCCACACAGCAGATGCTGGTGAAGCCTCAGACACAGGTCATATGGCCGCTGCAGACCAGTAGGAGCACAATGGAGTGACTGCTAAATAAGATACGATAAGATTTTTTATTTAAATTTTTTTTACCCCCTTGGGGAAATCCAGACATCATAGCAGGAGGGGGGGGGGGGGGGGGTACAGGTAGTAGAAGACATGGTACAGGTCATAGAATTATAGTACAGTGTAGAAGTAAATATACAAATAGAATAAAAATAGGCAGTGTAAACAATATAACAATATAATTAACTCTGGACATGTGCATAAGGGCAAGTAGGCGGTGTAAAAAGGTCAAGGTGCAAGATGAGGGGTATGTATGCCCTCTCAGTTATATTTGCCCTATACAATAAATATATACAATATATATACAGTATATAATCTAATAACTACTATCTAATCTAATATATATATAATCTAATACGCTAAATGCTAAGAATGCTAAATGTATGCTCTGATGAACGAAGTATACAGTATACACATAAGGTACAGTATGCTAATCTATCTAAGTAAATGCTGAGCACAAAACATTTGATGATCCGCTTGCCTTCATTCTGACTATACAACGCGCCACTGTGCTATAAATATATATACATACATGTATTACTGTACATTTTACTGTATATTACTGTATATTTTGGCTGTATATTTTAGAATGTATATACATATTTTAGAATGTATATACATATTTTAGAATCTATATACATATTTTAGAATGTATATCCCTGACTGTATTTGTATTCTTATTTGTGATTCAACATTGCCTACATAACTGCAGGTATAACAGGAAAAAGTTAAAACAAAAACAAAACATGCAACTGTAGAAAAGCTTCAAATCACAGCAAACATTATTTAAAGAAGAGTGCTTCATATTAGTGTGTGAACTCTGTGGAAAGGTGATGGGCAAATCCTTTTCTTTTAAAACGCTTGAACTAAAAAAAACAAACATCTGGAATTTACTATTCAATGAGCAGAAATAAGAAAAAAGTTAAATTGTAATTCGTTTAATTACAGCAACCAACACTGTCTATAGCTAATGTCACTGAATCATAACAACTGCAGGGGGTACATTTGTATATAACTCGCCCATTTATACAGTCAACAGCTGCAAAAAGAATTCTGATTGTATACAAGTCAATAGGAAAATGACCCAACTTCTCGATTTCTCCTTTTTTTTTGTGTCTTTGCTTCACGGAGCGTGATTTTTTTTACAAAAGCCTTTGTTTGCGAAGCCGCTCTCTGATTGGCTAGCCCGCGTACAGCAAAGACCCTCTCTGATTGGCTTAGCTAACAAAGGCTACGGAAAGAAAATCACGCCTCCAACGGAGGATCATCGAGCTACAAACATCAATCTGACACGCTGCGCTGCCTCGCGCTGGGTGACAACAGACAAGTTAACTCATTCCTGCCGAACGAACGTATATTAGAGACAGTGGCGTAACTCTCTCTCCAGGTGTGCGGGGGACAGATTTGTGGGCGTGGCGAGTGACGTCGCTGGGGGGGGGTTAGGGGGGCCCCCCCCCTCTCTACCTAGATTTTTTTTTAAATACCAGGGGTGCAATACCGCATTTTTTGTATCTTTTTTGTATCACAAACAGTACTGTATTTGCAAATCTGGTATGTCATAAATGTATAGATGTAGCAGTACTGTCTATCTGTATGTCATGTATGTCCTGATTAATTGAAAATGGGGGACCCTGATACAGTACAGCTCAATACATACAATTGTTAAGGGGATGCAGACCAGAGAAAGACTTTCGTCTTGTTTACATCAGGGTCCCCCATTTTCAATTCATGACTGAGCTGTACTATACTGTACCCATTCTGCAATATGTTAATAAAGTGTTCAATCAATCAATCACTTGGCCCCAGAACCTGGATAAACACTTAGATTCCCAAAAGTATAGTGATAGACTGTAGCCTGTAGGTACCCAGGTCTGTTTGACATTTCGAACATATTTAAAGGAGATATTGAACGGCCCATTTTGTTAGTTCTTTTTTCAATACGTTGCTGCAAACTATTATTTGTAAAAAATATTGAACCACACAGACAGCAATCAGAATACTGGCATTTCCATAACGCTTTGCCAACCGCGCATTCAGTCCACACTGCAGCTTTCATCTCTACAGTATATTTTCAAAAACATGAGGAACAACTTTGCTTGAATTGTCTTTATTATGAAAACTAAAACAGGACGTTTGCATATTCTCAATGTTGCTGTCGACGTCGTCGCGTCGATGTGGGGACTTGCTTCTTCAAACCGGGTGGACAAAGTTTACAGACAAACGTTAGATTGTTTCCGTCTGAGTCAGTACTGACTTTAACGTTAAACTATTTTAAATCCCCAAGCGCCGACGTCTAGAGGTAGAGTTCTCTGAGCGAGTGCTGCTCTCGACCTGCTGCTGCGCAGCTCTCAGCTTCTGCTCGCAGACGCAGATTCAGCTGTTGTTGTGATGAGTCTTATGACGTAGCAGGGGTTGACAGATCGGCGTTGCCAGATCGGTTGGTTTTCCACATAATTTTAAAGCCTGTTTACGGTGTATTTTAACTGGGTTTTCGGCTGAAATACATATGAAATCTGGCACACCTTTGAACGCCGTTATAACAGAGTGCTGAGAATGAACGCACTTTTGAACTCCGTTATACAGCGCTAAGAATGAACGTGTTCTCAATTACGTTCATTTAGCGGATATACAGTACGTTCAGTTCACGTTCGCCCAAAATACGAACGCGTTCATGAACGATCGTTCATTGAACGCGTTCAGGTACATCACTGAATCATGGGACGGGGGTGCACTAAGTGCAAGCCCAGATAAGTACTCGCTATTTGCATATCAATAGCGCCGGTCGTATTTAACACACCTGACGACCGGCGCTATTGATATGCAAATAGCGAGTGCAATCCCAGTTGATTTCAGGAACGCACCACTCACTGCACACACACTGCTGGTGTCGTCACTGCTGCTGGTTTAGCTCTAGGCAAGGGCAAGAATGCGACCCCCATCTACTCCTCTTTGCATAATAATAGGACAGGTAGTCAGAAGGGGGGGGGGACATAACTGCATTCTGAAAAAATGCGGGGGACACATTCCAATGTCCCCCGCGGGAGATACGCCCCTGATTAGAGAGCACATCTCTGCGCAACTAGAAACACGTATACTGACCGTGGCCTGCTTCGGATTTCAGTGGCCTGACTGCGGGCAACACAATTATATAATATACAAATTTAAATAAAATAAAAAACATTGCCAGTCTGACAGGCCACTCTCTTTTTCTTGTCACTTAGTCACTCTTTTGTCACTATGTAAATAAATAATCTAATTTCTGCACCCTCTAGCTTTCTGGGGTTAGCTCAGAATAGTATAATGACATGAAGTGTGTTCTTAAAGTCACACACAGGTCTAAATGAAGGGAACTGAGCTACACATTTCGCATGAGGTCATGTATTTGATGCATGCGTTGATGTGTGGGGTGTTTGGGGCTGTTCCCGGGGGGGTTCACATGCTTTCGAGCAACACTGTACTTATTGTACTTATTTTATGCCTATTCTTATGTCTGCACTTTCTATATTGCACTACTTTTATTGTCTTTTTATACCTATGTCTGCACTTCATGCATTGCTTTTATTCTGTCAGCTGTATGCTAATTTTATGACTATGTTCATTTTGTGCTATTTGCTGTGGGGCACTTTTGGGCTGCAATCCATGTGTGAAAGGTGCTATATAAATAAAGTTATTATATTATTATTATTATTATTATTATTATTATTATTATTATTATTATTATTATTATTATTATTATTATTATTATTATTATTATTATTATTATTATTATTATTATTATTATTATTATTATTATTATTATTATTATTATTATTATTATTATTATTATTATTATTATTATTATTATTATTATTATTATTATTATTATTATTATTATTATTATTATTATTATATTATACTATATTAAATTATATTATATTATATTATATTACATTATATTACATTATATTATATTATATTATATTATATTATATTATATTATATTATATAGACCACTTATTTTAACAGGTAGAGCTATTATTTTAACAAACAAAAAAATACCACTTACTGCACCTTTAATCTTTCCTAACCCCACTACAGTCTCCTGTTCTGTCAAAGCTCCACCTCTTGTCTGACTCGATATACAGGAAATAAACACCGGAGTTGCTACATTCTTCTTCAACCGCCACTGAGATACACATGCCTGCTGTAAAAGACTCCAGATAAAACCCACAGCTCGTACTGAAGGAGTAGGACTAGCTTTAGACAAACACAGGAAGGAATAGTGATCAAACAGTGACTTCTACCAGCTGCTGACTGAATCTAAGTAAGTTTATAACAATTGTCATTAAAAGTGAACGTAAACTTCAGGGAGCATTCCAGAGGAGGGAGTGTTACTGAGAGACAAAATGGCTTCGTCTCATTGTGAAGAGGATCTGTCTTGTATCGTGTGCCATGACATCTACACAGATCCTGTCATCTTGTCGTGTGGCCACAGCCTCTGTAACGCCTGTCTGCAACGATACTGGAGAGACAGAGAAGACAAGGACTGTCCATGTTGTAAGAAAGTCTCTTCAAGTTCAGATCCTCCTCGTAACTTTACTTTGAAGAAACTGTGTGAGGCCTTCAGGGAGAGAAGCCAGGGAGCTCCAGCAGGTCCAGAGGTGCTCTGCAGTCTGCACGGTGAGAAACTCAAGCTCTTCTGTCTGGATGACCTCCAGCCCATCTGTGTGGTGTGTCAGACCTCCAGAGAACACAAGGGCCACAACTGCTGCCCCATAGGTGAAGCTTCGGAGGACCACAAGAAGAAGCTCCAGGCTCAACTGAAGACCTTGCGTGACAAACTAAAGGTCTTTAATGAAATCAAACAAAAATGCGACCGCACAGCAGAACACTTAAAGGTCCAGACCCTGCACACAGAGAAGCAGATTAAGGAGGAGTTTAAGAAGCTTCTCCAGTTTCTCCACGAGGAAGAGGAGGCCAGGGTAGCTGCACTGAAGGAGGAAGAGGAGCAGAAGGGTCAGCCGATGAAGGAGAAGATTGAGGGGCTGGAGAGAGAGATGTCAACCCTTTCAGACACGATCGGAGTCGTAGAGCGGGAGCTGAGAGCTGAAGACGTCTCCTTCCTGCATAACTACAAGACCACACTGAACAGAGCCCAGTGCAACCTGCCTCGTCCACAGCTGGTCTCAGGAGCGCTGATAGACGAGGCCAAACACCTGGGCAACCTGACCTTCAGAGTCTGGGAGAAGATGAAGGAGAGGGTCAAGTTCACTCCTGTCACTCTGGACCCAAACACTGCACATCCCTGCCTCTCTATATCTGATGATCTGACCAGTGTGAGACACACACACACATGGCAGCAGCTCCCTGACAACCCAGAGAGGAACATTAAGTATAACATTGTTCTGGGTTTTGAGAGCTTCAGCTCAGGAGAACACAGCTGGGAGGTGGAGGTGGGAGACTATCCTCACTGGAATATAGGTGTAGCTAAAGAGTCATTTGTCAACAAGAGAGATGAGCTACAGGCATTACTACAACATGGTATCTGTGCTCTATGTTATCAGAGTGGTAAGTACTATAATGGTCTTAGTCAGATCCTCACAGTGAAGAGGAGCCTCCAGAGGGTCAGAGTACAGCTGGACTATGACGGGGGGAAGCTGTCCTTCTACGACCCTGAAGACATGACTCACATCTACACTCATCAACACACCTTCACTGAGAAACTCTACCCATTATTCTATATAGGACGGGCTGGTGATGCCAAACACCCTGATATAAACATCTGCCCCTCAGAGGTGTCTCTCACTGTGATGTAGTCATGACAGTGAGGTGTGTGTGTGTGTTTGTATAAAACCCTGTTGCACAGGGTAGCTGGCATAAAGCTAGATTAGATTAGCCAACCACATGCTAGTCATTTGAAACAAAGAAAAAAAAAATAGAAAATGTAGCTCGACTACATGTGTGTGTATGTGTATGAGAGAGAGAGAGAGAGAGAGAGAGAGAGAGAGAGAGAGAGAGAGAGAGAGAGAGAGAGAGAGAGAGAGAGAGAGAGAGAGAGAGAGAGAGAGAGCGGGAGACAGAGAGACAGAAAGAGAGAGAAAGAGAGAGAAAGAGAGAGGGAGAGAGACACAGAGAGAGGGAGACCGAAAGAGAGAAAGAGAGAGAGAGAGAGACACAGAAAGGGAGAGGGAGACAGAAAGAGAGAGAAAGAGAGGGAGAGAGACACAGAGAGAGGGAGACAGAAAGAGAGAGAGAGAGAGGGGAGAGTTCAGTTCACTCATCTTTTAATTTGTGCTGATCTGCATAATTTAACGTCATGTTACAGTATATGCAGGACGGACCGGCAGACATGTTATATTGTGTTTTTCTTTGGTCATGACGTGCTTTATCAGGGGGTGTGTCTTGGATGGGGATGTGGTGGGGGTTGATGTGTGGGGTGTTTGGGGGACTGGCTGTTCCGGGGGGGGGGTTCACATGCTTTCGAGCAACACTGTACTTATTGTACTTATTTTATGCCTATTCTTATGTCTGTACTTTCTACATTGCACTACTTTTATTGTCTTTTAAGATAACATAAGATACGATAAGATGATCCTTTATTAATCCCCTTGGGCAGGCCCCGACTGGCCATCGGGAGAACCCGGAGTTTTCCCGGTGGCCTGGCCTGCACAGATTAGTTCTTGTTTATGTTTTGCCCGCAGTCAGGCCACTGAACTTAGAAGCAGGCCAGGCCAGTGTCTCTAGTTGCGGCGGCGTGATGGTTAGATAACCTATAGGTGGGGAACAACCAGGAGATCACTGTGACAGAGGGTGACGCAGTCTAAACAAGTTGGATAACTCTCTCTCTCTCTCTCTCTCTCTCTCTCTCTCTCTCTCTCTCTCTCTCTCTCTCTCTCTCTCTCTCTCTCTCTCTCTCTCTCTCTCTCTCCTTACACACACACAAAGGGTGCCACATGTGATTGGTGGAGGCGGGACTATTACAAAAAAAACAAAAAATCCATCAAAATCAGTGTTGTTGCTAATCATTGACACATGCCTGTAATAATCCCTCCCAGAAAAATCTACTTTGCATTTGATATATTGAAAATATTTCACTTTTTTTGTGTTTTAATTTGTTTACAATAATTTGTGATGCCGTCACACACACTGGCATTTAAATGGTTAAAATGTATTGAATATGTGGTGGTTATGATCAGGACTGAATAAAAGATTTATGAAAGAAAAAGTGGTAAATTATTTCAACATATAATATTTGTATGGTGTTTTTGAAGAGGACAATAGTCCCCTAATAGATCATGATATTACTGTACAGTAGAGCAGGTTAAACACTATAGATCATGATATTACTGTACAGTAGAGCAGGTTAAACACTATAGAGCATGATATTACTGTACAGTAGAGCAGGTTAAACACTATAGATCATGATATTACTGTACAGTAGAGCAGGTTAAACACTATAGAGCATGATATTACTGTACAGTAGAGCAGGTTAAACACTATAGAGCATGATATTACTGTACAGTAGAGCAGGTTAAACACTATAGATCATGATATTACTGTACAGTAGAGCAGGTTAAACACTATAGAGCATGATATTACTGTACAGTAGAGCAGGTTAAACACTAGAGCATGATATTACTGTACAGTAGAGCAGGTTAAACACTATAGAGCATGATATTACTGTACAGTAGAGCAGGTTAAACACTATAGAGCATGATATTACTGTACAGTAGAGCAGGTTAAACACTATAGAGCATGATATTACTGTACAGTAGAGCAGGTTAAACACTAGAGCATGATATTACTGTACAGTAGAGCAGGTTAAACACTATAGAGCATGATATTACTGTACAGTAGAGCAGGTTAAACACTATAGAGCATGATATTACTGTACAGTAGAGCAGGTTAAACACTAGAGCATGATATTACTGTACAGTAGAGCAGGTTAAACACTATAGAGCATGATATTACTGTACAGTAGAGCAGGTTAAACACTATAGAGCATGATATTACTGTACAGTAGAGCAGGTTAAACACTATAGAGCATGATATTACTGTACAGTAGAGCAGGTTAAACACTACAGAGCCATCAGACTCATGAACAATACTTAGTCATTCAGAGTTTATTGTATATATTTATGTATTTAGTATTTTAAGTACTTTACGTTGATTTTATTCCACTGTTGCACTTTTTATATGAACCACTCTCAGCACTGTCACCTTTTTCATACATCATTGTTATGCTGGTTTCTATTGTGTTTCTGTGTACTGTGTTGTTCTATTGTGTGTTTTATTGACAGGTAGGTCGGGGGGGGGGGGGGGGGGCGAGGCCCAAGAATCTGGCTCTTTTTTATATGAGAAATATGACAAAGATGCAACAATAAAGCTATCAGTAAGCTAATAAGTAAATGCTGAAACCTACTCCCCAGCGTACCCAAAGTAGGCTTACACGTTTATTTGAACGCTTGTACAAACTGTGTGGAGTGTGGCCCCGTTGATTTTGCATTCGTTTTGTGGCATTTTTTTTTTTTAGCATTAGCATATTAGCATTACTGTCATCATCCGCAATTATTTGCAGACATTTGTCGACGTATAGAATTATGTTTGTATCCAAGATATCACAGCCTAAAATGTATTTGTTTCCTTCAAAGAATTTCCTGAGACATCCAAGAGAAAATCACCAACTTTGTCAAAAGTATCTGGAATATGATTGTCATGTATTTTCAGTAACTGTAAAGAATTAAAGTGATCTGTGTTTTTTTTTCTTTTTCTGTTACTGTAATCTAGTTACATTTATTCCATTACTCCTCAAGCCTGACTGCGTGTTGCTTTTTAACATGTCATGAGTGCAAGAATGTGACAATTTGACCATGTGACCGCGGCAACGCGGGAGAGCGGCAGTGCGGAAATAGGAACGAAATAGGAAACAATGCCTAACCTTAACCTTAACCTTAACCATGCCTAACCTTAACCATAGAAAGAATATTGCCATCCTCTAAGACAAACTCTAACCTTAACCAGCTCCTTAACAGCGCCTAAACTTAACCGTTCTGAATGAATGAATGAATGAAAACTTTATTTAACAGATTGCAGAATGGGTACAATACAGTACGGCTCAATACACACAATTGTTAAGGGGATGCAGACCTGAGAAAGACGTTTGTCTTGTTTCCATCAGGGTCCCCCATTTTCAATTCAATAACCTTAACCAACTCCGAAACAATGCCTAACCTTAACCTTAACCATGCCTAACCTTAACCATAGAAAGAATATTGCCATCCTCTAAGACAAACTCTAACCTTAACCAGCTCCTTAACAGCGCCTAAACTTAACCGTTCTAACCTTAACCAACTCCGAAACAATGCCTAACCTTAACCTTAACCTTAACCATGCCTAACCTTAACCGGCGAAAGAATACACGTTAAAAAAAAATCACGTTAAAAAAAAAAAGTCATGGGATTTGAACTCGTCAACAACGAACCGCAGGACCGCAGGACCGCTGCTCTGCCAGGTGAGCTGAAGCGCCGAATGAAAATCATGGCGTATTACTTGGGCGGTTACCTAATTTCGCTCGCGCTCTGCCGCTCTGCCGCTCCGCTCGCTCTGCCGCTCTGCTCTGCGGTTGCCGCGCCTGCCGCGGGGCATGGCGCAGCCAATCAGGGAAAACGCGGAAGCAAAAGCAGCACTCATGACATGTTATTAAGCAATAGGCGTCCGGGCCTGCCCCCTGTCACCTCCCGACCTAGCTCGCGCACCACCCAATGGGTTTCTGTTAGAAAAAATTGTTGCTGGTCTCCGTGCACAGATTTAATTTTTTATTCTATCTCTTCCCACGGCGACTATGGATAGGGAATTTCTTTATTTAATTAAAATGTTCACGACAATACTCTGCCAGCATGTTTAATATCCATAATACTAAAGGTTTGACTAAAATTTGTATGACATTTTATTGTAAAAAAAATATATATATATTTTTTTACCACCATTAGCCTTTTCATGTCACGCACCCCCTAGAGGGCGCTCGCGCACCACAGTTTGGGAACCACTGCACTAGAGTATACTGCCCCCTTCTGGTGATTTATTTATCCACAGTAGAGACTGCGTTTCCAGTTCAATTCCTAATTATACTGTACTTATATACTGTAGGCTACTTGTACTGTACTTATATACTGTAGGCTACTTGTACTGTACTTATATACTGTAGGCTAATTATACTGTACTTATATACTGTAGACTACTTGTACTGTACTTATATACTGTAGGCTACTTGTACTGTACTTATATACTGTAGGCTAATTATACTGTACTTATATACTGTAGGCTACTTGTACTGTACTTATATACTGTAGGCTACTTGTACTGTACTTATATACTGTAGGCTACTTGTACTGTACTTATATACTGTAGGCTACTTGTACTGTACTTATATACTGTAGGCTAATTATACTGTACTTATATACTGTAGGCTACTTATACTGTACTTATATACTGTAGGCTACTTGTACTGTACTTATATACTGTAGGTTACTTATACTGTACTTATATACTGTAGGTTAATTATACTGTACTTATATACTGTAGGCTACTTGTACTGTACTTATATACTGTAGGCTACTTGTACTGTACTTATATACTGTAGGCTAATTATACTGTACTTATATACTGTAGGCTACTTGTACTGTACTTATATACTGTAGGCTACTTATACTGTACTTATATACTGTAGGCTACTTGTACTGTACTTATATACTGTAGGCTACTTGTACTGTACTTATATACTGTAGGCTAATTATACTGTACTTATATACTGTAGGCTAATTATACTGTACTTATATACTGTAGGCTACTTGTACTGTACTTATATACTGTAGGCTACTTGTACTGTACTTATATACTGTAGGTTACTTGTACTGTACTTATATACTGTAGGTTACTTGCACTGTACTTATATACTGTAGGCTACTTGTACTGTACTTATATACTGTAGGCTAATTATACTGTACTTATATACTGTAGGCTACTTGTACTGTACTTATATACTGTAGGCTAATTATACTGTACTTATATACTGTAGGCTAATTGTACTGTACTTATATACTGTAGGCTACTTGTACTGTACTTATATACTGTAGGCTAATTATACTGTACTTATATACTGTAGGCTACTTATACTGTACTTATATACTGTAGGCTACTTGTACTGTACTTATATACTGTAGGTTACTTATACTGTACTTATATACTGTACGTTAATTATACTGTACTTATATACTGTAGGCTACTTGTACTGTACTTATATACTGTAGGCTACTTGTACTGTACTTATATACTGTAGGCTACTTATACTGTACTTATATACTGTAGGCTACTTGTACTGTACTTATATACTGTAGGCTACTTGTACTGTACTTATATACTGTAGGCTAATTATACTGTACTTATATACTGTAGGCTAATTATACTGTACTTATATACTGTAGGCTACTTGTACTGTACTTATATACTGTAGGCTACTTGTACTGTACTTATATACTGTAGGTTACTTGTACTGTACTTATATACTGTAGGTTACTTGCACTGTACTTATATACTGTAGGCTACTTGTACTGTACTTATATACTGTAGGCTAATTATACTGTACTTATATACTGTAGGCTACTTGTACTGTACTTATATACTGTAGGCTAATTATACTGTACTTATATACTGTAGGCTACTTGTACTGTACTTATATACTGTAGGCTAATTATACTGTACTTATATACTGTAGGCTAATTGTACTGTACTTATATACTGTAGGCTACTTGTACTGTACTTATATACTGTAGGCTAATTATACTGTACTTATATACTGTAGGCTACTTATACTGTACTTATATACTGTAGGCTACTTGTACTGTACTTATATACTGTAGGTTACTTATACTGTACTTATATACTGTAGGTTAATTATACTGTACTTATATACTGTAGGCTACTTGTACTGTACTTATATACTGTAGGCTACTTGTACTGTACTTATATACTGTAGGCTAATTATACTGTACTTATATACTGTAGGCTACTTGTACTGTACTTATATACTGTAGGCTACTTATACTGTACTTATATACTGTAGGCTACTTGTACTGTACTTATATACTGTAGGCTACTTGTACTGTACTTATATACTGTAGGCTAATTATACTGTACGTATATACTGTAGGCTAATTATACTGTACTTATATACTGTAGGCTACTTGTACTGTACTTATATACTGTAGGCTACTTGTACTGTACTTATATACTGTAGGTTACTTGTACTGTACTTATATACTGTAGGCTACTTGTACTGTACTTATATACTGTAGGCTAATTATACTGTACTTATATACTGTAGGTTACTTGCACTGTACTTATATACTGTAGGCTACTTGTACTGTACTTATATACTGTAGGCTAATTATACTGTACTTATATACTGTAGGCTACTTGTACTGTACTTATATACTGTAGGCTAATTATACTGTACTTATATACTGTAGGCTAATTATACTGTACTTATATACTGTAGGTTACTTGTACTGTACTTATATACTGTAGGCTAATTATACTGTACTTATATACTGTAGGTTACTTGTACTGTACTTATATACTGTAGGCTACTTGTACTGTACGTATATACTGTAGGCTAATTATACTGTACTTATATACTGTAGGCTACTTGTACTGTACTTATATACTGTAGGCTAATTATACTGTACTTATATACTGTAGGCTAATTATACTGTACTTATATACTGTAGGCTAATTATACTGTACTTATATACTGTAGGCTACTTGTACTGTACTTATATACTGTAGGTTACTTGTACTGTACTTATATACTGTAGGCTAATTATACTGTACTTATATACTGTAGGCTAATTATACTGTACTTATATACTGTAGGCTACTTATACTGTACTTATATACTGTAGGCTAATTATACTGTACTTATATACTGTAGGCTAATTATACTGTACTTATATACTGTAGGCTACTTATACTGTACTTATATACTGTAGGCTAATTATACTGTACTTATATACTGTAGGCTACTTATACTGTACTTATATACTGTAGGCTACTTATACTGTACTTATATACTGTAGGCTACTTGTACTGTACTTATATACTGTAGGCTACTTGTACTGTACTTATATACTGTAGGCTAATTATACTGTACTTATATACTGTAGGCTACTTATACTGTACTTATATACTGTAGGCTACTTATACTGTACTTATATACTGTAGGCTAATTATACTGTACTTATATACTGTAGGCTAATTATACTGTACTTATATACTGTAGGCTACTTATACTGTACTTATATACTGTAGGCTAATTATACTGTACTTATATACTGTAGGCTAATTATACTGTACTTATATACTGTAGGCTACTTGTACTGTACTTATATACTGTAGGCTAATTATACTGTACTTATATACTGTAGGCTAATTATACTGTACTTATATACTGTAGGCTACTTGTACTGTACTTATATACTGTAGGCTAATTATACTGTACTTATATACTGTAGGCTAATTATACTGTACTTATATACTGTAGGCTACTTGTACTGTACTTATATACTGTAGGCTAATTATACTGTACTTATATACTGTAGGCTAATTATACTGTACTTATATACTGTAGGCTACTTGTACTGTACTTATATACTGTAGGCTACTTGTACTGTACTTATATACTGTAGGCTACTTGTACTGTACTTATATACTGTAGGCTAATTATACTGTACTTATATACTGTAGGCTACTTGTACTGTACTTATATACTGTAGGCTAATTATACTGTACTTATATACTGTAGGCTAATTATACTGTACTTATATACTGTAGGCTACTTGTACTGTACTTATATACTGTAGGCTAATTATACTGTACTTATATACTGTAGGCTACTTGTACTGTACTTATATACTGTAGGCTAATTATACTGTACTTATATACTGTAGGTTACTTATACTGTACTTATATACTGTAGGCTAATTATACTGTACTTATATACTGTAGGCTAATTATACTGTACTTATATACTGTAGGCTACTTGTACTGTACTTATATACTGTAGGCTAATTATACTGTACTTATATACTGTAGGCTACTTGTACTGTACTTATATACTGTAGGTTACTTATACTGTACTTATATACTGTAGGCTAATTATACTGTACTTATATACTGTAGGCTACTTGTACTGTACTTATATACTGTAGGCTAATTATACTGTACTTATATACTGTAGGCTACTTGTACTGTACTTATATACTGTAGGTTACTTATACTGTACTTATATACTGTAGGCTACTTGTACTGTACTTATATACTGTAGGCTAATTATACTGTACTTATATACTGTAGGCTACTTGTACTGTACTTATATACTGTAGGCTAATTATACTGTACTTATATACTGTAGGTTACTTATACTGTACTTATATACTGTAGGTTACTTATACTGTACTTATATACTGTAGGCTAATTATACTGTACTTATATACTGTAGGCTAATTATACTGTACTTATATACTGTAGGCTACTTGTACTGTACTTATATACTGTAGGCTATTTGTACTGTACTTATATACTGTAGGCTAATTATACTGTACTTATATACTGTAGGTTACTTATACTGTACTTATATACTGTAGGCTAATTATACTGTACTTATATACTGTAGGCTAATTATACTGTACTTATATACTGTAGGCTACTTATACTGTACTTATATACTGTAGGCTAATTATACTGTACTTATATACTGTAGGCTAATTATACTGTACTTATATACTGTAGGCTAATTATACTGTACTTATATACTGTAGGCTACTTATACTGTACTTATATACTGTAGGCTACTTGTACTGTACTTATATACTGTAGGCTAATTATACTGTACTTATATACTGTAGGCTACTTATACTGTACTTATATACTGTAGACTACTTGTACTGTACTTATATACTGTAGGCTAATTATACTGTACTTATATACTGTAGGTTACTTGTACTGTACTTATATACTGTAGGCTAATTATACTGTACTTATATACTGTAGGCTAATTATACTGTACTTATATACTGTAGGCTACTTATACTGTACTTATATACTGTAGGCTAATTATACTGTACTTATATACTGTAGGTTACTTGTACTGTACTTATATACTGTAGGCTAATTATACTGTACTTATATACTGTAGGCTAATTATACTGTACTTATATACTGTAGGCTACTTGTACTGTACTTATATACTGTAGGCTACTTGTACTGTACTTATATACTGTAGGCTACTTGTACTGTACTTACATACTGTAGGCTACTTATACTGTACTTATATACTGTAGGCTAATTATACTGTACTTATATACTGTAGGCTACTTATACTGTACTTATATACTGTAGGCTACTTGTACTGTACTTATATACTGTAGGCTACTTATACTGTACTTATATACTGTAGGCTACTTGTACTGTACTTATATACTGTAGGCTAATTATACTGTACTTATATACTGTAGGCTACTTATACTGTACTTATATACTGTAGGCTAATTATACTGTACTTATATACTGTAGGCTACTTGTACTGTACTTATATACTGTAGGCTAATTATACTGTACTTATATACTGTAGGCTAATTATACTGTACTTATATACTGTAGGCTACTTATACTGTACTTATATACTGTAGGCTAATTATACTGTACTTATATACTGTAGGCTAATTATACTGTACTTATATACTGTAGGCTACTTATACTGTACTTATATAATGTAGGCTACTTGTACTGTACTTATATACTGTAGGCTACTTGTACTGTACTTATATACTGTAGGCTACTTGTACTGTACTTATATACTGTAGGCTACTTATACTGTACTTATATACTGTAGGCTAATTATACTGTACTTATATACTGTAGGCTAATTATACTGTACTTATATACTGTAGGCTACTTGTACTGTACTTATATACTGTAGGCTAATTATACTGTACTTATATACTGTAGGCTAATTATACTGTACTTATATACTGTAGGCTAATTATACTGTACTTATATACTGTAGGCTAATTATACTGTACTTATATACTGTAGGCTACTTGTACTGTACTTATATACTGTAGGCTAATTATACTGTACTTATATACTGTAGGCTAATTATACTGTACTTATATACTGTAGGCTAATTATACTGTACTTATATACTGTAGGCTAATTATACTGTACTTATATACTGTAGGTTACTTGTACTGTACTTATATACTGTAGGTTACTTGTACTGTACTTATATACTGTAGGCTACTTATACTGTACTTATATACTGTAGGCTAATTATACTGTACTTATATACTGTAGGCTAATTATACTGTACTTATATACTGTAGGTTACTTGTACTGTACTTATATACTGTAGGCTACTTGTACTGTACTTATATACTGTAGGCTAATTATACTGTACTTATATACTGTAGGCTAATTATACTGTACTTATATACTGTAGGCTACTTGTACTGTACTTATATACTGTAGGCTAATTATACTGTACGTATATACTGTAGGCTACTTATACTGTACTTATACTGTACTTATATACTGTAGGCTAATTATACTGTACTTATATACTGTATGCTACTTGTACTGTACTTATATACTGTAGGCTACTTGTACTGTACTTATATACTGTAGGCTACTTGTGGCTAATTATACTGTACTTATATACTGTAGGCTAATTATACTGTACTTATATACTGTAGGCTACTTATACTGTACTTATATACTGTAGGCTAATTATACTGTACTTATATACTGTAGGCTACTTGTACTGTACTTATATACTGTAGGCTACTTATACTGTACTTATATACTGTAGGCTAATTATACTGTACTTATATACTGTAGGCTACTTGTACTGTACTTATATACTGTAGGCTACTTATACTGTACTTATATACTGTAGGCTACTTATACTGTACTGATATACTGTAGGCTAATTATACTGTACTTATATACTGTAGGCTAATTATACTGTACTTATATACTGTAGACTACTTGTACTGTACTTATATACTGTAGGCTAATTATACTGTACTTATATACTGTAGGCTACTTGTACTGTACTTATATACTGTAGGCTAATTATACTGTACTTATATACTGTAGGCTACTTGTACTGTACTTATATACTGTAGGCTAATTATACTGTACTTATATACTGTAGGCTACTTGTACTGTACTTATATACTGTAGGCTACTTGTACTGTACTTATATACTGTAGGCTAATTATACTGTACTTATATACTGTAGGCTAATTATACTATACTTATATACTGTAGGCTAATTATACTGTACTTATATACTGTAGGCTAATTATACTATACTTATATACTGTAGGCTAATTATACTGTACTTATATACTGTAGGTTACTTGTACTGTACTTATATACTGTAGGCTACTTGTACTGTACTTATATACTGTAGGCTAATTATACTGTACTTATATACTGTAGGCTACTTGTACTGTACTTATATACTGTAGGCTAATTATACTGTACTTATATACTGTAGGCTACTTGTACTGTACTTATATACTGTAGGCTACTTGTACTGTACTTATATACTGTAGGCTAATTATACTGTACTTATATACTGTAGGCTACTTGTACTGTACTTATATACTGTAGGCTAATTATACTGTACTTATATACTGTAGGCTACTTATACTGTACTTATATACTGTAGGTTACTTATACTGTACTTATATACTGTAGGCTAATTATACTGTACTTATATACTGTAGGCTACTTGTACTGTACTTATATACTGTAGGCTAATTATACTGTACTTATATACTGTAGGCTACTTGTACTGTACTTATATACTGTAGGCTAATTATACTGTACTTATATACTGTAGGCTACTTATACTGTACTTATATACTGTAGGTTACTTATACTGTACTTATATACTGTAGGCTAATTATACTGTACTTATATACTGTAGGCTACTTGTACTGTACTTATATACTGTAGGCTAATTATACTGTACTTATATACTGTAGGCTACTTGTACTGTACTTATATACTGTAGGCTACTTATACTGTACTTATATACTGTAGGTTACTTATACTGTACTTATATACTGTAGGTTACTTATACTGTACTTATATACTGTAGGCTACTTGTACTGTACTTATATACTGTAGGCTACTTATACTGTACTTATATACTGTAGGCTACTTGTACTGTACTTATATACTGTAGGCTAATTATACTGTACTTATATACTGTAGGCTACTTGTACTGTACTTATATACTGTAGGCTAATTATACTGTACTTATATACTGTAGGCTAATTATACTGTACTTATATACTGTAGGCTACTTATACTGTACTTATATACTGTAGGCTACTTGTACTGTACTTATATACTGTAGGCTACTTGTACTGTACTTATATACTGTAGGCTAATTATACTGTACTTATATACTGTAGGTTACTTGTACTGTACTTATATACTGTAGGCTACTTGTACTGTACTTATATACTGTAGGCTACTTGTACTGTACTTATATACTGTAGGCTAATTATACTGTACTTATATACTGTAGGTTACTTGTACTGTACTTATATACTGTAGGCTACTTGTACTGTACTTATATACTGTAGGCTACTTGTACTGTACTTATATACTGTAGGCTAATTATACTGTACTTATATACTGTAGGCTACTTATACTGTACTTATATACTGTAGGCTACTTGTACTGTACTTATATACTGTAGGTTACTTGTACTGTACTTATATACTGTAGGCTACTTATACTGTACTTATATACTGTAGGCTACTTATACTGTACTTATATACTGTAGGCTAATACTGTACTTATATACTGTAGGCTACTTGTACTGTACTTATATACTGTAGGCTAATTATACTGTACTTATATACTGTAGGCTAATTATACTGTACTTATATACTGTAGGTTACTTGTACTGTACTTATATACTGTAGGCTACTTGTACTGTACTTATATACTGTAGGCTACTTGTACTGTACTTATATACTGTAGGCTACTTGTACTGTACTTATATACTGTAGGCTAATTATACTGTACTTATATACTGTAGGCTACTTGTACTGTACTTATATACTGTAGGCTAATTATACTGTACTTATATACTGTAGGCTAATTATACTGTACTTATATACTGTAGGCTAATTATACTGTACTTATATACTGTAGGTTACTTGTACTGTAGTTATATACTGTAGGCTACTTGTACTGTACTTATATACTGTAGGCTACTTGTACTGTACTTATATACTGTAGGCTAATTATACTGTACTTATATACTGTAGGCTACTTGTACTGTACTTATATACTGTAGGCTACTTGTACTTATCCCACAAGATCTTCTTTGATAATCATGTGAAAGAGAGGATAGGGGTTATGTCCTTGATATACTTGTATTTATGTGGATATAAATAAATCATTCAAATGTGTGTGTGCGTGTTTGCTTTCAGACATGGTACCTACTGTATATAATACCACAAACAAACCAATTATTCAAGCACACTCACACATGGGTTTCTCAGTCTGTTATGGCAGGTGACCTTCTTTCTATCCATCTATCTTCTCTAAATCTTATAATGCAAATATTTTTTTAATTATTATTATATTTATCTAATATATTATAATATAACATAAGACATCTATAAATAAAACAATTAAATACAAATGGAAGATTAATCAAAACCGTTTACCTCGTATTAAAAAAAAGTCATTAAAATTGTAGTTGCTGCACTTTCGCCTTTTACATGACATTTGTATAACTTTTTTCAATATGAGGAAAACAGTTTTAATTAATCTTCCAGTGTCTTACGAGTTGAAATAAAGTTTTGAAATGAAAATATGAACTTCCTTGGGCCGGGGGAGGCAACTCTCCAAGGGCTGCAACTAATGACTATTTTGGTAGTCGACTAATCTGTCGATAATTTTTTCGATTAGTCGACTAATCGAAAAACAATTATATTAAAAAAAATATATATATAAATTTTTTTTGCACTACCTATCTTTGTGAAAGTGGCTTCTCAGCTCTGGTCCAGCTGAAGACAGAGCAGAGGAACAGATTGGACATTGAGCATGACCTCAGAGTTGCTTTGAGACTCTTGTCAGGACCAAACAACATCCCCAGTTATCCCATTAGTTCCCCCAACTTACTGTCGGTCTGTTATGTTAAGCTAAGAAGTCTTCAGCTGGACCAGAGCTGAGAAGCCACTTTCACAAAGATAGGTAGTGCAAAAAAAAAAAAAAAAAATTATAATAATTTTTTTTTAATGACTAATCGACGCAACAATATCTCGTCGACGATTTTTCATAATCGACGACTAATCGTTGCAGCCCTATCTCCACCTATATCCTGGTTCCCAGCTCCCAGGGGTGGAGAGCACTGTTTCAGACTGGTTGGTCTCCGATGGATCGTAACCTTTTTTGGGGGAAAGAATGGAGCACGGTGACCCACAGGGACCAATGCGTATTCTAGAGCCGTGTCTCGGGTCACGCGGGGAGATGAAACAGATATAGTCGGAGGATGTAACGTCACAGTGACATGGGTTGTGAACAACTCGTCCTCTCACGTTGCGTGAAAACTCCACGAGAATGGACCTCAGGGATTACAAGGAAGGGAGAGAGGCCAAGTACCAGGATGTAAGGAGCGGCAGACAGACAGCAGAAATGACTGTGTAGGCGAAGCATACTTCATCTAACTTGAAGGAACACGCCAACATTTTGGGAAATTAGCTTACCGTCTTCTCCAGAGAGAGACAAGAAGATAGATACCAGTTTGTTTCCTCTCTGTGCGTTCAGTAGAAAGCTATCTGGCTGCATGTTAGCCTAGCTTAGCACAATGAATGGAAGCGGACATGTACGGGTAGCCTACGCATTTGTCCAACTAACACCTCTCCTGAAGGCTACCCGTACATGTCCGCTTCCATTCATTGTGCTAAGCTAGGCTAACATGCAGCCAGATAGCTGAATGTTGGCGTGTTCTTTTAATCAATGTTTAGCTGCTGTGGACATTTTGTGTGCGAGATTATGTGCAAAATAAATCTGCAGTTTTTTGGTGAAGTGCCCCTTTAAGGATCACAACCCCATTCTCCATGCAGAGATCTAATCAAACTATTTACAATATGTATATATTTTCTTATCGGTTATCTATTTTTCCAGTTAGAAGAATGAATGGCAACAGCACGTCCCTGAATCTTTTCTTTATTGTCGCGACTCAATAACTTTCCATGGCATGTGTCAGAACAAGCGAGTGACAGACGACATAAACGTAAAACATGAAACGGCACACGTTTCCTCAGTACAAAGAATTGCATTTGTAAGTGCTATATTTTCACAGGATTTAAATCATACAGATGCCTAAAATCGTACAGATGCCTAAAGTAATTTTCTGTACATGCGTTCTCCTTAGTGAACTGCAGAGAAGACGGTGAACTGCAGAGTACCTTAATGAAAATTCTAATTCAGCAGTGAGAAACGAAAGAAAACACAGCGGTTTGTCAGTTGCTGGTTATTTAACAGTCTTGCAAATTTTTTTTTTATCCACTTTTTCTCCCCATTTTCTATTTTTCTTCCATCCCAATTTCGTATTTCCAATTCTTCCCTCCCCTGTCTTGAACGTTGCTAGACTACTGTATGCCTCCCACTGGTTGGCTGTAGTGAGGATAGAAGCCTTGCATCACGTGTCCCCTCCGGTACACGAGGAGGCAGCCTGTCGCATCTTTTCACCGCAGCAGCTCGAACTCTCAGTGGCGAGGAGTAACGCGTGGGAGGCTCACGCTGCCCCCGATACTTCCTGTTTCCGCCGCACCGGCGTCACCAAAACGACCTGTAGGAGTCGCTGTCCACAATGTCCAATCCCCACCCACCGGCTTTCCCACCCTCTAACACTGCCAATTGTGTTAGTATGACGGCCGGCCAGCCGGTAGCAACGCCGAGAGCTGGGCTCGATACCAGCATCTCCTGCGTTAGTGGCGAGCGCCTTGCCCACTGCACCACTCAGCCGCGCACAGTCTTGCAATTTGTGCTTCTTTCTAGTGATAAGAGTCATCGGTCCGGTCCGGCCAATATCTGGCATTTGGAAATAAAAGACATCGGCTGATAACGGCGTACGCTCTGCCGATTATCAAAAGTGGTCTAGCGCTCGCCCCTTGTGTTAATCTCGTATAAAGTCTAATTTGATATATATTTTGGGATTCCTATTTTCAATCTGTTTATTTTGTTCGATACATTTACTTACTAAAGAAAAGAAGAGAAATATTTTGTGTCTCATGTGTTATTATTAGACTGTTGTACTTTATCAGATGCAAAAGAAAATCATTATATCTGTATTGGCCATTGAAATCGGTCGAGTGTATGAAGCATAAAAAACTCTGGGTGCTGAAGGCACATATCCATTAAGGGACCTGGGCTGTAGCTTTGCATAGTGTATCCTTGAAAAATAAGACTTTGTAAGTGTAATCGATGCCAAGCTCCTTCTCAGTCACCTCACATCTAATGGTACTTTGTCTAATAATTACCTGTTCAAACAATACGTTCTTGAAGTGATATTTCACTCTTATAGAACATTTTAATTATAATTTTTTTTGGAGTCAGAAGACGACCCTGCCTGCCTTGTGTTTCAGCCTTCACCGTCCACATTCAGGATAGTTTTAATTAATGTTGTGACAGAGGTACTTGGTTGTAGAGTTGGGTGATAATTCAATATTATGAATATTATTATTAAGTTTATCGTATCATATCGTGATGAGATGATATTATTATTATATTATATAGCACAGAATTTGGGGCAGAACATATATTATAAGAAATATATAAGAAATATTTTCAAATCCTTAAACCAAATTTGACAACTCCCATTCCCAATCAGAACGCTTCCAACGCCACGCCCCACTGGGTAGCTAGCAGGCCTTTGTGTACACACGCAACTGTTGTGCACATAACAAGCACGTGTGTCACTAGAGGGTTTGATAGACAGCTCGCTCGTTCCAATCATTTGACTTGGTCATTGGTTTGATTGGATGCCATTGCCCTTACTGGAACGACAGATAATTTTTTTTTATTTCGGTGTCAAACATCTTATTTCTTGAGTACTATCAAATACTGTTGAGATATAATAAGAAATCTAAAATGTTGCCAAAGATCGGCAGCTGCCTATTGATCCTTTAACTAAAATCTCTCTCAAAATGAGATCTTGCATCATCATGCGGTTCAGCGTGATGAACAGCAATTTGATCATATATCTTGTCGTTTTGGCCACGTGAACAGATAATACCGTGATGTATATTATCACCCAGCCAGCCCCACTCGGTACTGTTGGGACAAGCTGCAAAGCCAGAACTCATCGTAGTTTACTACTTGTGTGTTTTGCCGCGCTAATGTATTAGAGGTATGACTTTCAGACTAACGGTTTCTAAATGACCAGTCAATAATATGTGGCGATGACTGGTCTGTTTAGTTGATAAATCACTAATGTGCCTACATGTGCACTAATTCAATTTTTTTTTTTTTTACATGTTATACCGTAGTGAAAAAAACAACAACTTTGAATCTCTCAATAGTGCCAGTGTAAAACCAAAGCCATGTTTTCATCTGTATCCGTTAGGCCATAACAATAGACACGTGTTCAGTTTCAGAGATATTCGCGGTAGCTTTTAAGGTCGGTAGTGAATAAACATTTGTGCGAATCCCACCTATTGCAGGGTAAATATCAGGAATGTATCACGACCCACATAATCTGACGAGCGTGCCGTTTTTTTACCATGCTACGTCGCCAGTGGCCACAGGGTGGCACCGCAGTCACTCTCAGCGTCGCTGCTTTTTCAACACGTCTGTAATAGCGGTATAAATAATTCGACCGTTTCAAACGATTAAACAATATGGCGTATATCAGTACAAGGCACAATGCTCGTTCAGTAGGCAACCGCCCGCCCCCGCCACCCGGCCACCCGTTGACCTGTGTGCGCCGAGGCCGAGCGGACTGTGCCGTCTCTCCGTTAGTAAGTATCAGTTTTTCGACCTCCGCCCCTCTGCGGTCGGTCACAGCGCGCCGCCGGGCAGGTAGAGGGAGCAGAGGAGCATGTTCTGGCCCAGCGCCGGGATCCGTCGGAAGGCCTCCCAGGCGTCCGAGAAGACGTTGTACTTGAGGAAGACCCGGTGCACCGGGCTGGCGGGCGCCGGGCTGACGTCGCGGCTCATGATGTAGACGCCGTCGTTGTGCAGCGCGCAGGTCAGATTCAGGCCCGTCTTGGACGTGTTCTCCTTCAGCCGGAGCCACTCCCCTGTGGCCACGTTGTACGACTGCACCGTCAGCGTGTCCTCCGTCTGGCTGGGCCGCCACCGCCGGCCCGGCTCCAGCTGGTGCGTGTAGCTGCCCACCAGGTAGATGGTGTCCTCCACCGAGAGCATCTGCTGCTTGCGGACGTGCGCCGGGCAGGAGCGGAACACCGTCCAGGTGTCGGAGGACGGGCAGTAGCGAAGGACGCTTGTGTTCCGGTCTGTGGGACGAACAGAAACAGCATACTTTTAATAAAAACACGGCAGCTGACCACAGTGGCGGCACGGGGTCTTCGGTGGTTTACAGCAGGACGGCCCCAAAGTGAGGCCCCCCGTGGGACAGATGTGGCCCCAAAGAGAGGCCCCCCGTGGGACAGATGTGGCCCCAAAGTGAGGCCCCCCGTGGGACAGATGTGGCTCCAAAGTGAGGCCCCCCGTGGGACAGATGTGGCCCCAAAGTGAGGCCCCCCGTGGGACAGATGTGGCCCCAAAGTGAGGCCCCCCGTGGGACAGATGTGGCTCCAAAGTGAGGCCCCCCGTGGGACAGATGTGGCCCCACGACATTATTATACCCTCCAGAGGGTTCCAGAGAATTATTAGACATTTAGTTTTGATCTATTTTGACACACTTTACACTACTACTACACGAGAAGGGATTCTTAAAGTAACTTGACTATTACAAGGTACAGTACAAACGCACTTGTAACGTGTCTGGCTGTGACGTTCAACTGAATAATAACACAATGGGCACATTTGTGAGTGTGACTGTTACACACTGACATTAGACTGCCCGCCACCCGTGATACATTGCGGCCGTTGGCCCTCCTCCCATGTGCCAAAGGTTTTGAGGCAAACCCTGATTCATAGTAACTGATAGGGCTGGGCGATATGGCCTCAAAATAAAATCCCAGATTTTTATTTTTATTTTTTTAAATCTGATTTACGATTTTAATCAATTTTTTTCTCTTGAGCAAAACAAATATTATTTTTTATTTTACACAAAAGAATTATCAAACCAAGATGAATGTCCCTATTGGGATTGAAGTGCAAACCTAACTTTCACCAATCTTCACTTAATTTTTTTATAATATATAATATATATATATATATATATATATATATATATATATATATATATATATATATATATATATATATATATATATATATATATATATATATATATATATATATATATATATATATATATATATATATATATATATATATAATATAAAAGGTTACTCTTGATCAAACAAAGCTGAATGTCCCTATTGGGATTAATAAAGTGCAATAAAGTGCAAATCTAACTTTCACCAAACATCACTTTTTGTCAAATAAAAGGTGACTATTAAAAAAAGAAAAAAAAGATAAAGATTTTGAAAATCGATTTTAATTTTTCGAAATAGTCCTAAATCATTCATTCGAATTAATCGAAATATCGATTAATCGCCCAGCCCTAGTAACTGATCAAATAAATATGTACAGTATTTGTTCACATTCTACCCGGCTGGACAATAATGTCGACCTTCAGTGTCGACCATACCAACCTCTAGAGGTGTAACCTCCCATGACGTAGATCATACCAACCTCTAGAGGTGTAACCTCCCATGACGTAGATCATACCAACCTCTAGAGGTGTAACCTCCCATGACGTAGATCATACCATGACGTAGATCATACCAACCTCTAGAGGTGTAACCTCCCATGACGTAGATCATACCAACCTCTAGAGGTGTAACCTCCCATGACGTAGATCATACCAACCTCTAGAGGTGTAACCTCCCATGACGTAGATCATACCAACCTCTAGAGGTGTAACCTCCCATGACGTAGATCATACCATGACGTAGATCATACCAACCTCTAGAGGTGTAACCTCCCATGACGTAGATCATACCAACCTCTAGAGGTGTAACCTCCCATGACGTAGATCATACCATGACGTAGATCATACCAACCTCTAGAGGTGTAACCTCCCATGACGTAGATCATACCAACCTCTAGAGGTGTAACCTCCCATGACGTAGATCATACCATGACGTAGATCATACCAACCTCTAGAGGTGTAACCTCCCATGACGTAGATCATACCAACCTCTAGAGGTGTAACCTCCCATGACGTAGATCATACCAACCTCTAGAGGTGTAACCTCCCATGACGTAGATCATACCAAGCTCTAGAGGTGTAACCTCCCATGACGTAGATCATACCAACCTCTAGAGGTGTAACCTCCCATGACGTAGATCATACCAACCTCTAGAGGTGTAACCTCCCATGATGTAGATCATACCATGACGTAGATCATACCAACCTCTAGAGGTGTAACCTCCCATGACGTAGATCATACCATGACGTAGATCATACCAACCTCTAGAGGTGTAACCTCCCATGACGTAGATCATACCAACCTCTAGAGGTGTAACCTCCCATGACGTAGATCATACCATGACGTAGATCATACCAACCTCTAGAGGTGTAACCTCCCATGACGTAGATCATACCAACCTCTAGAGGTGTAACCTCCCATGACGTAGATCATACCAACCTCTAGAGGTGTAACCTCCCATGACGTAGATCATACCAAGCTCTAGAGGTGTAACCTCCCATGACGTAGATCATACCAACCTCTAGAGGTGTAACCTCCCATGACGTAGATCATACCAACCTCTACAGGTGTAACCTCCCATGACGTAGATCATACCAACCTCTAGAGGTGTAACCTCCCATGACGTAGATCATACCATGACGTAGATCATACCAACCTCTAGAGGTGTAACCTCCCATGACGTAGATCATACCAACCTCTAGAGGTGTAACCTCCCATGACGTAGATCATACCATGACGTAGATCATACCAACCTCTAGAGGTGTAACCTCCCATGACGTAGATCAGTGTTTCTCAACTGGTGGGTCGCGACCCAAAAGTGGGTCGCGGGGCCATTTTGAGTGGGTCGCGGATGTGTGTATATAAAAAAATAAAAAGTAAAAACATTTTTTTTTTGTAATTTATTTGTAATATTTTTTTTTTCCACTACCTATCTTTGTGAAAGTGGCTTCTCAGCTCTGGTCCAGCTGAAGACAAAGCGGGGGAACAGATTGGACATTGATCATGACCTCAGAGTTGCTTTGTCTACCATCACCCCAGACTTTGAGACTCTTGTCAGGAGCAAACAACATCCCCAGTTATCCCATTAGTTCTTTGGGATGTTAAGCTAAGAAGTCTGCTAAGAAGGATATATTATTTATTATTCTTTTATTTCATTGTGTTTTTAGCCCTTAGTTGCACTTTTGTTGCAACCCCAGTTATCCCATTAGTTCCCCCAAACTTACTGTAGGTCTGTTATGTTAAGATAAGAAATCTGCTAAGAAGCATATTATTTATTATTATTTTATTTCATTGTGTTTTAGCCCTAGTTGCACTTTTATTGCAAACCCAGTTATCCCATTAGTTCCCCCAAACTTAGGTCTGTTATGTTAAGCTAAGAAGTCTGCTAAGAAGCATAATTATTTATTATTATTATTTAATTTCATTGGGTTTTTAGCCCTAGTTGCACTTTTGTTGCAACCCCAGTTATCCCATTAGGGGCGACAGTGGCTCAGGAGGTAGAGCAGTCGTCTGGCAATCCGGAGGTTCCCGGTTCGATTCCTGCTCCTCCCAGGCAGCGTGTCGATGTGTCCTTGAGCAAGACACTTAACCCCTAATTGCTCCCGATGAGCAGGTTGGCACCTTGCATGGTTGCCTCCGCCATCGGTGTGTGAATGGGTAAAATGTGAGTAACAAATTGTAAAGCGCTTTGGATAAAAGCGCTATATAAAAAAAGCAGCCATTTAGCATTAGTTCCCCCAAACTTAGGTCTGTTATGATAAGCTAAGAAATCTGCTAAGAAGCATATTATTTATTATTATTTTATTTCATTGGGTTTTAGCCCTAGTTGCACTTTTGTTGCACTTTTTTGTGTTTATTTCATGTTTTGAAAGATTGCGTATTACTGCAATTTTTTTTTTTACATAAATCATAGTGGTTAAACAATTTGGGTCGCGACTTAATGACTAAGGAAAATGTTGGGTCCCGAGGCTCGACCAGTTGAGAACCACTGATGTAGATCATACCAACCTCTAGAGGTGTGACCTCCCATGACGTAGATCATACCAACCTCTAGAGGTGTGACCTCCCATGACGTAGATCATACCAACCTCTAGAGGTGTAACCTCCCATGACGTAGATCATACCAACCTCTAGAGGTGTAACCTCCCATGACGTAGATCATACCAACCTCTAGAGGTGTAACCTCCCATGACGTAGATCATACCATGACGTAGATCATACCAACCTCTAGAGGTGTAACCTCCCATGATGTAGATCATACCATGACGTAGATCATACCAACCTCTAGAGGTGTGACCTCCCATGACGTAGATCATACCAACCTCTAGAGGTGTAACCTCCCATGACGTAGATCATACCAACCTCTAGAGGTGTAACCTCCCATGACGTAGATCATACCATGACGTAGATCATACCAACCTCTAGAGGTGTAACCTCCCATGATGTAGATCATACCATGACGTAGATCATACCAACCTCTAGAGGTGTAACCTCCCATGACGTAGATCATACCATGACGTAGATCATACCAACCTCTAGAGGTGTAACCTCCCATGACGTAGATCATACCAACCTCTAGAGGTGTAACCTCCCATGACGTAGATCATACCAACCTCTAGAGGTGTAACCTCCCATGACGTAGATCATACCAACCTCTAGAGGTGTAACCTCCCATGACGTAGATCATACCAACCTCTAGAGGTGTAACCTCCCATGACGTAGATCATACCAACCTCTAGAGGTGTAACCTCCCATGACGTAGATCATACCATGACGTAGATCATACCAACCTCTAGAGGTGTAACCTCCCATGACGTAGATCATACCAACCTCTAGAGGTGTAACCTCCCATGACGTAGATCATACCAACCTCTAGAGGTGTAACCTCCCATGACGTAGATCATACCAACCTCTAGAGGTGTAACCTCCCATGACGTAGATCATACCAACATCTAGAGGTGTAACCTCCCATGACGTAGATCATACCAACCTCTAGAGGTGTAACCTCCCATGACGTAGATCATACCAACCTCTAGAGGTGTAACCTCCCATGACGTAGATCATACCAACCTCTAGAGGTGTAACCTCCCATGACGTAGATCATACCAACCTCTAGAGGTGTAACCTCCCATGACGTAGATCATACCATGACGTAGATCATACCAACCTCTAGAGGTGTAACCTCCCATGACGTAGATCATACCAACCTCTAGAGGTGTAACCTCCCATGACGTAGATCATACCAACCTCTAGAGGTGTAACCTCCCATGACGTAGATCATACCATGACGTAGATCATACCAACCTCTGGAGGTGTAACCTCCCATGACGTAGATCATACCATGACGTAGATCATACCAACCTCTAGAGGTGTAACCTCCCATGACGTAGATCAGGCCCCGGCACTCGCAGGCGGAGAACTCGGCCAGGGGGTCTGGCATGGAGGACACAGGGGTCCACCAGTCCTGCTCCGGGCTGTAGCACTCCACCGTCCCCAGACACTGGTGGTATGAGTGGCCTCCCACGGCGTAAAGCTTCCCTCGCACCGCCAGCAGTTTGAAGTTGGACCTGCGAGCAGATGATGATGTCAACTCACAGTCGGCTCTGAATTTTTTACAGATTCGGGTGCATTGGACTGTGGAAGGATATGTGTACAGTATGGATGCACCGGCAACAACACGATCAGATTCCACTTTTGTTCCACTGTAGTGTCAATATACAAATTCTGAGTCCTTAATTTTTAAGTATCAGCTGCTGCAGATATAGTTATTTTAAGTAACTGAAAAAGTACTTAAAAAGGAACACGCCAACATTATCATCTTCTCCAGAGTCAGACGAGAAGATAGATACCAATTCCCTCTCCCTCTGTGCGTTCAGTAGAAAGCTAGGCTAGCTTAGCACAAATGAATGAAAGCGGTTACAGACCACTAGCCTAGCTTAAAACTTGACTTTCTACTGAATGCAGAGAGAAAATTGGTATCTCTATCTATCTTCTTGTCAGACTCTGGAGAAGGACGGTATTAAAGCGCATTTCCCATAATGTTATTGTGTCCCTTTAACATTTAACATATTTGGGTGCACTGGATCATGTGTACAGTACGGATGATGCACCAACACAATCAGATACCACTTTTTCCCTACTCATTCTGAGTCCTTAATTTTAAGTATCGGCTACGGATACAATCCATTACTTTTACTGAAGAAGTACAATAAGCTTGGATTCAAAGCACAAAAATTAACAAGAACACTGTCTCCATTATTTAAGAGATCTAACAATGCTTCCGTGTGCCAGAAATACTTAGTAGTAGTAAGTGACTTGACATTCTGTGTTTCTGGCACAAGAGAGCATTGTTAATACGCATTGTTGATTTCCAACGCGGTGCACACATAGCTCTCGGTGTCTGGTTTTAGTATAGATGGGAACTTCTCCAGATATACCCTGCTTTTAGCCTGCCGTCGGCCTGATATACTGTATATATATATCGGTGCACCCCTGGTGTTCGGGTCAAAGGTCGATCTAGGCCTACCTCTTCTGGTTCAAAGGAGCGATGTGGTTCCATTGGTTTGTACAGGGGTTGTAGCAGTGTGCCACAGAGATCTCCTGGCCCGTCATCCTGTATCCACCGACCACAAACAGATAGTTGTCTAGGACCGCAGAGCCATAGCCTCTGACGTTGATCATGTCCGGGGGGAGGTTGTTCGCCAGGGGCTTCCAACGCTGCTCCAAGTCCCCGTACCTCAGCATGGACCAGGGCTCCTCCTGCTCTGGGACGTCCAGCGCCAGACAGGCGAAGTCTCCGATGGCCACCAGGGTGGCCGTGCCTTTCATGCGCATCTCCCGGACCTGGTCTCGCAGGGCAGAGGGCAAACTGCTGAACTCCGGCCGCCTCAGCATCGCGTGGTAGTAGCAGGCCATGTACCTCAGGCAGGCTTCCCGCAGGTCATGGGTCCCGTAGACTCCGGAGAGACCGTAGAGCTCCACGCAGTTCTCCAGCCTGATCTCCGAGGAGAGGAGCTTGAGGATGGACGTGACTTGCAGGAAAGAGGCCGCCTCGATCAGGTCTTCGAGTGTCTCGTCGACGACCTGCACTTTGGACGTGTTGATGAACTCCAGCACCAGCTCCAGCCCCGGGACACTGAGCCCGGCTTGCAGCTGCACAGAGTCCCCTGTGGACTCTCGCATGCCAGAACTATACAATGCACTAAAGTAATCACTTTTTTCAATGAGCTTCCTTTTGTTTACCTCATAGGTTTTGTCATCCATGACGATTGCAATAATTTGGTCAGATGACATATTTACCTGGCTAGTGGTTTGGTGGTTTCGGCTTGATGACTTGATATTGCACAGCTAGATTTTTGTAACTTATTGCCTACCCTCTTACAACCAGAGGACAAGAAGCCTTCAGTCGACTCCTTCAGACATTAAGCACCCCCACAGCCCAAATGGAATGATAAATATAATAATAATAAATAAATAAAAAGAAATATTATACTTAAGTTAGCTAGCTATGGCACTGAGGGAGTAATACATCGTTACATTTCACCAGAGAAGGAGGTCTCAGGTCTGCACTCTGCAGCTCCAAAGGTACCTATATATGGTGATGTTCAGCCCATAGATCTGGATGATGACGTTTGGCTAAGTTATGCTAAAAAGACTGCAAATAAACCGCTTATCTCTGATCAGCAATCATCATTGGTCCACTGCACGGGCATTCCAAAATATATGGACTAAATGGTAGCGATTATTTCTGCCATTTGTTGTTGCATTTCTATAGCGTTCTCTTGGCCGTTTGTAAATAAGTTGAGAGGGTGTGCTGCCGAACTGTCAACATTAACTGTTTTGGTTTTGTGAATGCGTCATTTCCTGGATTTATTCTTCTTCTGAAGATTACGTTATTATAGAGCTCTGGTAGTACTGCCACCTGCTGGTGAATATAGGCTATTGCGTACTATTCTAAATCAAATACAAATCGACCAGAGATAGCATAACAAAAGTATACGTAACGTTACCTTATATTTATGTAAATAAGTAAGGCAATTGAAATATAACAGAACTTGCGGAATCATATTGTTAATTTTGTTGTCAAAATCTGCAGTACAGCTCAATACACACAATTGTTGGGGGGATGCAGACCAGAGAAAGACGTCCGTCTTGTTTACATCAGGGACAGGGTCGCCTTTTCCTTAATGATAAGCAAGCAGTGCAAGAATGCGGAAGCATTCTACCGTAGTGGCGTGCGGTAATGCGCCTTTCATTTTCCGCCGCCCAGCGCCCGTGCGTGCACCGGCGGCGGCGTGCTCGCTCAGGTGCGTGCGTGCGCCGGCGTGCTCGCGCGAGGTGCCCGCGCATGCGCATGAGATCCCGCCTTGGTTCGACACGAGCGGAGCTCAATATATATAAGTCACCGCCCCTCAGTATCTAGAAATAGCTCAATTGGCAAGACTACATGGCTGTGGATCCTATGGCTTGTTTGCTGGCGAGTTCGAATCCCATCGAATATTTTTTTTTTAACGTGATTTTTTTTTTAACGTGTATTCTTTCGCCGGTTAAGGTTAGGCATGGTTAAGGTTAAGGTTAAGGTTAGGCATTGTTTCGGAGTTGGTTAAGGTTAGAACGGTTAAGTTTAGGCGCTGTTAAGGAGCTGGTTAAGGTTAGAGTTTGTCAAAGAGAATGGCAATATAATTTCTATGGTTAAGGTTAGGCATGGTTAAGGTTAAGGTTAAGGTTAGGCATTGTTTCGGAGTTGGTTAAGGTTAGAACGGTTAAGTTTAGGCGCTGTTAAGGAGCTGGTTAAGGTTAGAGTTTGTCAAAGAGAATGGCAATAGACAGCCTATTTCCGCGCGACAGCTCCCAAAGCGGGCCTGAAAAGAAAGGCGCTTTACCGTAGTGGCGTGCGGTGACGAATGCTTCCGCATTTTTGCACTGCTTGCTTATCATTAAGGTAGACGCAACCAGGAGGGGATGTTACCAGTCAGGATGCTTTCTATTGTGCATGAGTAGAAGTTTTTTTTTTTTTTATCTACTTTTTCTCCCATTTTCTATTTTTCTCCCATCCCAATTTCGTATTGTCCAATTCTACCCTCTCCTGTCTCGAACGCTGTTAGGCCATGCCTCCCACAGGCCGGCTGCAATGTGGACGAAGCCTTGCATCACGTGTCCCCTCCGGTACTCGAGGAAGCAGCCGTCGCATCTTTTCACCTGCACAGCGCGATCTCTCAGCGGCGAGGGTCTGCGTGGGAGGGACACGCCGCCCCTGTTGCTTCATGATTCTGCTGTGCAGGCGCACCAACCGACCTATAGGAGTCGCTGTCCACAACGTCCGATCCCCACCCACCAGCTTTCCACCCCTAACACTGCCAATTGTGTTAGTATGAACGACCAGCCAAGCTGGTAGCAATGCCGAGAGCTGGGCTCCAACCCAGCATCTCCTGCATTAGTGGCGAGTGATGCGCCACTTAGCCGCCCTATGAGTAGAAGTTCTTTAAGATCTTCTGACTCACTTTGAACTTCCTTAGGCGCCTAAGGAAGTAGAGGCGCTGCCGTGCCTTCTTCACTACACTGTCTATGTGTGTGGTCTATGTCAAGTCCTCGGATATGTGGACTCCGAGGTACTTGAAATTGTTCACTCTCTCGACCAGTGCCCCATAGATGCTGAGAGGGCTGTAGTCCTTTGCCCTTGACCTCCTAAAATCCACAATCAGTTCTTTGGTTTTGCTGACATTCAGGGAGAGGCTGTTCTCCTGGCACCACAGCGCCAGGTTCTCTACCTCTCCCAGGTAGGCCCTCTCGTCGTTTGCAGAGATCAGGCCCACCACGACTGTGTCGTCAGCAAACTTGATGATTGTGTTGCTGTTTCGCTGTGCCACACAGTCATGTGTGTACAGCGAGTAGAGGAGGGGGCTCAGAACACAGCCCTGGGTGGCACCTGTGTTGAGAGTAGGGGTGTAACGGTACACAAAAACCACGGTACGGTATGTACCTCGGTTCTGAAGTCAAGGTTCGCTACAGGTTTTTGGTACAGTGTGGGAAAGTATGGCTTTCCATGTTCCACTCAGGGGTGATGTAATGTGCAGTAACTAATTGTACTTGTAGGGCTGTCAACGAATATACTATATTGAAATTAATAATCGACTTGTAATTTTTTTTTTTAATAATTATAATTATATTAGAGTGTGAAGAAAACAGCCCCTGTGGGCGGTCGTTAGTGGTTAACATACCGTTGTATTCGTTCGGTACACTACACAGCCGTTCGGTACGGTACGGTACACACTGAAACGGTTCGGTACGGATACGTGTACTGTACCTTTACACCCTTAGTTGAGAGTGATGGATCCGATGAGGAGGTGCAGTTGCCTGCTCTCTCCACCTGGGGTCTTCCTGTCAGGAAGTCCAAGACTTACTGGCAGAGGTCGTAGTTCAAGCCCAGGTCTCTGAGCTTGAACTACAGTACAGATGCACATGTACTGTAGATAACTATGTAGATAACCACAGCCAGTCAACATTCAGATCAATTCAATGAATTCATTCAGGATGTGTGTTTAAAATTCGAATACTGAAATACTGACCTTTGGCATAAAAAGGCTGTAGCCTACTGTCCAAAACTACTGACAATTAGAAACCTTGCACTGAAGACATATAAGCACTTGGTTTTGACTCCCCAAATGGGGAGGGTGAATGTGATATATCACCAGGAAGTGCTCCACCTCTACTGCCTTTCACTATGAATGAACATGGCGCTCTAAACTTACCACCTGTAGATAATAAACTTTGGGGGGGGGGGGATCTCTGAAAACCTCAAATGGATTTATCTGGTTCTTCGTCTGAGGCACTCAAATGTTCCATCATTAGTGAGTAAACGCACAATTTCTGTTTACATTTTGAAGTAATCGAATCGAAAGTGAACCAAACCCTGCAGTGAGTGCAACGTTTCACTGATTCAACACAGATGGACAGAGAGTGCAGCGTTTAGAAGCTGGTCCTGATAGGCATACCGATTCAGTTTAGAATATAGGGACGGGTACCGAATCCGGTACTTTTAAGGGTATCGACCGAATCACGTCGGTACTACCGGGTACCGATTTGCGTGAGATCCACCGGTGCCACATTTCGGTAATGCAAAAAAACAAATTATAATAATTAATTTGAAGAAACCTATGAAGTGTGCCGCACGTTCACGTCAACGTTCACGTGAACAATACATGCTTACCTAGGATTTGACTTGATTCAACAACAAAGCAGTCGGGGCAATGGCAAACCGAAAACGGTCGCAAGTGTGGTTACACTTTAAACAAAGCTAGCCTAGATGCAGACAACGCTCGCTGCAATATCATATATTATTGTACAAAAGGCTGGGAGATTTAGGGGACTGTCCCTTTAAGACGCTGGTTGTCTTGTGGTGTCTTGTGGCTATATAGTACGTCAGAAGAGTTTAAAGGTCCCATGCATTATAAATGGACTTTTCCTGTGTTTAGCATTGTTTCCTAGTAATGGAGGATTATATCAATGTGGTCTGTGTCTCTAATTATCATATTGACTCATCAGTCTAGTCTCGAGTTCACGAGATCTTCCCTCACTCAACTAAGCCATTCTGATTTGACTGTTTTGCTGACGTGAATAAGGCACTGATCTGCATAACTAACGCCCCCTCAACAGCAGAGCGAGTGGAAATACCTTCATTTCCTCAAACAGTGCCGACAGAGAGAGGCAGAGGACGAGTGAGCGAGAGAGAGGGAGAGATAGAGAGGGAGAGAGATAGAGAGGGACAGGAGCTTCTGTCGGGGAAACAAACACACGCATTTTACACACAACCTGGCGCGCGGGGACAACCTGACCGGCATGCGGGAAACACACACGCATTTTACACACAACCTGACGGCGCGTGTGGAGGGACTTCTCCCTGGTAGAGAGAGAGGGACCGCGCGCAGGAGTGTGTAAATGTGTGTGCGTGCAGGGCTGGTGGAGGGACTTCTCCCTGGGATATCACTGTCAAAATATCTTTGTGCACGCTCCCACGCGCACGCCCGTATTCCGATCCATGCAATAATATTCACAGAGGTATATATTGTAATTTGAAACAAGTTACCAATGCATTGTCCCGTGGGATTATGCCCCCCTGCGGCGAAATTAATTAGTATCCCCATCAATCTCTCTATCTCTCTCTCTGTCTGCCAGTCGCAGACTGTGTGGGTGACTGTCACTCAAAGCACTTATGGGCGGAGCCCAGCACAAACAGCATGAAATCCTGAGGTCGAAAATCTTTGCTTTTGAGTACTTGATTAAAAATATAAAACAATGAATTTCTTTGAAAGAAACTTTACAGATGTGTTCCATAGAAAGAAACTTTACAGATGTGTTCCATAGAATTGTGTAAAGTTGCCCGAATAGTGCAAGGAATAGCAATGCATGGGACCACAGGGCTTGACATTAACACATTGTGCGCAAAAACGTTATTGCCCGCCATGCGTTGTCCGCCAACAATGAATAAACTCGTTTTTGGGATCGTTATTTCATTTTTTCGCCATGACATTCATAATTCATCCAGCCTACCTCCGGGACGCAGCTGGACCCTGTTCTGATATTGCAATGCCTCAATACCGCCGCCTGGTGGATTTCGGGCGAGTTACACTCCACGCCAAACCGGAAGTGGCGATCGGTGCATCAAGGAAATTCCTCCACCAGAGATATCTTGTAGCGTGGATCAATATACACACTCGAGTGCATTGGGATCGCTTCCGAAGCACAATAATCAATATGATTTTGGCGTTTATTGCGTCATACAAAACGGGAAATGGATCTAGCAGATCGACGTCAAATAATTGGAATATTTTTCCTCCAGTCTCATCGGCGAACGGTAAGAGGAATCTAACGTTATTTTCAGCTCGATTGTTTATTTATTTCACAGCAATCCATCTGATCAGCGTATCAACCCATAGTAAAAAATACGCTACTGACGATCAAGGAATTATAAACGACCCCCCCTTTCCTTCACACATGATGAAGCATAATGTATACCGATCATATACATTTGAATTTTTTAATATAGCGCGTATAGGAAAGAAACGCCAATCGATAATCTATCATATGCGTCAGGGCCTATAACTCGCATTTTAGGAATTACTGCAGAAAACTTTAAAAACATACTTTACATTTACATTTACATTTAGTCATTTAGCTGACGCTTTTATCCAAAGCGACTTACAAGTTCTGTACGACAAGCCATCAGGAAGGGCACAACTCTATCAGCTGAGCAACAATGTTCATCAAAGTGTTGAGTGCTACAGTGTAGGTTAGTTTATTAGGACAAGTGCATGACAGTACGGTTAGTTAGGGTTAGATTTTTTTTTTTTTTTTTTTTTTTTTTTTTTTTAATTCAGATAATGGTTGAAGAAGTGCGTCTTTAGTCGACGGCGAAAGATTGGACGTGATTCGGCTGTCCTAACTGGGGTGGGTAGTTCATTCCACCATTGTGGGGCAAGGACTGAGAATAGGCGACTTCTCTTTGATGACCCTCCCGGAGCTTGGATAGGAGTAGGTCTGAGGCGGCCAGAAGATGCAGAGCGTAGGGGTCTTGAGGGTGTGTAGTTAGAGACCATTGACCGGAGGTAGGCGGGAGCGGTTCCCTTTGCCGCACGGTATGCTAGGTCGAGGGCCTTGAAGCGGATTCGTGCAGCAATGGGGAGCCAGTGCAGGTCCCTAAGAAGTGGGGTGACATGGGCCGACTTCGGTAGGTTTGAGATCAGGCGGGCCGCTGCGTTCTGAATGAGTTGAAGAGGCTTAGTGGCAGTGGCCGGGAGGCCAGCGAGCAGTGCATTGCAGTAGTCGAGGCGGGAGATGACTGTTGATTGGACGAGGAGTTGGGTGGCTTCTTTTGTCAGGAAGGGGCGTATCCTTCTGACGTTGCTCAGGAGGAATCGGCAGGTTCTGGTCGTCGCTGCGATGTGAGCAGAGAAGTTCAACTGGTCGTCGAGGACAACACCAAGGTTCTTGGCGGTCGGGGACGCAGTCACAGCTGCATTCTCGACTGTGATTGAAAGGTCGGTTAGGGGGGAGGATTTGGCCGGCAGGTGGAGCAATTCTGTTTTGCTTAGGTTCAGTTTGAGGTGGTTGGACGTCATCCAGGCTGAGATGTCGGACAGACAGGCCGAGATCCGCACAGAGACGTGGATATCTGAGGGAGGGAAGGAGAGGAAGAGTTGAGTATCGTCGGCATAACAATGGTAGGAGAAGCCATGAGACGTGATAATGTTATCCAGTGATTTAGTGTAGAGGGAGAAGAGAAGGGGTCCTAAAACCGAGCCCTGGGGGACACCCGTCCGCAGGGGGCGGGTGGCCGACAGGGTCCCTCTCCATGACACTTGGTAGGAGCGGTCATTGAGGTATGATGACAGCCATGTCAGCGCAGAGCCAGCCACTCCCATTCCTGCGAGGGCCGCAAGGAGGATCTGGTGGTTGACTGTGTCGAAGGCTGCAGATAGATCTAGGAGAATCAGGACAGAGGAGAGGCCTTTCGCTTTTGCTAAGTGAAGTGCCTCTGTGACCGCAATGAGGGCTGTCTCTGTGGAGTGACCAGTCCTGAAGCCTGACTGATTAGGGTCTAGGAGGTCATTCTGTAAGAGATAAGTAGTAAGTTGGTTGGATACAGCACGTTCAAGTGTTTTAGAAAGGAAGGAGAGAAGAGAGACAGGACGGTAGTTGCCTATGACAGTAGGGTTCAGGGTTGGTTTTCTTATGAGCGGCGTGACTCTGGCTTGTTTTAGGGAGGTGGGGACCACCCCCGAGTTGAGTGAGGAGTTGATGGTTGCAGTTAGGAATGGGAGGATGTCTGGTGCTATGGTCTGGAGGAGTGGGGAGGGTAGCTGGTCCAGCTGGCAAGTAGTCGGACGGTTTGACGTTACCAGTGTCAGGGTCTCTGCTTCTGTAATGGGAGAGAAAGATGACACGATAATCACGACGGTATTAACACGACAATGTATGAATGAAAAAATATAATGTTCCCACATCCGGAACGATAGATACCCGATGTTGAATGGGCCATAGTAATGTCGATATAGCTATAATATTTAAAAAGTTATAGCCCTGCAAAGAAGGTAAACATCTCCATAGGGTTACAGCACTGGCAGACTGGGCCCAAGGATGGGTACAATGCATGGCGGACAATGTGTTAAGGCTTGTCCTATTGTCCGGGACAAGTAAAAAAAAAAGTCGGACAAGCATAATACAACTTAACTTTAACACTTTGATCGCCAGGCTTAAATTCATAATTTACCATCCTCCACCAGCCCTATTTACTATGGAGAAGTTCCCCTTCTTTGCAGGGCTATAACTTTTTAAATTGTATTGCTAAATTGACATTACTATGGCCCATTCAACATCAAGTATCTATTGTTCAGGGTGTAGCAACGTTATACTTTTTCATTCACATATTCATACTAAAATACTGTCTAAAGTATAAGTATGTTTTTATCGTTTTCTGCAGCTTTCTCCAGAACGTGATTTATAGCCCCAAATGCATTATATTGATGATCAAATACAGTTTGATAGGAATCTGCGCGAGATAAAAAATGTCAAATGGACGTGCTTCTAGAAGTTACTACTGATCATCTGATGTTGACCGGATGGGGGGGGGGGGTCGTTTATAATTCCGTGGCCAACGTTAGATGATTCATCTAGTGTGGGTGATATGATCATTAGAGCAGTTAGTATCGAACACGTTAAAAAATAACGCTGAATCTTACCGTAGCTTCCTCATAGCGTTGGGCGATGAGCGTGGAACAGAAATGTTCCTATTATGGGATGTAGAAATATGCGATCCATTTCCAGGTTGTACAATAGTATATACGTCCAAATCATGTTGTTTATCGAGTTATTGGTAACGGATTGCTATCCGTTGTGTCCAGCTCGAGTCCTGGGACTATTACCGAGTGATCGGACCGAATTGAAATGAGCACCAGCTTCCATTTCCTGTTTCCGCTCTGGGCGATCCGCCGATCGGCCACCAGATGGCGCTCTTGAACCGTTGGAGAGTTGAGAGGGGATCAACAGTAGATCTCAAGTCTCCGGGGGAAAAATATGATTTCGATCACAGATTTTTGAAATATTGATATCAAAGACGTGGTACAGCGTCTTTGGCAGAATGAGCATGGCGAGGAAAGACGTGGTACGGCAGTTTTGGTGACCATAGTGTTAAGCAGTAAGTAAAGGAATGTTCAGTCAATATACATATATATACAATACAGAGTAACAGTGAGGTTTATATTTATATTATGTATAGTTTTTTATTTGTATTTCTTTAATTCGCCTGTAACATTTTAGCATTTAAGAGCATATACAGTGAACTAGGGCTGTCCCAGACTAAGGATTTGGATAGTCGACTATGATTGGCCGAAATTAGCCGATAGAAATATATATATATAGAAAAATAAAGTATAATTTTATTTTATTACATTTTTTTTTATCATTCCATTTGGGCTGTGGGGGGTATTTAATGTCTGAAGGAGTCAATGGAAGGCTTCTTGTCCTCTGCAAAAGCATGCAATTGGTCCACTGATGGATACATCTTGATATTTGTCTAGTCTAGTGTGTTCATTTAGATGGGTGAAATCCTCTTTCAGTGCCTCTGTGCCTGTTTTCTTAGGCAGTTAGCCTCTGGTATGCATGCCATTAGTGTTAGCCACGTTTCTAGGCCTCTTTTCTTTTGGAAAGAATGATAAAAAAATATTTTAAATTAAAATAAAAAATGTAAATTTTTTTTTTTACTAAGAGTCGACTACGGCTCCTTTCGATCGATTAGTCGACTATACGACTAATAGGGGTCAGCCCTACAGTGAACACAGTGTGTTCTCTGTCGTTTACATGGAGAAATGGCGCCACCGCCTGGGGAAATGCGGTATTGCACAACTTGCCCTATGCCTGCGCCCCTCCTACTTCGCGTGTCACCGGCCGCCACTGATATAAGTATATATAATGATACAAATTAACACAAATTATATCATATATATAAATATGAGTATATAAAATATTTAGCACATTTAACCAGTGACACAAATGGCACTATGCTAGCTTATACTGTACATGGAAGAAAATAACGACGGTTGGTATGTTAGCTCAATCAGGAAATATCACGTTAGCCAACTTCCAGTCAATCACAGAAAAAATTTGCGATCTATATAACAGGTGAAACGATAAACTGCGGGCACTTACTTGTATATCATTGACTTCTAACAATCTGAATGTTACAGGATGGATCCCACATAAATTAAATAACTATTCACGTTAACGTTCACCTTCAAACGAGTCAACTATCGGACTGAACTTAATGGTCCAGGGCTTGACAAGTGGCTCAGATATTTGACTTGTCCGAAAGCTAAACTTACTTGTCCGAAATGTACTTGTGAAAATAAAGGCCTATTAAAAAAAAATATAAAACCGACAAGAGATTTGGACAATTATTATGATTTTGTGCTCATAAAGTGCTCCCTTGACTGAGAGAATGGCCAGTATTGCGGGAACTTTTATTAAACATTCTGATATTTTCGCGGGTCTCGTGCCACTGTCAACTACTAAGCGAGTACTCAGAAGACGCTCACCGTTTGTCCGGGACAAGTAATATTGACGTACAGAGATTGAGAGTTTCCAGTGTGACACTGTCAGACAGGCACTTTCTGATCAGATGGAATAACGTTACTATTTGTTTGGGGAATATATATATATATATATTTTTTTTACTTTAACACTATGATCGCCGGGGACGAGTTAAGACGTCATTCCTAGCCATGCTCATTCTGCCGAAGACGCCGTAACTCGTCTTTGATGTCAATATTTCAAAAATCTGTATCATATTTCTCCTCCGGAGCCCTGAGATGTACTGGTGAGCTCCACTCAACTGTCTAACGGTTCGAGAGCGCCATCTGGTGGCCGATCGGCAGATCGGCCAAGAGGGAGGGGCGCGCCAAACAGGAAGTGCTCATCCATATGTGCTCCGGGCACTCGCGATCGGTAGCCGGACTCCATCTCAACACACTGGATGATCAATCGCTCGCCCTAACTCAATAAACAACGTTATTTGGACGTATATAGTATTATACAACCTGGAAATGGTTCATCAGGATCAACATCCCATAATCGAAAACGGTCTACTCCACGCTGATCGTCCAACGGCGCGAGGAACATACGGTAAGATTCAGCGTTATTTTCTCGCGGGCTCATTATAATACGAGAGCCGTGGGTCTGCATATAGAGCGGATCCCCCGGCCGTATTCAAGCGCTGGAGCGCTTTGCGATGAATCAAACTGTATTAACATAGTAGTAATAATAGTAGTTGGCTAGTTGCGCGCTTCTGGCCACCTCCCGCAGTGCGTGCATACACACATACTGTAGCCTATACAGTACGTGCAAAATTAGTTGTCAAGAGCCAATCGCACAGGTTGCCTCATCTCATCTGGCTCTGCAAATAGATCTAGAGTCTGAATATCATATATAGCCTGCTGATGATCTCTCTCGAGTCAAATCCATTCTGAGAACGGAATGCAGTGCCCGCGACGCGGGTCTTGATTGATTGATTGAAAATTGTATTAACAGATCATGCTGGACCGTTAGCGAACGTGTTAATTGAACGTCAAAATCAAAAGCAAGTACGTCTGCGCTGACGAGAGGGGGGGGGGGGGCTTGTATTGATCAGGTTAGTAGATATTGTACCGATCAGGTATTACAGATCATATCCGCATGAAATAAACTAAAATGTTAAAACCCATTTAGACTGTTTCTCATTCCTGTACTGTTGTTTATACTCTGCTCCTGTGACATACACGAGGAGGGGTGGGTGGGTGGGGGACACTGTACAACTGTACAAGCAAAACTGTACATTGGAATATTGACAACCATACTTGGTCATTTACTGTACATTGGAGGGGGTTGGGTTACAACACAGGAGCAGAGTATAAACAGTTTATTTCATGCGGATATGATCTGTAATACCTGATCGGTACAATATCTACTAACCTGATCAATACAAGATATTCCTACCTGATCTATATACGTTCGGTAACTTCGCCCCCCCCCCCCCTCTCATGTTGATAACGGAACAAGGAACTCTTCAATCAAAATCACTCTCAACAACCGCACGTCAGTGCAGACGTACTTGCTTTTGACGTTCAATTAACGTTCGCTAACATAGAGAAACGTCAGACGTACTTCGAGATACGTCAGATAGAGATACTTCCATACTTTCCGCCAATCAGCGCATGTTCTGTCAGCGGCAGAAATGTCGTGTGGCTGGCGGAAGTTGCCCGTGAGCGGTAATCTCCGGGGATGCAGCTGGAGGCTACTCAGCGAATCAGCAGATTGCAGAATGATTTTTTTTGTTTTGTTTACTACTCGCCAGTGTGGCGAGTGCTCTTCATGAATCACTCGCCAAACATAAATAATACTCGCATTTGGCGAGTAAAAGGGCCTAATTTCCTCCCCTGATGGCAACCTATTTACCATTTATTAGCAGAGGGTTGGTATCATTTTGTGGGGATGGTAGAAAGGTTCCTGTGACTATCTTAAAGGGGAGATGAAGCATAGCGATATAAACGTAGTCATAGCATCAAATTAGTATTTAGATAAACAACAGAAAAAATCACGTTATAAATTTGAAATTTGAAATTTATTTGAAGGATAAACCCCTTGAGATATGCTATCTCGTTTTCGAGGGGGTCCTTAACATAGGATACAAAACATACAATACAATACATAACAAAACAAAAAACAGGACAACAAATGCACTTATACACTGACAGACGCTCTCCCAAGCTCACCCCCACAATCCACACTGATTCCTCCCAAGAGGATCACCAATATATATATGTTCCCTTATAAAACACATACAAAATTATAATTTGATCTGAAAACGACATGTAAGCCCTAACACAGTAAATCAATAACAGGTGCAAGTAGTCTGTAGAGGTAAGAAGTAAGAGATCTGAGTGAACTAGGCAGTTTGTTCCAATCAGCTGGTGCTTTATATTTAAGGTGCTTTATATTTAAAGGCAAGTCGACCGATAGCTTTGATGGTTCGAGGTATACTAAAGAAAGGAAGATCCGTGTGTCTTAAATTATAAGTTGAACTATATGGTGTTAAGAACTGCTTTAGATAGGGGGGATAATTAAAGTAAATACATTTGTAAACAAAAAGCAACCAATGAAAATGACTTCTGAATTGGGGAGAAAGCCAGTTTAACAACTCAAACATAAGACAGTGATGGGTTCTATAAGGACACCTCAATATAAATCTGCAAACACTATTATAAGTAACATTTAAAGGACGGAGATTTGTTAGTGTGGTGTTTTGATAAACTATGTCTGCGTAATCCATTATTGGAAGTACCAGCTGTATAATGATTATTTTCCTAACCTGAAGAGAAAAACAGTTAATAGAACGATACAATATTCTCAGGCTACAATTTGTTTTCTTCATCACAGCATCAATGTGTGACTTGAAGGTGAGTTGAGAATCAAGCCAAAGACCCAGATACTTATATTCATCGACATTTTCAAGAGGAGCATCATCTAAAAATAAGCAGTTTCTAAGAAAAAACGATTTGTTATGTCCTTTTTTGGAGCATTATTTTGTTGCTGACGTCACGGAGATGGTTTCGCAAGCTCTGCGGAGCTGCAGCTGCCTGCATACTATAATTGACCACCTCAGAGAATTGCACCCTGTAGCACGCTGACCTCCAGAGGCTGTAGTTAGAAATGGATCTGGAAAGTTTTGACGAGGTGGACAGACCCACAGAGAGTATAAGAAATCCAGTGGCCTATGCCTTTGAGCCAATTAGATTGACAGCAGTCAATCCTCCTGTCGAGCCTAGGGTTGCCACCTTTCACTAATGGAAATAAGGGACACCTTTCCACGAGAGTGCGCGAAGCGTGCGCAAGATTTTTTTGCCGTTTTTGGGGTGAAAATGGGCGGATTTTGTAACAATTTTTTTCTTTTTACTTTATTTCGGTTTTAGGGTTAGGGTTAGGGTTATGTTATTTAATTATTTAGGGGAGCCAGCCCCCCAAACTCCTGAAATGCATAGAAAACAAACAGTCAGCACTGTTGTAGCTGAGGTTGTGTTTAACCGTGTGGTATACATGTGTCACCTCAGCTGCAGTAACCTAGAGGGGAGGAGTGGGATGATACAATTGAAATGAAATGAAATTGAACAGTATGACTTTTATATTGTTGTCTGAACACTATTTATTTATTTATTTATTTATTTATTTATTTATTTATTTATTTATTTATTTATTTATTTATTTATTTATTTATTTATTTATTTATTTATTTATTTATTTATTTATTTATTTATTTATTTATTTATTTATTTATTTATTTATTTATTTATTTATTTATTTATTTATTTATTTATTTATTTATTTATTTATTTATTTATTTATTTATTTATTTATTTATTTATTTATTTATTTATTTATTTATTTATTTATTTATTTATTTATTTATTTATTTATTTATTTATTTATTTATTTATTTATTTATTTATTTATTTATTTATTTATTTATTTATTTATTTATTTATTTATTTATTTATTTATTTATTTATTTATTTATTTATTTATTTATTTATTTATTTATTTATTTATTTATTTATTTATTTATTTATTTATTTATTTATTTATGTTTAAGTATTTATTTAAGTATTTTTGCAATTATGTATATATGAATTATATTATTTATGTATTTATTAACGATAGGTTATGACTATAACCAAGTTCTGTTAGTTAGGGGCGATGCTTGGCATCACTACTGCACTATCTCGCGTACGTGCACGCGTACTGAATAAACCACAAATGTACCTCTAATACCAGTATTAGTCCGACCACACCCCTCATCAGCTTACCTTCATAAGCAGGTGTGTGGTCACCTGCTCTCCTCCTTCCCAAGCTTTCACCACAAGGTGAGGACAAGGGCTGCAGCGGCCGTCTGATGCCAAGCATCGCCCCTAACTAACAGAACTTGGTTATAGTCATAACCTATCGTTCTGTATCGTTAGTGGCTTAGCTTGGCATCACTACTGCACAAGGGAGGCCAAGCGGAGCCACTTGGCTGACAAATACACCCCGCTGACAGCCCCCCAAAACCATCAGAACAGGGAGGGCCGAGCCCCCCCGACCCCCCCTAATGGAGGGTATCCCCCCTATTAGAGGCTTCACGGGAAGGCGACGGACCCGACCGTGCGAAGAGGCACTCAAGCAACTTAACGCACAGGGTGAGCAGACCGTGGCCTGACCCCACGACTACACACACGCACAACCCGCATGCCACCCGGGAACGAACGGAGGAACAACCTCGTTACTGCCCCCAGAATCACGGGGCCAAGGGCAAACCCAACCCCGTGGCAAGGCCGTAGCAGCGGAGCGCGAAGGAAGACCCAGACCCACCAAAAGGACTGGACTCCCTGGAATGGGGGCCCGGAGAAGTCCATGATGCCAGCATCAAGACCCCACCAGGTGGGCACGTAGTGCCCCGCCCCCCACATCGCCAGCGTATTCGGACAAAGGCCCCTCAGTTACTGCACCTGGTATTCCCAGGCGGAATCCCATCCAAGTACTAACCAGGCCAGAACCTGCTTAGCTTCCGAGATCGGACGAGATCGGGCGTGTTCAGGTTGGTATGGCCGTAAGCCGAGCAGGCCCCGTCCCCCCAATAGTACACCGCCTGGCACACTGACCCTGCAGAACAGGCAGTCAGCATGGCCGTAAGCACACAAAAAGGTTAACCAACGGAAGCAGGCAGCGCACCGGGGAAAAACCAGGCAACAGGCTGTTAACCCTAGCCTGGAGACTGCGGACGAGACAGGCGCCAGAGGGGACAGCTGAACACAGCCGCCCCGGCGGAAGGAGCGTAAGCTGGCGGTGTTGCATGACCAAGCCTCCATTTAAAAACCCCCACCCAGAGGGGTCGAGGCAGAGAAGGCTGACACGATTGGCAGACGTCATGAACGTGCAGGGGCACCCTCAAACGGTGAACCCGGGAGTTGACACTGCCCCAACACACCAGGGAATCAACCACCTCGGTGTTACCCAATGCGGTGGTTGTTCCTATAACCCCTCAAGAAAAAACTCCAAAACACACCTGCGGGCATACACCGGCTATACCGCAGTACAAGTGTTTCAGTTTCCAAAAAGGGTTAACCCAGGCCTACGGGTCGCAAACATCACTTCGGACCGGGCCTGGCGGTACGGGAAGCACAGGGTCACCAGAGGAGGTCAAAAAACCACCCCCACAGGCCCCTCTTCGCCATGCGTGAGAGAGGAGCGAAAAATAATGGAGAACCAGCCCCTAAGCACACCGTACCTGGTATTCCCCGGCGGTCTCCCAACCAAGTACTAACCAGGACCAACCTGTGTAGCGGCCGAGATCCGACGAGATCGAGCGCGTACAGAATGGCATGGCTGTAAGCCATGACGACAGTGCTGAGTAAAAACATACCCAACCAGGGTCTCCATAGCGCTTAACCCTGTGACACCCAGACCGACCCGGCATTTTTCCCCCTGAAAAAAAGCCCAAGTCCCTCAGGGTACCAGAACAGCAGATCTGCATCCCCGGCGGACAACGGGTTCAACTGATCTGGACCAGCGTGACCAGAACCAGTCCCGTGCCCTAACCACGCCGACATGCCTACTCCAGGAGAAGGGCAGATATGCGTGTTGATCTTAACATGAAAAGAAGGCGCCACCCAGACGTTCGGACGAACCGCGCCTGGTGGCCCACCCCAAGGGCGTGAGACCCCACTACATATGTTCAGATCCATCCCGTCATCATCCCCCAGACATGAACGAGAATCCGTCGACAACCCACCCAGGTCATGGGATGTGGTCGTCGGAAGAGGAAAAACCCCCATCTCAGTTGCTTTATAAAAACGCTGTTTCAACCACAAGCAACCAAGGCGTGCCAGTCAATCGCCTGTTTACAGCGAGCTAGCACTATACGTGCGTCGGGACACACCCCCATCAATGAACAGGCTATTTAGACCTGTCATCGAATCCCCAAGGCGCCCAGGGGAACGACAAGAGGGGTGTGACACTCCCTAACTCCAACACTTCTGGAATAGAAAGAAGGAAGCATCAACAGTATGTATCCCAGTCTACACAGCCGGGGTAAAAAATGTTCACATTTTTACATCCCACCACCCTCCCATAGGAAGAGACGGGGATCCCCAGAGAGACTTCCCACGCGAGCTGTACAGATTGAAAAGAATATATTGCACCTTGAGCCATGTAAAAAACTGGTTTTAGGGCCTCCGGGGAAGAGGCACTGAACCCATACACACTCAATAAACGAATTGAATCGAATATACATACAATAGAAAAGGACCCTTCTAGAGGGTCCACTCACTTTGACAATCTGAGGAGGAAGGCTCTGTACTCTGATGGAGGCTTCCTCACATGGAAGAAGGAGTCCGAACTCACAGAAGGCCTGAATAGGCGCTTGGTGAGGAGGAGCCCTGACCACCCCCCCTGAAAACAGATCCATCACATGGACCTGAACAGCACACGGAAGTCCTACCAACAGAGACGCGCACGGTGACGTACTCTATGGCGGGGGAATTCCTGCGGTGCACACGCCCAATATACCAGGCCGTGGGACCAGGAACTCCCTCCCCCCCCCCCCCCCCCCCCCCCCGTAACGTGCCGAACCGCCACGTGACGGGAACCTTGAAGGACAGGGGGTGTACCCCTGACCGACAGAACAATGGGGAGAGGAAAGGTTACCAGTTCACCCCTTTACGACCCCACACCCATGATACGATGTAACGACAAAAAGAGAATATGACACAGTCATAGTCAGCTCTATGAAGCGTTTCACAGCTCCACACAGCGCATGAGCTAACCTGCCATCTGATTTTTACTAAGGAAAAACACAGAATAGAGAGGGCTCTAAGAACCCCGGTCCAACATACACATGTGCTTCTGTGGCCAGTACAACCCAGTTGTAGGTCACATGACACACACAACCCATCATCACCTACAAAAAATGGCAAAAACACTCAACAGAGGAACGCAGTTTTTTTCACAATGAGAGAATACATCATTCTTGATTAGTATCGACCACAGGCCTTGCTAAGCACACATGACAGCAACCAAACCAATTTCCCTTTAGGAAATAAGTTTCTCCAGCAGATTTAGCACAACCTCAGCAATCAAGCTAAGAGTTACATCGTATCCCTACCACACAAAAGACACAATTAATGCACAACATGTCTGATAGGAGGTGATAAAGTCCCCAGGGAACCGGGGGGGAAAACACAATCCTCCTATTTTACCCTCAATACGGCCAGTTAAAACAGGAAAACCTGTTAATGTGTGAACACACTGTTCATTGTCATTACAGTCTGAGAAAGAATATTCTTTTACTCACTTGTCACCAAGCATAGCTTCATAGGGCAGTTACCTTAGTTGTGAGTACACGGTCGTGTTACTCACACAACAACCAGATCATTACATCCCGTTTGCACGGAGAAGCTAACTGCCAGTGACAAAAACAGCTCACACACAACCCGCAACGTATCCTAAATGCATTGCAGCAACACACGTTTTGGGAAAAACACCGTTATTCACAATACATTTAGCAAAGTAAAACCAGAAGACGTGTTATGAGGTCTGGCCAACCCCGTACCTACCCGGAACGCAGATCAGCGAAGTGCAGTCACAAGACACCGTAGAACACAGCCGTCCTGTGTTGTTCGATCCGGGCAGCGTCGCCGCTCCAACGAGTCGCTACAGTCCTCTTTGTTGACGCAATCCCCGTCCAGGCTCAGGGCAGGGTCGACGAACATCCCCTGTCAAGGATGACGTCGTGGTCAAGAGTGTAAAACATGTTAAAATCAAAGCACGTTCAACAGAATAGCATCAAGCTAACGGCTGCTCCAACCGTTCGGGTGCTATTGCTTCTGCTCGCGAGACGCCAATCTAACGACGCACGCGATCAGAAGCGAGCTCCCGGCGGCGCGCGAGAAGCTAAGCTACCCCGCGCCAGGCCTAACCGTAAGCTATGAACATGTAAACAATGACATAACACTCACCCAGACAGGCCGCCGTTCTGAACCTCTCCTCACTTTTTAAGAGAAAAGAGAAAACAAGATGTCCACACCGCTTCACAACGGTGACATTACCACATCCGACGGATCAGCACAGTACCAACTGGCCTGTGTAGCTGACATTGAACATGAATCTGCCGCTATCGCACATTACATGCACATATCCCCTCGTGAAGGAATACTCTCATTTGGATATGAAAGATGGGGCCTTAACACGGTGACAGAGAGAATCCACTCGTCCAGAACACACAGGGATCACCAGTGTCAATGGTCGCGGCCCACTAGTTAAAACTATAATGGTCTCCAGACCAAGGCCTTCTGTCGCCTAGGTGGCTGAACAAAGGACCCTAGTCTGGGGCCGGTTTCCATAAACTTTGTCAAGTAGCCCCCATAGCACTAACAGACAAGTGGAGCCCGCCAGCAAACACTACTCACCCAACCTGGAACGCACCGCTTCTCACAACAGCGGCATGTCCGACAGTTCAGCTGTGGCCTGACAGGTTTCACCCCAACAAACACAGCAAGGAACTGCAGTTGAGAAGCATGCAGCGGCGTGCTCCCAATACGAAAACCGGTGGAGGGTTTTTAGAATGATCATCATCTTCCAGACCCTCCAGTACGAAGACAATATCGCCGTATTTTCTCGAAAATAGTGAGAGAGAAAATAAAGATATGATGTCAACGTATCCTTGTTTCCCAAAGCTGTTCCTAATCCAATTTCTTCCATCATGGTGTCAAGTGTGGGGATCTACCGAGGCACTTCTTCCTTGTGGTGAAAGCGAGAAGGAGGAGAGCAGGTGACCACACACCTGCTTATGAAGGTAAGCTGATGAGGGGTGTGGTCGGACTAATACTGGTATTAGAGGTACATTTGTGGTTTATTCAGTACGCGTGCACGTACGCGAGATAGTGCAGTAGTGATGCCAAGCTAAGCCACTAACGATACAGAACTGTTAATCCATTATGAATAATTCCGTTTTCCAGATGAGCATAACAACATACGAGTTTAAATGGGCACACTATTTAATTATATTGATTAATATAAACACATGTTTATTTATTAGACTTTAAAAACTCAACATTAATGAACAATCAACCATATTAGTCAACTGAAATAGCCTAGACTATGCCCACATCAGAAGCCAATATGTAGGGTCATGGCTGCCAGGGCAGGTAAATAGAAATACTGACATCTAGTTAAAAACACAACCAGATAAATAAGATGTAATATCCCATACTGAATCAATCTCAGGAGATGTTTCAGTCATGAAGAACTGTGAAACCTGTGCTTGGGTCCTTTGAGTTCTTATATTTCGGGAATATTTTTGTTCTCCTGAGGCATGCTGTTCGACGTCAGTCAGTCCACCATGCGCCACAGAAAACACACACCTACAATACTTTGCAGTTTGCTTTATAAACATCTCCACTAACGCTATCAAGCCAGGGGTTTGCCTCTTCCCACTCACGTCTGTACTTCTTGTATTTAATTTTTTTATTATTTTTTAAACAAACATATAAACAAACATGACAACACACGATAAGATATACAAGCATTAATTGTCAGGGCACATCCAATGAGATCACATTTTAGTTAGTTGTCTTATATAAGATATACCCCTAATACCTGTTATCTAAAAAACCTACACACATATGCTCCAGCTCGAACCCCCCCCCTCCCGGACCCCACCTTGAGAAGTATCTCCACTATCCCTCGCACCTAACCAGACACTACCATTATAAGCTAGCTTTTATTCTCTCCACCACTTCTAACCACATTGACATTTTGGATTCATTGAGACCCAGAATTCTTGCTGTAGATATTTCATGGTAAATTACATCGAGATATGTAAGAAACCAAACTTTACGGCACATTTTTTCCGGTTGAAACCAGCGTGATGCGATCAGCTTTTTGGCTACTGTGATACCCGATAAAACCAATCTCTTTAGCTGTGGATTCACTGCAAACTCAAAAACATCATTCAATAGTAATACCGAGGGGTGTACAGGTATATTCCAAGATACGAGTTTTGATATTTGTTGGGTCACATCTTTCCAGAATGCCTTAACTGGTGAGCAGTCCCAATACATGTGCATAAATGTCCCTTCGTCCCCATTTGTACATTGGGTGCATTTGGAATCTTGTTTAAGCCCCATTCGGCACAGTCTTATAGGAGTCAAGTATGTCCTGTGAATATAGTTAAGGTTGATTTGTTGATGATCCGGGTTCCTTGATGTAAGTCGGACATTTGCCCAGGCTCCTTGCCAATCAAAGTCATTTTCCAGGTCTGGTATATCCCTCCTCCAGACAGAGTCTAGTTGGAGGGTTTCATACGAGGACGTTAGTAATTGATGATAAAATTCCGAAACAAAACCTCTCGATGTCTCTCTTGCGTAGAAGAATTTGTGGTATCTGTGGTGTTCAATTGGTCTGTCTAATGGAACACCGTGAGACTTCAAACATAGCTCTAACTGTTTGTGAAAAAGCCATGTGGACTTGGTGAGATTAAATTTTTTGCGTATTTCTTTATCACTACAAAAACCCTGTTTGTTAAAAACATCCCCTAATGAGTGTATGCCTTGCTCTTCCCATATAGGGAATCTTATAGGTCGTTTTCCAATTAAGAGTGCATTGTTATTGAATAGGGGAGTATGATTGTGCCATTTTTGTGGGTTAGGATTTTTTTTTTGTGATTCACGCCATATTATTCAGTAATTATGGGTAATTATGGGGCCAAATTTTCGTTCACAGTGCTTGATTGGTAGTTTAGTGTATGCTATGTCCTTCAGTCTATGTGGGGCTACTATGTTTTCTTCTATTTTTCTCCAGGATGCTAATGCTTGGGAGTCAAACCATGTTGTCAATGGACTTAATGTGTACGCCTTAAAATATAGGAAAAAATCTGGAAATGCCATGCCACCATCTGCTTTATTTCTCTGTGCGGTGGATCTTTTTATACGTGGTGGTTTGTTATTCCAAATAAATTTGTATGTGGAGGAGTGTAATCTTTTCCAGTAACCCTCTGGAGGGGGTAACGGTAGCATTGAACTGAAGAAGTTGATTTTAGGTAGTACATCCATCTTAACTATTGATATCCGTGCTTGTACTGTGTTTTTAAGTTTTGCCCATCTATCAAGGTCGTCTTTGATTTTGTTTTGGATTTTTGTGTAGTTGTGCTTCACCGTTTGTCTTATGGTAGGGAATATTTCCACTCCCAAGCATCTGAAATTTTTACCATCGGTATCTGTCCTGGGAGGGTTGTATCTTTTTTTGCAGGGGTGTTAAGTGGAAGGAAAGCCGACTTCGGCCAATTTATCTTAAATCCCGATAAATCACCAAAGTCCTCAATCAACTTGAGCAGATGAGGCAATGTGGTGTTGGGGTTTTGCATGAACAATATTACATTGTCCGCATATAAACAAATTTTTTGTTGTGTGCCCTTGATTACGATTGGTTCTATGGATTGGGATTGTCTTATATATTGTGCTAAAGGCTCTAATGATAGATTGAACAGTCCGGGACTAAGAGGACAACCCTGTCTGGCAGAGCGTGATACCGGAAATATTTTGGAGATGATTGTGCCTGTTGTAATCATGGCCGATGGGTCTTTGTATAATACTTTAATCATATCGATGAATCCTTTTCCTAACCCCATCCTTTCTAGCACTGCCCATAGATACGACCATTCCAGCCTGTCAAAGGCTTTCATAGCATCCAGGGACAGCATCGCCTTAGGTATGGTGTCCTCCTTGTCGGCATCAAGTACGTGCAGTATACGTCTTATGTTCTCAGAGATCAGGCGGCCTCCTATGAAGCCAGTTTGGTCCGGGTGAACTAAATGCTTTTGTAATTTGTAATTTGTCACGTCTGTACTTCTGGAGGCGTTTTCTCTTTTTAGGATGCGCCGGTGGAGTAGTGTCTGCTGTATTCAAACAGCCCGGTGATGCAGTGACTGACTGAGCTGAGCATAAGGCCGCACAGACCACAAAACAGTCACATCTAGAGACCTCAAAACCTACTCTAGCGAGGCCTTTAACCTTGAACTGGAGGGTCTGGACTGGTCAGATGAGCTCAATGGTACACTGGTTGAAGAAACATGGCTTGGTTTCAAAAACCAAATTTTCAACGATACTAAACAACATGGCCCCCCTAAGAACCACCAGGGTAAAAAATCGCGCAGAGCCGTGGATGCACGCTGAAATACTGACCGCTATGAAAACCAGAGACAAAAAATGCTCTGAGTTCCGTAAAAGTCAGTCAAAGCTTACCATAAGCACGAGCAGTGAACTCCAAGCCCACGTGACTGAACTCAAACTGGAAAGAAACAGACTAAGAAATGATGTAAACTCCATGATCAAAACAGCAAAAAAATAATCATCAATGACAAAACCGAGGAAAACAAAAACAAACCACGTGAACTTTGGAAATTACTCAATAACCAACTAGGCTGCAGTAAAAAACTTAAAACCAGATTCTCAAACATAAACATAAAGACGGACAACACGCTCATCACAGAAAAGCTGGATGTAGCCAATTACTTAAATAGTTTCTTCACAAACATAGCCACAACACTGGTAAACAAACTACCCTCCCACTCAGGGCATTATGGGGTAGAAGTAGAACACATAGTAGCATACTACAAGAACCTAGGGGTCCACAAAGACGACTTCAAACTGGAAATGGTAACAACAGATGAGGTACTCAAAAAACTGAGCGCCCTCCAACCTAACAAGGCCACTGGCCATGACAACATCCCCTCCAAATTCCTCAGAGACTCAGCAGCCGCCATCACCCCAGTCATCACACACATAATAAACCTCTCCATAAAACAGGGACACGTCCCCAAGGACTTCAAAATTGCGAGAGTGACCCCTCTGCACAAAAAAGGCAGTCAATTAGACCCAGGCAACTACCGCCCTGTTTCTATCCTTACCTCCATCTCGAAAGTCATGGAAAAAATTGTATACGAACAGGTCGAAAAATACCTCGCGGAAAAAAATCTAATCTACGAATTCCAATCTGGCTTCAGAACATCCCACTCCACTGACACATGCCTTCTCTATTTAAACGACCACATCAAACAAGAGGTGGACGTGGGCAAATACTGCGGCATGGTCATGCTGGACCTACAAAAGGCCTTCGACACTGTCAATCACACCATTCTGATTGACAAGCTAAAAGCAATTGGTTTTGATAGTCTATCAGTGAGCTGGATGCAATCCTACCTGGAGGGGAGAGAGCAGATGGTGGAGGTAAACGGTACCCTATCCCCCCCCCCTCACAGTAAGCTGTGGTGTTCCACAAGGAAGCATACTAGGTCCGCTACTGTTCCTAATTTATTTATGCAAATGACATGTCGTCAGCTTGTGACTGCAACTTGTTCCTGTTTGTGGATGACTCAGCCCTGCTGGTCTCTGACAAGAACAAGTTACAGGTTGAAAAAACCCTCAGCTCAGAACTAGGCAAAATCTGCATATGGCTCGCTGATAACAAACTATCATTACACATGGGCAAAACAGAGTCCATTCTCTTCGGTTCAAATAACAAACTCAGCAAGACCGACGGCTTCTCAGTTACAGTGGGTGACAATATTGTCACAAGGAAAGAAGATATTACCTACCTGGGTTCCATCCTAGAGGCAAATCTTTCCTGTGACAAAATGGCATCCAATGTAATAAAAAAAAGTCAACCAACGAACTCGATTCTTGTACCGGATCTCCTCACTGGTAAACAAGAATACCCTGAAGACTCTGGCAGGAGCACTCATTCAAGGGTACTACGACTATGCTTGCACCTCATGGTACCAAAGCACCTCAAAGGCGCTAAAAACAAAATTACAAACATCTCAAAACAAACTGGTCAGACTACTGCTTGACCTTACTCCTAGAACCCACCTCACCCCTGCCCACTTTGACAACCTAGGATGGCTTAGAGTAGACGACAGAGTACAGCAACTTGCAATGGGCCTGGTCTACAAGATACACTACACGACCAAGGTACCCATGTACATGTCAAAATACTTCCCAAAGGTCAGTGAATACCACGATCACAACACCAGAGGGAGCTCCACAAATCATGTTAAACCCAGATTCGGCTCAAACAAGGGACTAAACACGTTTCGCAATTATGCCACATCAATGTGGAACGCCCTACCCAAAGCTGTAAAGGAATGCGAATCACTACCCACTTTCAAAAACACTCTCAAAAAACACCTACGGGAGACTGCAATTCAAAACTGGCCCCTGTAAATGTCCTAACACAACCCCCTCCAATGTACAGTAAATTACCAAGTATGGTCTTGTCAATATTCCAATGTACAGTTTTGTTTGTACAGTTGTACAGTGTCCCCCACCCACCCCTCCTACCCAAACTCCCCCCCCCCCCACTCCTACCCAACCCCCCCCACCCACCCAACCACCTCCAATGTACAGTCCCCCCCCCACCCACCCAATCCAATGTACAGTTTCTACGTCAAATGTATATACTTTCTTTTTCTGGACTCTTTTTGTATCACAAACAGTACTGTATTTGCAAATCTGGTATGTCATAAATGTATAGATGTAGCAGTACTGTCTATCTGTATGTCATGTATGTCATATATGTTACGATGAATTGAAAATGGGGGACCCTGATGTAAACAAGACGAAAGTCTTTCTCTGGTCTGCATCCCCTTAACAATTGTATGTATTGAGCTGTACTGTACTGTACCCATTCTGCAATCTGTTAATAAAGTTTTCAATCAATCAATCAATCAATTCTTAGCAACGTGAAAGAGCGAATTCTCATTGGTCGTGAGCTGCTGAGCGGCCCCGCCATATTTTTTTAAACGGAGCCTGAAAATATCAGTTTTGCAAAATATACAGATGTGGACATGACCTAATACACATGGCCAAAAAACAAGGAGGCGGAGCTGTGAGAAACCTGGCCTAAATAACTTGATGTGACTTTATCACAACTGTAGTGGATGTCGACGCCCTTTTGTGTAAATGCATGTGTGCAGAAAGACTTCAACCAGGCGGTTACTGTTGGTTTGGGGCAGCGGTCGCCGGAGCCGCATGTGGCTCTTTAGCCAATCAGCTGCAGCTCCCTGGTCAAAAGAATAAATAAAAATATGCCTTAAAAAAAAAAAAATCTCTTATTTTGGAGATCGATGTCATACTGTGACACTGAAATCAAAAAATATTTCATCAACTAAAATATTTAGTCAACTAAAATATACAGTACGTCACACCCTGCACCTCTGCCTGCCGTCTGCAAGTGGCTAATCTTGAGTTTCCGACCCCCCAGTAAGCTAACCATGGACAGATTAATTTGCTTTCACAACTAACGATGCAGGCTTACCTGTATGCCTGATATGTGGTGAGAAATTTGCGAACAACAAAATATTTACTTTTTATTTTATAGATTTTCCACAAATAACGGAAGGACTCAAATAGAGCTGCATAGTTCAGGGTTTTATTTCAAAGTAGGTCTACACATGGTAGTCTTTTTTCAAAGTGGACTACTTTTGATTTTATAAATGTTCCACAAATAAGGGAAAGACTCAAATATACCTGAATAGTTCAGGGTTGTATTTCAAAGTAGGTCTACATATGCCAGTGTTTTTTCTCCTCTTCTGTGTTTTATTTACATTTACATTTACATTTAGTCATTTAGCTGACGCTTTTATCCAAAGCGACTTACAAGTTCTGTACGACAAGCCATCAGGAAGGGCACAACTCTATCAGCTGAGCAACAATGTTCATCAAAGTGTTGAGTGCTACAGTGTAGGTTAGTTTATTAGGACAAGTGCATGACAGTACGGTTAGTTAGGGTTAGATTTTTTTTTTTTTTTTTTTTTAATTCAGATAATGGTTGAAGAAGTGCGTCTTTAGTCGACGGCGAAAGATTGGACGTGATTCGGCTGTCCTAACTGGGGTGGGTAGTTCATTCCACCATTGTGGGGCAAGGACTGAGAATAGGCGACTTCTCTTTGATGACCCTCCCGGAGCTTGGATAGGAGTAGGTCTGAGGCGGCCAGAAGATGCAGAGCGTAGGGGTCTTGAGGGTGTGTAGTTAGAGACCATTGACCGGAGGTAGGCGGGAGCGGTTCCCTTTGCCGCACGGTATGCTAGGTCGAGGGCCTTGAAGCGGATTCGTGCAGCAATGGGGAGCCAGTGCAGGTCCCTAAGAAGTGGGGTGACATGGGCCGACTTCGGTAGGTTTGAGATCAGGCGGGCCGCTGCGTTCTTAAAAGTAGGTCTACACAGCCAGTCTTTTTTCTCCTCTTCATAAGAGTTTGAGGTTTTCCTTTGTTATAACAGGTAAAAACAGCAATAAAAAGTCAAACGTTTTCTTTTTGTTGCTTTATAATTCCATTAATGCAACAAACTGTGCTATAAGTATAAAGTATAATAAATCCCAAATTACTTTGGGTATGCAATTGTCAGGCGTTTTATGCTATAATGTGGGGTATGCTTGGGGATAACTATATATAAAATGTTATACACTGTTATCTTCATTTTAAGGGTAAATTGGTTTGCGGCTCCAGAGGTATTTTATTTTGTGGGAGGGGGGGGGGGGGGGGAATGGCTCTTTTGATAGTAAAGGTTGCTGACCCCTGGTTTAGGGTAACATTATATTTAAATTCTTTTATTGGGAAAACCACATCTCGTTTTCGAGAGGGTCCCACAACAAACAACATTATCAATGGAGAGGGAAAAAAAGTCCTGCATTTGCCGGCGACTGAGAAGAATAGCTTGCATACTGTGATACTGTGGTACTGTTCTGTTGCAGTACTGTTGAAACGGTCTTTGGCCCATAACATGTTACACCGAAATTATGTTTAAATTCAGGTTCAGACCTTATAGCAAGACCTGAATATAAACCTCATTTGGTTGATATTCAGACCTTATAGCAACACCTGAATATAAACCTCATTTGGTTGTGGTTCAGACCTTATAGCAACACCTGAATATAAACCTAATTTGGTTGTGGTTCAGACCTTATAGCAACACCTGAATATAAACCTAATTTGGATGTGGTTCAGACCTTATAGCAACACCTGAATATAACCCTCATTTGGACGTGGTTCAGACCTTATAGCAACACCTGAATACAAACCTAATTTGGATGATAATTAACTTTTGAGGCTCCTCAAAGTCTGTATTGTATTCACCGTCTATGGAGCAGCCCCAGACTTTATGTTTAGATGACATAACAAATTCAAGGATTCTCTCTCACTAGCAGAGCAGCGCATGTTCACAAAAGTCACAACTATTGACTGAACTATCCTGGGGGTACAGACTAACAATTCCTAAATTCTCCCCTTTAAGTTGACAGTGTTTTCCTAGAACTATCGGGTGTTAAATTCCATGAAAAGCTCTGTAAATACTATTAAAAAAAAAGATAAATCTAGATCTGGAGGGAGGGAACAAGCATGTGTCAGTATGGTACAATACATATAACCTAATCTACATCATGACATGGGTTCCATATGCTTGTCAACTCCTTGGGAAGCTGTGGGCTAATTGAGTTAAACCACAACACCTGTGCAGGTGTGCTGAGACAACTGCTTCTGCCAGCTGCGACCAGCTGCCTCTAATTAGTTAATTGGGCCAGGGAGAGGTGAATGCCAATATGAGGACAGGTCTCCTGACAACAAGTTGAGCTGCTGTTCTCAAAGCTGTAGTCCTGGATATTAACTTGTAGAGATGGCTCTTGGACTTGCGTTCAGGTATTATTTTGTGGTATTGACTATTGATTATTAGGTGGTGAACTGATTACTTCCAGTACTTGCTTTAATCATTCCCTTTGTTACAGGTTTTCTTGGATTGTCATGCTGTTGGGCAGTGGTACGTGTTCTCCTGCTAATTATTTTGACATTTGATTCCTGTAACATGCTAAGATTTTGCATTGTAATTTTGGGAAATCTTAATTTAAAGGAATACGCCAACATTTGGGGAAATTGGCTTATCTTCTCCAGAGAGGATACCAGTTTCCTCTCTGTGCGTTCAGTAGAAGGCTATCTGGCTGAATGTTAGCCTAGCTTAGCACAATGAATGGAAGCGGACAGTGATGGGTAGCCTTCAGGAGAGGTGTTAGTTGGACAATGCCTAGGCTACCCGTCACTGTCCGCTTCCATTCATGGTGCTAGGCTAACATGCAGCCAGATGGCTTTCTACTGAACACACAGAGCGGAAACTGGTATCCATCTTCTGTCTCTGGAGAAGACTATAAGCTAATATCCCAAAATTTGTTCTTTTAACATTCTTCTTTGGCTCACTAGGTGCCAATGGAGCTGGACATGTTCATTATGGCAAGCTGCTGGGCTCTACATCTTCCAGGCAGCCCAGTGAAGATGGCTCATCCTCCAGTTCAGTGTCTCTGCAGCATGAGCCAACCTCTGCAGGCCAGCAGCCTAGTATAACCCAAGAGTGGGCTGCTTCTGGCTCCTCCAACGTTGGAGCACCCAATGTGAACACTGACTTGGGCCAGAATATGCTTTCTGCAGGCTATGCACCCGACAGCTTCATTTATACCTATGGCCCTGACAAGCTAGGCTCTGAATGGGCAGCGCAACCCACCGAGCAGGTTTCTGAATGGGCAGCTCCACCCACCCAACAGGTTTCTGAATGGGCAGCTCCACCTGCAGAACAGGTTTCTGAATGGGCAGCTCAGCCCGCAGAGCAGGTTTCTGAATGGGCAGCTCCACCCGAAGGAATAAGTTATCTCCCTCAAGAAAAAGCAGGGAGGGGCAATGTCTACAATCCCAGCTCAGTTCATTACTCTGCCTCTGCTGGTGGTCATCAGCTAGGGAAGGCGTCTTCAGCAGGTTTCAGTTCCACAGTAGAAGAACCTTCATTCCCCAGCCATGTAGTCTATTCCCCTGAGCCTCAGGAAGAGAGGGAGTCATACCCCCTTCCTCTGCCCTCCGATATTTTCCAGTCCAGAAATGGTTTCCGGAGGAGCAGTGTAGTGTACTCTAAAACTAGTTACTACCCAGAAATTCCTCAGCCTCTCATTTTGGTCAAACCTGCTCCTCGTGAACCCATCTTGGTCCCAGGTGCCGGCTTTCAAAAGGTGAAGAACTACAGGTATGTGCCATCTTATTTATTTTGACACCAAATTGCTTATAAAGGAGCAAATCACTCAAATGCTGACTTTATTTTGCATATCTCATGCAATCCACAAATTGCACACATGCAATAAGTCCTGGAGTTATTAGAGTAAATGAGTTTGAATGACATGTCATCAGGGACATTGAATTGTGGTGTTAATTACAGCTCCATGAATGAAGTAAATGGCAATACCTTGTCTTGTATGATTTCACTCATTTCATGGCACTGTAATTGACAACACAAGGATTCAATGTCTCCGTCTCTAAAGACATCACTGGTAGCCATATTTCAAACTCATTTACTCTTAACCGTCACACTAAATTAATTGTGTGCAACCTGAGGTTTTTCAAGTTGTGTTTTGGTGGCGAAGTGCTCCTTGATTTTTAAAATTTCTTTTCTTTTCTAGGTGAACTTGGTGACGGAGCCTCACAATATCCCTTCAATGACCAGCATTGTTCATATGCAACTTGCATGTCTTGTCAATAAAGTTGATGTTCCTCAACACTTGTCAGAGTGACTACCTGGTTGTATGTGCAACATTTAACTTTGGACTGATTTTCTTGAATCTACAAAGGAAGGATTATTATCCTGTTTCACTTTCACTAAACTATTATATTTCGCTATTAGAGCCATACAAACTACAACCATACATGTATTTCTATAATGGCAGTGCATGTCTTCCATAATATGCTACTGTATGTGGTAAACATTTGACATGACTGATTCAAAATGTCTGGGGAAATGAGAGTTCATTAAGTTTATTTTGCGGTTATACTGTAGATCAGGGGTGGTCAACCCGCGGCTTGCGAGCCGCATGCGGCTCTTTGCCCGCCAATGTGTGGCCCCCCCCCCCCCCCCCCCCCCCATAAAATTAATTAAAATTATTTTGGTCACTTCATTCCATAAGACATAGAATAAACATTTACAGACTCTTTTTTTAATGGTTCATTTGCATGTTCTTGGTATCTGATTCTAGGGACATCTATGGATCTCAGGGAATGTATTCCCAGTGTCAGAAATATTGTGTATGTTACTAGGCTTGAGTAAATTGTAATGAACCAAAGGAGAATATTCAATTATATATATATTTTTTTATCTTTGACTGTGAATAACACCATGCTAAAATTGACCAGACCTGAAAAATCTAAGCAAATGAATAAAGGGAAGATGATTAAACAAAAAATGTAGATACAGTACTGAATTCTGCCATCCGGATGCATGCAATTTGAAATATGATATAGAATATCAGGCCTATAAATTGCCTTATTATGGCCAAGTTGCACATCTATGGATCGGGCCATATCTCCCCTTTCCAATGGCAGAATTAAATCTGGATTTAGTATCACCAGGTGTGATTCACAAGTACAGTTACTTTTTTATAATGTAAATTTTCTCCATTTTTCATCAGATGGCAACGCCGTTTTTTGCTAGACGTTCACAGAAAGGTAGAGAAACTGTGTTCTGTATTATGGCAATAACGTTCAGGTTTGTGGGAGATTATCCCAAAAAATAAGAGAAATAATGAATCCAGAAGTCATGATTGGCGTGAGCTGGGTAGGGTCATTTTTCAAATGTCTAAAGTCCATCAAAAGCCCCCTGGGTCTCTTCCTTCAAAAGACTACTCACTTTTGGCTGCGCCACTTCCTCCCGTCAATATGCGCCAGTTTCCGACTCAATGCCCTGAGATTTCTATAATCATATATTTCACTAACGGTTACAATCATTGGTAAACAAACGTAATGTTGAAAATATACACTTTGACTGCCGTTTTGACAGTGTTAGGGTCTTTACTCTTGGCTACATTTGAAAAGAAAACGCAACATTAATTCATACATTCTGTAGAGATGGATTTATGGCCTGATGTCATTTGCAGTCCAGTACCGGGCCGCTCGTGAGGTTAACCCTGTGAGGCCCAAATAAAAAAGACATTAGCAACATCAGAGGCCAGAGGGTGGGACCTATAAACACAAGAAGGGTGCTGTGACTGAAAAAAAGGTTGAGAAACGCTGGTATATATTGTGTGGCTCTTTGTGGTACCACAGTAATTTTTGTGGCTCTTAGTCTCTGACTGGTTGGCCACCCCTGCTGTAGATCCATGGGGAAAACGAACAGTTTAAAGACATAATGGGGGTTTGCCATGTTAAGTTGGGCACAATGCTTTGCCAGGGCTTAAAGTCTGATAACAAGCTATTCAGAATTGGAGATTCACAATGGAACAGGGTGGAAAATAATCTCAACCTGAGCAAAACGAGCTAAAGAAATCCAAATTGCCAGAGTGTGAATATGGTTAAGTGCTGTCTGTCACAGGGAGGACACTGCAATTAATTGGCTTTGCTAATAAATGAATTATATTATTTATGTATTTAACTGTTAATCCATTATGAATAATTCCGTTTTCCAGATGAGCACAACAACATAAGAGTTTAAATGGGCACACTATTTAATTATATTGATTAATATAAATACATGTTTATTTATTAGACTTTAAAAACTCAACATTAATGAACAATCAACCATATTAGTCAACTGAAATAGCCTAGAGTAGACTATGCCCACATCAGCAGCCAATATGTAGGGTCATGGCTGCCAGGGCAGGTAAATAGAAATACTGACATCTAGTTAAAAACACAACCAGATAAATAAGATGTAATATCCCATACTGAATCAATCTCAGGAGATGTTTCAGTCATGAAGAACTGTGAAACCTGTGCTTGGGTCCTTTGAGTTCTTATATTTCGGGAATATTTTTGTTCTCCTGAGGCATGCTGTTCGACGTCAGTCAGTCCACCATGCGCCACAGAAAACACACACCTACAATACTTTGCAGTTTGCTTTATAAACATCTCCACTAACGCTATCAAGCCAGGGGTTTGCCTCTTCCCACTCACGTCTGTACTTCTGGAGGCGTTTTCTCTTTTTAGGATGCGCCGGTGGAGTAGTGTCTGCTGTATTCAAACACGCATGCCGTCTAGCACCTAACAGTAACAGTAGTCTGACCAGTTTGTTTTGTGATGTTTGTAATCTTTAGAAACACGGGTCTCTTGTCCATTGATGGATATATAATGGATATATTTTGTCTGGCACAGTGGTGTAATGGTTAGTGCTCATTCCTGTCACGCGGGGGCCAGCCGTGTATAGGTGTAACAGACTGACAGCCAATGAAATGGGTGCATTTGTCACGCTGTCCAAGGAGCTGAACTGCTCTCGTGCAGCCGTGTTCGAATCCCGGTCGGGGCAAAAGCCTGTCATACATTATCAAAGATAAACAGCTATGTTGAATCAATAAACATGAATATCACTAAATAAACATGAATATTGCACAGATTTAGATTATAATAGTAAAGCTATTATAATAGTTCAATGGTTGTGATGGCAAAGTTCGTGTCAGGTTCCTTACTGTATATTTGCATATCGTATGTCACAAATGTAACAGTACTATATACCTGTATGTCATGTATGTCCCTGTCATAAATGTCACGTATGTCATAAATGTCACTATGAATTGAAAATGGGGGACCCTGATGTAAACAAGACAAATGTCTTTCTCTGCTCTGCATCCCCTTAAACATTTTGTGTATTGAGCTGTACTGTATTGTACCCATTCTGCAATCTGTTAAATAAAGTTTTCATTCATTCATTCTGTCCCTGTCTCTCCTTGTTGCACATATTTAGATTATCATTAGATTGTAGCGGCAGAGGTTTTTGTCAACTTAAATCATGTTTCTTAATTTATGCACAGGACTGTGTGTGGATGACCACAGGCCTGTGGTCCCCAACACCTCTGGGGTCAAACACCATCTCCTCAGTCTTCTTAACATTTAAAACCAGACAGTTATTGTCGCACCAGTTTACAAACCACTGGATTTCCAAATAATAGTCAGCTAGGTCACTGTCATTCTTAATTAGAGCTAAAATGGCAGCGTCATCAGGAAATGTTCATATCATATCTGGTGAATTACCTAGCTCATGGAAGTCGGCCATGGTTCTCCCCTTGTTAAAGGGCGGAGACCCCTCTGACCTAAATAATTATCGCCCTATTTCCAGATTGTCTGTAATGGCCAAAGTCTTTGAATCTCTTGTAAACAAACTGAAAGAGTTTCTAGCTGACCATAATATTCTTAACAAGTCTCAGTCAGGCTTCAGATCCATAGTACTTCAGCGACTAGGCTAGTCTCAAATGACATAATTGAAGCACTAGACAAGAAAAAACACTGTGCAGCATTGTTTGTTGATCTGTCTAAAGCGTTTGACTCTGTGGATCACGCATTACTGCAGAGGCTTGGCTGCATATAGGTCTTGGTAAAACGGCTTTGAGCTGGTTTAAAAACTATATCTGAAAGAACTGTGTCTCAGTAATAATAATAATAATAATAATAATAATAATAACTTTATTTGTATAGCACCTTTCATACAGGGGATTGCAGTTCAAAGTGCTTTACATCAGTAAGAAATAAAACATAAAATCAGTGTAAAACAAGCAGCAAGAGCAAAGCATAAAGTGGGATAAAATAATGCAGATATATTAATCAATTCATATCAGAACCTCACGTTCCAATATGCTTCTGTAATATGTTACAAAACATGATAAGGTTATAGTATGCACCCAGCAGATAGTGGGGCGTAAATATAAAAGTAGAAATAAGTCAAATGAGCAGACATATAAAATCACAGTTTTTCACATTAGGATCTAACATCCTTTAGGCCACCTTGTTTATGGTTTGATTCAGTTTTAGTAGAATGTAAAATACATGAATGATGAAATGAGCACATAAAGTGCAGACATACTATAAAATCCTCTGATATATAAAATAAAGGAGAATAAAGACATGGGGAATAAAACATCCCTCCAGGCCTCCAGGGCCCCGTTCCCCGTACCTGGATAACTGAGTTAGCCGGATAACTTTCGGTCAAGCCTGACTTAAGCCGGACCTTTCTGTTCCCCGACGCGCGATTGTCCAAATCACCATGACAACAGATCAAAAAGTTTGAGCCTGGTCGGGAGCAGGGTTAAGTTCAGTTAGCCGGATGAACTATGGGAGGAGTGACAGCTCGTTTCCTGAAATGATTCTCACAGTCTAGAGATCCCATTTATACCATTCTGAATTACGTTTCTGTGCTTCGTTTTCCTAGAGGGGGCTTTTGAAATGTATAATAATAGAACTAAATGCTGATAATAAATCATATTGAGCCTATAGATTTACTTTGTCCTAAATAAAATAATGCACGTCATATACGGCGCTCGGAGTCGCGATACACGCTGCATGTGGTTATTTTAATAACGGCTCATTGCAAATGTGAATCCCGCAGGGATATTTTTAATGAATGAAACCTATCGGCCGTTTGGCTCTGATTAGTTTCATATATTAATCTCCGCTGTAGATTTGCTTAACGGAGCGCCGGATTGTGTTTCATTCAAGCATAAAATTGAAGTGTCTATGCGGGGATTGTGGTTTTTGTGTGATATTGTAACTGGGATTAAAATGTCTGATGAGATGCGCTGTTTGACGGGTTTGAGAAATTGAATGAGCCGTTGACGTCACATTAATGCATTTGAGAATAAAGAGATAAAACTTCATTTTTTGGTAAGAAAAATATTCTAAACACGGGTCTCTCGTCCATTAATGCATAAACAATGAGTATATCACGTCTGGCACAGTGGCGCAGCGGCTAGTGCTGAATCCTGGCAACCGGGCGACCGGTGTTCGAAACCCCGCGTTTCCAATATAATTTTTTTGGAATATAATATTAATGATTATACGCAAAAGTAGCCTAGTTTTAAGTTAAAATATTATAAATCTACATGCATTGAGGATGTCATTCTTTATATAGCTCTCAACGTGCACCAAATTGAATTATTCCTACATTGCAAAAAGAAGGAAAAGACTAGGATTCGAACCCCGGTCGTCTGCGTGAAAGTCAAAAGGACAAACCGTCACACCGCAGTACAGATAAATAAAAAATCCACCATACATCAATCAATGGATAAGAGAGCCGTATCCTTATTCTGAAACAGTTGAACTAATTATTTTCGCTAGCAAGATCTCATTTGATTATTCAATGCATAAACCTACTGCCAGCAGGAACGTTTAAAGAAATATAATCTGATTGATTGGGGTAATGAGGGATTTAAAATTAGCCTATAGATTATGCATTTAACTTGTCGGCAAGGCTATTGAGCCGCCTGCAATCTGTAAAACAATCAATCAATCAATGCCGTTAGAAGATCAGGATTTCTGCGATCTACACCTGCTGTCTTTTCAACTGAAGCGGCCGCGCGCACTTATCCAGAGTCTCAAGTCTGGCTCGAGTTAACGAGACTGAATCAGCGTTCCAGGAACAGGAAAATCCCGGCTTCAAACATCGGGTTAACTGAATCTGGATAATGGGACTCTTGATCGACTTAGTTGAACCAGGTACGGGGAATAGGGCCCAGCTCCCTCTGAAAAAACTCTGTCTCAACAAAGTCCTGGAATGGCATCCTGGGATTGGTGAGTCCTTCTGCTGCATAGGTCTGGAAGACCTTGGTGGAGCAGTAGAAGTACAGTATCTCACCGCTCCAGTCTGATAAAAAAAAAAAGTGGATGGTGGAGCCATCTCTGAGGAACCGGGACTTTGGCTGACCACAGGCGAGGCAGTTGTGTGTCCTCTTGGGGAGCCGCTGTTGTTGTTGCTGCTGCTGCTGCTTCTCCAGCATCTCACTGAATGAATGAATGAAAATTTATTTAACAGATTGCAGAATGGGTACAATACAGTACGGCTTAATACACACAATTGTTAAGGGGATGCAGACCAGAGAAAGACGTTTGTCTTGTTTACATCAGGGTCCCCTATTTTCAATTTATAGTGACATTTATGACACACACAACATACATGACATCATGACATTTATGACATAGGGACATACATGACATACAGGTATATAGTACTGTTACATTTGTGACATATACGATATGCAAATATACAGTACTGTTACCCATAGATCCTAACATGGATTATATACATATGACGGTGAGGAGACTGTACATTAGGAGGGGGTTGGTTGGTGGGAGAAAAAATATATACCTCACGATCTTCTCCACTGCAGCCTGGAACACAGGGGACTCCTGGAGGCAGCCCTCAGACCGTTTGACTGCCTGCACAAACATAAACAAATTAAATAAAAATATTTTAAAAATCAATTGTTATTGAGAGAAAGTAAACTGATGAAAAATAGACAACAAGTGATGTCAAGAGTCACTTTATTGTCCCATCAGCTGGGAAATTTGTCTTGGGCTTACACCCACTACAGCCACAGACACATACATACAGACATGACACAACACAACTGACTCCAAACAATACACAATATAAAATATTCAGTAAAGTACCTGCACAGCACAGTTTTTATAGATGCATGAATGCCTAGTAGTGAGTACAGAATATGTTTTAATTGTTTTTATATTAGCTTTAATGTCCTTCTATTTTTCTGTTTGTTTCTGGCTTAAAGGCCAACCTTCATGTTGTATTTTTGTTCAATAAACAATGTGGACTAAACCTTCAACAATACACAGAAGGTTAACCCTTTCACTGCCACACGACAGCCGGTTAACCCTGTAAACCTTCTAGTCCCAAAACTTTCTGTGACTAATTCAGTGCAGATTGTAATGTATTGTCATCATGCAGCACAAGTACAGTACAACTAAAAGAGGTTTGGCGTCCAACCAGAGTGACGATGTAGCAGTAACGTGAAATAGTAATATACACTGTACAGGTGGTTAAACTGGGTATAACATATATAAATTAGTACTATGAGTACTACATGTATGTACAGAGTTGTAGTATTAATATGTACAGTGATACAGGTATAAAGACACTATGGTAGTAAGTCATACTGGCCAGCAGTGTAACTAGTAAGAGTAGGTAAGAGATATGTACAGATATAGATATAGTATTAATATGTACAGTGATACAGGTATAAAGACACTATGGTAGTAAGTCATACTGGCCAGCAGTGTATCCACATTTAGGAGAAGAAGAAGAACAGAAGAAGAGATCCGTTTTGCAGAGCTGGAGAATCGCGTTTTTTTTCAACCTGTTAACGTTTGAAGGTGAGTTTAAACTACTAAATAAGATCCGATTCCTAAACACTGTCACAACAGCAGTCATATTGTATATTTTCAACAATACGTTTGTTTACCAATAGGTTATTGGGTTTGTGTTGCCTCTGTTTAAAGAGACTCCAATTGAATTGATTTACCGAGTGACTGAGTTAGTTTTTTTTTCAAATGTAAACTACAGTATAAGATCCCAACAATGTCACAACAGCAGTCTAAGTGTATATTTTCAACAATACGTTTGTTTACCAATAGGTTAAACTGTTTTTGGGTTTGTGTTGGCAGTTTCAACAGTTGGATGTACTCAGTGAAGCTGACTGAGTCGTGTTTTGTTTCTGCACAGCAGATCTATAATAACGATAATACATTGTGTCCTATCTATCTATCTCACTATCTATCTGCTATGCTTTTATTTTTTACTCAGTTTATTTGATCAGGGACAGTGCATATCAATCAACAGTTATACATTTATAAATTAATACAAATTAAAAACTGTAAATATGCCAACATTAGCAGGGTTGCTAGTTTTCAGTTGTAGTCCCTGGGCTAGATGTTTAAAGCCCAACCTCCAGGTTAAACCCTACTGATCAATTATGGGTAGTTTACATCATTGGTATATAATTATATATATATCTGTACATATCTCTTACCTACTCTTACTAGTTACACTGCTGGCCAGTATGACTTACTACCATAGTGTCTTTATACCTGTATCACTGTACATATTAATACTATATCTATATCTGTACATATCTCTTACCTACTCTTACTAGTTACACTGCTGGCCAGTATGACTTACTACCATAGTGTCTTTATACCTGTATCACTGTACATATTAATACTATATCTATATCTGTACATATCTCTTACCTACTCTTACTAGTTACACTGCTGGCCAGTATGACTTACTACCATAGTGTCTTTATACCTGTATCACTGTACATATTAATACTACAACTCTGTACATACATGTAGTACTCATAGTACTAATTTATATATGTTATACCCAGTTTAACCACCTGTACAGTGTATATTACTATTTCACGTTACTGCTACATCGTCACTCTGGTTGGACGCCAAACCTCTTTTAGTTGTACTGTACTTGTGCTGCATGATGACAATACATTACAATCTGCACTGAATTAGTCACAGAAAGTTTTGGGACTAGAAGGTTTACAGGGTTAACCGGCTGTCGTGTGGCAGTGAAAGGGTTAACCTTCTGTGTATTGTTGAAGGTTTAGTCCACATTGTTTATTGAACAAAAATACAACATGAAGGTTGGCCTTTAAGCCAGAAACAAACAGAAAAATAGAAGGACATTAAAGCTAATATAAAAACAATTAAAACATATTCTGTACTCACTACTAGGCATTCATGCATCTATAAAAACTGTGCTGTGCAGGTACTTTACTGAATATTTTATATTGTGTATTGTTTGGAGTCAGTTGTGTTGTGTCATGTCTGTATGTATGTGTCTGTGGCTGTAGTGGGTGTAAGCCCAAGACAAATTTCCCAGCTGATGGGACAATAAAGTGACTCTTGACATCACTTGTTGTCTATTTTTCATCAGTTTACTTTCTCTCAATAACAATTGATTTTTAAAATATTTTTATTTAATTTGTTTATGTTTGTGCAGGCAGTCAAACGGTCAGTGTCCCTGTCACCACTTTGCCGCCTGCCCTGGTGCCATTGGCTGAGGGCTGCCTCCAGGAGTCCCCTGTGTTCCAGGCTGCAGTGGAGAAGATCGTGAGGTATATATTTTTTCTCCCACCAACCCACCCCCTCCTAATGTACAGTCTCCTCACCGTCATATGTATATAATCCATGTTAGGATCTATGGGTAACAGTACTGTATATTTGCATATCGTATATGTCACAAATGTAACAGTACTATATACCTGTATGTCATGTATGTCCCTATGTCATAAATGTCATGATGTCATGTATGTTGTGTGTGTCATAAATGTCACTATGAATTGAAAATAGGGGACCCTGGTGTAAACAAGACAAACGTCTTTCTCTGGTCTGCATCCCCTTAACAATTGTGTGTATTGAGCCGTACTGTATTGTACCCATTCTGCAATCTGTTAAATAAAGTTTTCATTCATTCATTCATTCAGTGAGATGCTGGAGAAGCAGCAGCAGCAGCAACAACAACAGCGGCTCCCCAAGAGGACACACAACTGCCTCGCCTGTGGTCAGCCAAAGTCCGGGTTCCTCAGAGATGGCTCCACCATCCACTTTTTTTTTATCAGACTGGAGCGGTGAGATACTGTACTTCTACTGCTCCACTAATCTTCCAGACCTATGCAGCAGAAGGACTCACCAATCCCAGGATGCCATTCCAGGACTTTGTTGAGACAGAGTTTTTTCAGAGGGAGCTGGAGGCCTGGAGGGATGTTTTATTCCCCATGTCTTTATTCTCCTTTATTTTATATATCAGAGGATTTTATAGTATGTCTGCACTTTATGTGCTCATTTCATCATTCATGTATTTTACATTCTACTAAAACTGAATCAAACCATAAACAAGGTGGCCTAAAGGATGTTAGATCCTAATGTGAAAAACTGTGATTTTATATGTCTGCTCATTTGACTTATTTCTACTTTTATATTTACGCCCCACTATCTGCTGGGTGCATACTATAACCTTATCATGTTTTGTAACATATTACAGAAGCATATTGGAACGTGAGGTTCTGATATGAATTGATTAATATATCTGCATTATTTTATCCCACTTTATGCTTTGCTCTTGCTGCTTGTTTTACACTGATTTTATGTTTTATTTCTTACTGATGTAAAGCACTTTGAACTGCAATCCCCTGTATGAAAGGTGCTATACAAATAAAGTTATTATTATTATTATTATTATTACTGAGACACAGTTCTTTCAGATAGATAGTTTTTAAACCAGCTCAAAGCCGTTTTACCAAGACCTATTATGCAGCCAAGCCTCTGCAGTAATGCGTGATCCACAGAGTCAAACGCTTTAGACAGATCAACAAACAATGCTGCACAGTGTTTTTTCTTGTCTAGTGCTTCAATTATGTCATTTGAGACTAGCCTAGTCGCTGAAGTACTATGGATCTGAAGCCTGACTGAGACTTGTTAAGAATATTATGGTCAGCTAGAAACTCTTTCAGTTTGTTTACAAGAGATTCAAAGACTTTGGCCATTACAGACAATCTGGAAATAGGGCGATAATTATTTAGGTCAGAGGGGTCTCCGCCCTTTAACAAGGGGAGAACCATGGCCGACTTCCATGAGCTAGGTAATTCACCAGATATGATATGAACATTTCCTGATGACGCTGCCATTTTAGCTCTAATTAAGAATGACAGTGACCTAGCTGACTATTATTTGGAAATCCAGTGGTTTGTAAACTGGTGCGACAATAACTGTCTGGTTTTAAATGTTAAGAAGACTGAGGAGATGGTGTTTGACCCCAGAGGTGTTGGGGACCACAGGCCTGTAGTCATCCACACACAGTCCTGTGCATAAATTAAGAAACATGATTTAAGTTGACAAAAACCTCTGCCGCTACAATCTAATGATAATCTAAATATGTGCAACAAGGAGAGACAGGGACAGAATTAATGAATGAAAACTTTATTTAACAGATTGCAGAATGGGTACAATACAGTACGGCTCAATGCACAAAATGTTTAAGGGGATGCAGAGCAGAGAAAGACATTTGTCTTGTTTACATCAGGGTCCCCCATTTTCAATTCATAGTGACATTTATGACATACATGACATACAGGTATATAGTACTGTTACATTTGTGACATACGATATGCAAATATACAGTAAGGAACCTGACGCGAACTTTGCCATCACAACCATTGAACTATTATAATAGCTTTACTATTATAATCTAAATCTGTGCAATATTCATGTTTATTTAGTGATATTCATGTTTATTGATTCAACATAGCTGTTTATCTTTGATAATGTATGACAGGCTTTTGCCCCGATCGGGATTCGAACACGGCTGCACGAGAGCAGTTCAGCTCCTTGGACAGCGTGACAAATGCACCCATTTCATTGGCTGTCAGTCTGTTACACCTATACACGGCTGGCCTCCGCGTGAGAGGTATGAGGACTAACCATTACACCACGGTGGCGGATAAATAAAATATCCATTATATATCCATTAATGGACAAGAGAGCCGTACGTCGGCCGTCTAATGAAGTTAGATTTATACAGTACACCTTGACTGCTGAATTGACACGTTTAACTTATTCATTCTTTAATTCAGCAACATTAATGCTTCTTACTCGCCACTGGTAACGCAGTGGGAAAAGTGATTAAACAGCTCTGCACTCAGAAGATGTGGCGCGACAATGCTGCTGCGGCGTTGAAGTGGGAAAGCGCCAGTGAAACACAGCAGCCTCTGGCGTTGCCGCGGGGCGGGGCCGCGGCGTGTCACGTGGCCGTCGCGGCCAATCAGGCCAACCCCGGAAATCGAATCCGTTGCGGAAGTGATACACGCAGCCCGGTGATGCAGTGACTAACTGAGCTGAGCAGAAGACCGCACAGACCTCTTCTTAGCAACGTGAAAGCGCAAATTCTCATTGGTCGTGAGCTGCTGAGCGCCGCCCATCATACCAGAGTTGCCACGCCTGTTTATTTTCCGCAACTTTTGGACACAATTTAGCTTGTTTTTGTAGGTCGGCTGGCTCATTTCTCCCACAATACTGGCAACCTTAAAATACGGGACAAAGTGCGTCCCATATCAGTTCAATACGGAACGCGTCTTTTAGTTTCCAATTACGGGACAATTCCGTATTTTACGGGACGGGTGGCAACCTCGAGCCGGACGACGATGGAGAAAGTGGTGCGCAAAACGTGCCTGATGATGATGGCCGCGTCGGGAACACTGCCTGGTGCCGTTGTGGATATTGTATCCCGATGGAAACGCATGCACACAGCTAGGTTGTAATATATTTGGACATACTGGAGAATGACTGCCTGGGTCCCAAGTCTAAAAGCCTATCTTCTTTGAGGATAGGATGGCATTTAGGTATTTCGGTATTACAGAAAGATGTTTTCCTAACCAAATTTAGGGTAGAATCCATGGACAAGCTGTTAGGATTTTTTTCTGTAATGAGGGCCCAGGTTATAGAATGCATTCCATGCAGTGTATGCTAACACCACTTATTTTCCCTTTCTCTGTCAGTCTTTTCAGGCTGACAGCCTACAGGCATGTGCTGTCAATGCCATCAGGAATGTCTTCCCATCCTTGGAATATGTTGGATTTGAGTACTAGATAGATAGATAGATAGATAGATAGATACTTTATTAATCCCCTTGGGGAAATTCAGGGTATCTCGCAGCTCACATAGCATACAGACATTTGACCATCCCAAACAGTAGTTACACATTATGTCTGCATCATGAATTAAAATAAGTACATGATAAAATTCAATCAAATCATACCCATCAATATTAAAATTAAAATAGGAGCGTGATTAGATAAAAGCAGGTGTATAAAAACAGGTGTAAAAACAGATGTAAAAACAGGTGTAAAAACAGGTGTAACTATAATACGCTGTTGTACAGTCTGATGGCTGTGGGGACAAAGGACCTCCTGTGCCGCTCAGTCCGTGAGTGCAGGGAGATGAGCCGTCCGCTGCGACTGCTGCTCTTCCCCACCAGGGTGTGGTGGAGAGGGTGGTTGATATTGCCCATGATGGCCAGCAGCTTGCTCTGAGTGCGGCTCTCCACCACGGTCCCCAGTGGGTCCAGTCTCCTCCCTACCACTGAGCCAGCCTTCTTGACCAGCTTATCCAGCCGTCTGGTATCCCTGGCCGTGGTATTACCACCCCAACAGACAGCGGCGTAGAGGAGCACACTTGACACCACTGCCTGATAAAACATGTACAACATTTCCCCACACACATTAAAAGACCTGAGCCTCCTAAGGAAGAACAGCCTGCTCTGTCCTTTCTTGTAAAGTGCTTCCGCATTAGCAGCCCAGGCCAGCTTATCATCTAGGTGCACTCCTAAATACAATGACTTGTAAAAAATGCATTGTTTTATGACCCTTCATTCTCATAAGACTGTTATTATTATTATTTTACCCCGCTTTCCCTTATTATCGATCAATGATAACACTTGCAATGAATGCACAAAAGGAAACATGATACAATAATCAATAATCAACAAATGTTTATTAATGGATTAAATAACATCAAAATTCAAAAGCTCATTGAAAAGAAAGGCTAATTATGTCTGCTAAAACATGAACAAAACTGTTTTGCAATAACTGTTGCTTTGAACTTTTTTGGTTGCCATTAGACTGAAATTTGAACTTGAAATTCTTTAGGATAGGGTTATAATCTGAGGGGAGAACTCAATTTGTGAAACTGTGGAACAGTCTGAATGTGGTGCCAAAGCAATGTCCAAATATGAGACAATTCAAACTGATTTATAAGGAAATGTCGAGTCTCAAAGCTTGCTCTCATGAACTTTTTTCTTTTTACTTTGTGTAGAGGGAGTGGAGGCTCTCAAGTTGTCCGGTGTGGATTCCGTCTGTCACTTTGTCCAGTTTCTACATCAGCAGTTTGTCTAGGACCACCTTCTTGAGATGAGCAAAAGCAGCAGAGCCAGGATCGAAGGCTTTCCTCTTCAGGACTGTAGGGAGGGTGCTCACATTTTGTCATCGTCTCCCCTGAGTTCCAGTTGTGCACGTTGGTGATGTGGTGAAGCACAGACATCCACTTCTCTCTCAGCTGCTCGCACATCCATCACATGTGGTTGCACAGTACCACAGGTGGTTTGTAACCATCCTGATCCACTCGAGTAGGTCCTCACTTTGGCACTTCAACAGACTCTTCTTCATATTTTTCACTATATGCCACAGATCATATTCATGTTTGATGTTGTCATGCTCCTCTCTCATTACTTTCTGGACAGATGGATGGCAGTCAGTTGCTAGCACTGAGACGGAGACCCCATAGTCTTCCAGCTTAGCAAGGCATCTCATCAGACCTTCTACCTCTAACCAGTAACTGTTTTTCACCTCGGTGACGTTCACTTATTCATCTACTCACTGATTGACATAAAATCAGGGCTGGTGGTAGCCTAGGATACTGAAAGCTGACTGGGGAGAAAAACAATTACTGGTTAGAGGTTGAAGGTCTGGAGAGATGCCAAGCTGGAATGATATTATAGGGTCACCATCTCTGTGCTAGCAACTGACGGTCACCCATCTGTCCATAAAGTATGCGAGAGCAGTATGATATCAAACATGAGTATGATGAGACTGTGGTATTTTGTGAAAAACATGAAAAATAAGCTGGAATTGGGCACGGTAGTCCGGTAGTAGCACTAACCGTTATATTACCGAGCAGCGCCTCAGTATATATATATATATATATATATATATATATATATATATATATATATATATATATATATATATAAAAAAAATATGCCTTTGAGTACCCTTTAACACTTTGGGTGCCGGGAAACGCCTAAACACGTCATTCCCGGCCATGCTCAAGTTGACGAAGACGCTTTACAGCGTCTTTGATATCAATATTTCAAAAATCTGGGACCGGATTCATATTTCCCCTCCGCTGGCCTGAGATCCACCAGGAGGACCCACTGAGCTCTCTGGCGGTTCAGGAGCGCCATCTGGTGGCCGATCGGCGCAATCGCTTAACAGGAAGTGCCGTAGAGGTTGTGCTGGTCGCCCGTATTACTTCCGGGCACTCGCTATAGGTCCCGAGGCTCGATCTCGACACACTACATAGCGATCGATTGCCAATAACTCGATAAACAACATGATTTGGACGTATATACCATTATACAAGCTGGAAATGGACCGGGTAAATCTACATCCCATAATGATAAAATTTCTACTCTACGATGATCGCCCAACGGCGCGCGGAGACTGGGGTGAGTTTTAGCGTGTAAAATTACCGCCTTCGATACTAACTGCTATGATCAACATTTGACCCACATTAGATGATTGGTATAACGCTGCCCACGGAATTATAAACGCCCCCTAGCCCATCCGGTCGACATCAGATGATGTGTAGTAACTTCTAGAAGTACGTCTAGTTGGAATTTTTTATATCGCGCTGATTGCCATAAAACTGTATTGCATCATCAATATAATGCATTTGGGGCTATAGATCACGTTCTGGAGAAAGCTGCAGAAAGACCATACTTTACTATGAATATGTGAATGAAAAAGTTTAACGTTGCTACACAATGAACAATACATATAGGACTTTGAATGGGCCCTAATAATGGCAATGTAGCAATAGAATTTAAAAAGTTATAGCCCTGCAAAGAAGGGGACTTTCTCTATAGACAAATAGAGCCGGCAACCTACGGTTGATAATGAATTTAACCCATGGCAGCCAAAGTGTTAATGTTGTCTATATTTTCAGGCTTATTCCTCTGTGATATTCTGGGGTCAGGGTGGTTACCTGCCTGTTCCTGTTAGTTCACAGTTGTGGTTTTAGCAGGCCTACTGGCTGTGTCACTAAAACATAGGTGTGATGTGACTATGGTCAAATAGTTCATACCAGGCATTGGCCCCATGTTTTGTGATTGTTTCATTATTTGTGCTGACAGTATGATTATTATTAGTATCATTGTCCCATGACTTTTCTTTTCTTTTTCTGTTTCTGTTCATTCCCCCATTACGCCTTGGGGTTATGGACATACATTTGAGGGTGGGGGTGTTATGTGTGGGGGTCTATATGTTTGTGCCCTAATCAGGCGCTCCTAGTGTGATGTGTCTTGTCTAGATGTAGTTCTCTGTCGTGGTTCTGTAGTCCTCATTGTTTCCCCTCCAGCTGTACCCATTTGTAATTAACCCAGGTGTGTCTTGTCTCGTCATGCCCTCATGTATAAGTATTCTGCCTTCCCCTTTGTCTGGGGCTGATCCCGTCTGTGCAGTATGTGTTCTTGTCAGTCGTTACTTTAGTTTCTTCTATTCCAAACCATGGTAATTATTTCATTAAATATTCTTTGTGACTACTTTGGCTACCGTCTCCTTATTATGTTACATTGACTTGACATCGGGCCTGCAGATTGTCAATGATAACGTAATAGTCAGTTTTAAGTCAACTACAGGTCTGAGCATTTTAGTCTTAGTCAGTTTTAGTGTCTTTTTTGTTTTGTCTAGATTTAGTCAGGGGAAAAAGCTTTGTTGACGACCATATTTAGTGAAAATTTCGTTGACAAAATTAACACTGGTCACAGGAGTAGGGCATCTCTCCTGTGTGAATTCTCTGGTGTCTTTTCAGATGAGCCTGTCGACTAAAGCTCTTTCCACACTGGTCACAGGAGTAGGGCTTCTCTCCTGTGTGAATTCTCTGGTGTCTTTTCAGACGAGACTGTAGACTAAAGCTCTTTCCACACTGGTCACAGGAGTAGGGCTTCTCTCCTGTGTGAATTATCTGGTGTCTTTTCAGATGACACGGTTGACTAAAGCTCTTCTCACACTGGTCACAAAAGTAGGGCTTCCATCCTGTGTGAAGTCTCTGGTGTGTTTTCAGACTATTCAGATGACCAAAGCACTTCTCACACTGGTCACAGGAGTAGGGCTTCTCTCCTGTGTGAATTCTCTGGTGTGATTGCAGACTACTGCGATGACTAAAGCTCTTTCCACACTGGTCACAGGCGTAGGGCTTGTCTCCTGTGTGAATTCTCTGGTGTATTTTCAGATGACACAGTTGAGTAAAGCTCTTCTCACACTGGTCACAGGAGTAGGGCTTCTCTCCTGTGTGAACTCTCTGGTGTGTTTTCAGATGAGACTGTAGACTAAAGCTCTTTCCACACTGGTCACAGGAGTAGGGATTGTCTCCCGTGTGAACTCTCTGGTGTCTTTTCAGACTATTCAGATAACTAAAGCTCTTTTCACACTGGTCACAGGAGTAGGGCTTCACTCCTGTGTAAATTCTCTGGTGTATTTTCAGATGAGACTGTAGACTAAAGCTCTTTCCACACTGGTCACAGGAGTAGAGCTTCTCTCCTGTATGAATTCTCTGGTGTGTTTTCAGATTAGACTGTAGTGTAAAGCTCTTCCCACACTGGGCACAGGAGTAGGGCTTCTCTCCTGTATGAATTCTCTGGTGTGTTTTCAGATTAGACTGTAGTCTAAAGATCTTTCCACACGGGTCACAGGAGTAGGGCTTCTCTCCTGTGTGAATTATCTGGTGTGCTTTCAGATTAAACCGTAGTCTAAAGCTCTTCCCACACTGGGCACAGGAGTAGGGCTTCTCTCCTGTATGAATTCTCTGGTGCGTTTTCAGATTAGACTGTAGATTAAAGCGCTTTCCACACTGGACACAGGAGTAGGGCTTTTCTCCTGTGTGAATTATCTGGTGTGTTTTTAGATGACACAGTTGAATAAAGCTCTTCTCACACTGGTCACAGGAGTAGGTCTTCTCTCCTGTGTGAATTCTCTGGTGTGTTTTCAGATTACACCTTTTACTAAAGCTCTTTCCACACTGGTCACAGGAGTAGGGCTTCTCTCCTGTGTGGAGATTCATCTTTGAACTGAAGCTTTTTCCACACTGGTCACAGGAATAGGGCTTCTCTCCTGTGTGAATGCGTTGGTGTTTATTGAGATTGCTCTTTGAACTGAAGCTTTTTCCTCACTGGTCACAGCAGAGACCTTTTATTCCATCCAAGCCTCTTGGTTTCTTCCCAGGCCTGACAGGACAGCTATCTGGATGGAGATAGTGATGGAGAAGAGTGTCAGAGGAAGGAGAGATTTGGTGATTTTATTCAGCTTTAATTTCCATGTAAGAGGTTTATAATGGTATGTAGCTGGGTTTTATAGTTTACGAACACAGTGTAGTCCAGAGTGGTCTACAGTTAGACTTAAACCACTTTGTTTCAAGCACCAGTTAGTCAACAGTTTCGGGAGCAGGAGTGGTTACATCATGGCTATGGTTAAGGTCGGTTTAAATTTAGTCCAAGCCCCTTTAGTCTCAGGTTTGTCACCTTTTGGATCAAACCTTATATCACGCTATGGGAAATTTCATATATCTATAACGATATACATCATGATATAGTACAGATGAAGCCTTTAGTTTTCATGGGCACTTTGCCGCGACGCGCGCACGGTTATATCACGTCGTTTTAATTAATTAGGAACCCAGGCTGCTGTTCTGTTTTATGCCGCCAGGAGGCGCAAAGTCGACCGGCGGCGGTCTATTGAGTATTGACTTTCTCATTCATCACTGTGCCTTTGTGTCGATAACACGAGCCACTGTCAACGTTGGGACGGCGCGAGACTGAGAGAGACTTTATTGTGAATTTAAAATACGCTGGTAAAGTGGGGAGGGAGATTGTTCATTCAAGTAAGCTATAATACAGTATTATATGGCCACCAGACATATTCTCTCCGTGAAATTGCATTTATCCGTCGCGCAAAAAGCTGTTTTCTTTTACTTTGAAAGATTGTCACTTCCGCCTCAGTACTCAGCTACAGGGAATGAAATACGTTGGTAAGCTAGCGAACATTGCATTCCTTATTCATTTCAGTAACGTTATGTTTTTCATCTGGAATGCAACTGTCTGGATTATGCATTGAAACTCGAAAGACAGTAAATAAACTAATAAAATGTTCAAACTGTTCCAACTTGTGTATTGTTTTCATAAAAGTTGACTAAGATTGTACTCTTGTATTTTGCACTGTACAGTATGTCACAGGTGAGCTTGCTAGCCATTTGATTGTTAACGTGATACTCTGCAGTGCAGGTGAATAAAGTAGAAGCACTTCTTATAGTGTACAATGGGGGAAATAAGTATTGTTCAGTCAATGTATTTCCAATTAGCGTATTCAAGCGATACTTGCACCAGACGTTTGTATTAACTCAAGAAATCTAAACATTAAAGTCCATATGTAAATAAAGTTATGTGTAATCAAGTGGAATGAAACAGGAAAAAAGTATTGGACACACTAAGAAAAAGCAGTACACCACAGGAAGGAAAGGCAAGGAACTAGCTGAAAACCAAAACGAATTAGGAGGCAACTCTACCTCCTATCTGTGCTAATAATGTCAACTGGGTTAGAATATATTAATGGGCTATAAAATGTTTTTTTGTTTGTTACCAAGGTGCCACACAAGAAACATCAACTGATGGGTAAAAGCAAAGGGCTAGCCTCTCAAGACCTTCACAAACAGATTGTTGCAAATCATGAAAATAGAATTGGCTAAAGACGTATTTCACAACTTCAGAATCTTCCAGTAAGCACCATTGGGGGCATTATCCATAAGTGGAAGCAACATCACTCCATCATCAACCGGCCATGCACTGGTGCTCCTCGCAACATTTCTGATCAGGGAGTCAGAAGGATACTGATGGGCCAAAATCACACCTGAATACTGCGGGTGATCATACAGAAAGCATCCTTGAAGCTGTCATTACAAACAAAGTTTTAGTTTTGAATCACTTCTCTTGTAACACAACTCCTGGTCTACAGTTCTCCTGGTACAGTGTGTAAACCCATCTTAGGTCCCGTCATCTATTAACAGTCTATACTGTAGTTGAGGGGAACCTGTGTCAGAATAGTCATTCTTATGGTGAAGGTCAACTATTCCTGATTTTGCTATAGGGACCCACCGGAACCCTTGCAAGGACCGGCTTTTCATTTAATATTTATTTCAGATATTGATTGAAGTGTGTTTTTAGTCGACGGCGAAAGATTGATCGGGTTTCGACTGTCCTAACTGTGATGAGAAGTACGAATGACCTTGACTGAAACTGACTAAACTCCTGCCATGATCAAATCCATTAATAGCTAAATAGAACTGTGTTGATTAAAAATTGCACAGTGGTGTTTCTAGGGTGCCAGGTGAAATAGGCATGTTGGAATACCACCCACATATTGGCATGAGGACAGTACTTATCGTTTATTAGCACATCTTTTGATGAGTTGGTCCCTCACACTTTAGAAGAACAAGTTACAGGTTGAAAAAACCCTCAGCTCAGAACTAGGCAAAATCTGCATATGGCTCGCTGATAACAAACTATCATTACACATGGGCAAAACAGAGTCCATTCTCTTCGGTTCAAATAACAAACTCAGCAAGACCGACGGCTTCTCAGTTACAGTGGGTGACAATATGGTCACAAGGAAAGAAGATATTACCTACCTGGGTTCCATCCTAGAGGCAAATCTTTCCTGTGACAAAATGGCATCCAATGTAATAAAAAAAAGTCAACCAACGAACTAGATTCTTGTACCGGATCTCGTCTCTGGTAAACAAGAATACCCTGAAGACTCTGGCAGGAGCACTCATTCAAGGGTACTACGACTATGCATGCACCTCATGGTACCAAAGCACCTCAAAGGCGCTAAAAACAAAATTACAAACATCTCAAAACAATCTGGTCAGACTACTGCTTGACCTTACTCCTAGAACCCACCTCACCCCTGCCCACTTTGACAACCTAGGATGGCTTAGAGTAGACGCAACTTGCAATGGGCCTGGTCTACAAGATACACTACACGACCAAGGTACCCATGTACATGTCAAAATACTTCCCACTTTCAAAAACACTCAAAAAACACCTACGGGAGACTGCAATTCTAAACTGGCCCCTGTAAATGTCCTAACACAACCCCCCCCAATGTACAGTAAATGACCAAGTATAATAATAATAATAATAATAACTTCGTTTTATATAGCGCCTTTCAGAGGACCCAAGGTCGCTTTACATAGGGGGGGGGGGGGGGGAGATGACAAATTAACAAACATAGTGGACAGACACAACATATACATATAAAGTGAGAAAGTTAGGGGTTGAAGGCCAAGTTGAAAAGGTGGGTTTTGAGCAGTTTTTTAAATGAGTCCAGAGTTGGGGCGGTGCGGAGTTCTGCGGGGAGGGAGTCAATATTCCAATGTACAGTTTTGCTTGTTCAGTTGTACAGTGTCCCCCACCCACTCCTCCTACCCAACCTCCCCCCAACCTCCTCCAATGTACAGTTTCTATGTCAAATGTATATACTCTCTTTTCTGGACTATTTTCGTATCACAAACAGTACTGTATTTGCAAATCTGGTATGTCATAGATGTAGCAGTACTGTCTATCTGTATGTCATATATGTTATGATGAATTGAAAATGGGGGACCCTGATGTAAACAAGACGAAAGTCTTTCTCTGGTCTGCATCCCCATAACAATTGTATGTATTGAGCTGTACTGTACTGTACCCATTCTGCAATCTGTTAATAAAATGTTCAATCAATCAATCAATCTCCCCGTACTGTGGTTTCTTCTCAACCTTGGGGGGAATGGAATTGAGGTACATGAGTGTAGCAGATAAACATGCTCCTTTAAAAAAGTTCACAGTCAAATCAGCCCCATGGATAGATAGTAGCTTAAGGATTTTAATGAATGAGAGAGACATAGCCAAAAAAGCATCAGTGTGTTCCAGTTCTGCTGCGCCAACAATTAGCATTTCAATGGTGTGTTTGTGTGTGTGGGGGTTTTGCCGCATTCCAATGTCACACCTACAGTACATACACAGTATAGTCACTCTACTACCCCCCCTGTTGGGATGGAGGGAGAGACGAGACAGACTGAATGAAAACTTGTTTTCAAGTTTAATGTACATTAAGTTGTAAAGCACTTTGGATAAAAGCTCTATATAAATGCTGTACTCTTGTCGTCTACTCTAAGCCATCCTAGGTTGTCAAAGTGGGCAGGGGTGAGGTGGGTTCTAGGGGTAAGGTCAAGTAGAAGTTTGACCAGTTTGTTTTGTGATGTTTGTAATCTTGTTTTTAGCGCCTTTGAGGTGCTTTGGTACCATGAGGTGCAAGCATAGTCGTAGTACCCTTGAATGAGTGCTCCTGCCAGAGTCTTCAGGGTATTCTTGTTTACCAGAGAGGAGATCCGGTACAAGAATCTAGTTCATTGGTTGACTTTTTTTATTACCTTGGATGCCATTTTGTCACAGGAAAGACGACAAGCACAACACCAGCCTCTGCCACAGCTATGCATGTCAAGCTCTCTCTCGTCTGTTGTGCATTAATGTATTGTGTGTTTATAAGCAAGTATTACACCATATTCAAAACACGGTCCTCTCAAATCACCATGTCCTCCAACACACAACCTAAAGAAGTTTGACATCCAACCACAGTGCAAATGTAACAGTAAAGTGCAATAGTGATATACAATGAACAGGTGATTAAACTCTGTGTAAAATATATAAATTAGTACTACTGAGTAATAGTGCTAATTACAACTGTCGTGGAATATATTATCATGTCATTATGGATCTGTGTTGTTTTATCATGTCATACAGCTTGACTCTCGGTATGACCGGGTTGACTGGTTGATGTGTGTATGTCTCTTTAAGAAGACTCCAAGGGACTGACATCTTCCTAGTCATAACAGAGTTGTTGTTTGCTTTGTGACTGCCCTTTCAACGTGGCCACGCTGAAATAACCTTTCTTATCATTTGTTAATAAACCTTTCTTATCATTTGTTAATAAACCTTTCTATTATTATTAATAATGACTCAGAACTTAACGTCCGCGGCAGGCGTCATTGCTTTTACCAACAGATTTTCCAATGCATTTCCACTGAGCAGTCGCATTAGTGTGACATCACTCCGGGGTCCTATCTCCGTTACAGAGCCGGCTCGCGGCTCTGGTCCGTTATCGTTATCAAGGAAATACAAAGCGGCTGTCGTGATAATCACTAAATGCATTCAGTGCTGGATCTAATCAAATGGATTTATCGAGACACGTTATGGAAAGTTCAAGACCGGAGCAGACCAAGTGAGTGTATCAGCTGCTGTGTTATTCTCGAAGTCAACTTCCTGTCTTTTTAACTTTCTGTCGGCTTGGGGGGGGGGGGACATGCACTTAGAATCACCAGAAGGGCTTTCGAAATAGTGAAATGCCATGTTGGCCTCAATATTTTCAAAACAAATAATAATAAGTAAAGGTCAAGACGGCGTTTTCCTCCGCGAATACTCGAGCACATCATGTGACCCAGGATGGTCTATTCCCTTAAGCCAGACCTTTCCATTCCTCGACGCTCGATTGTCTAAATCACTATGACAACAGATCAAAAAGTTTGAGCCTGGTCGAGAGCAGGGTTAAGTTCAGTTAGCTGGATGAACCATGGCCACGGCCCCGCAAAGAAATGCCAGCTTGCTTCCTGAAATTATTCTCACAGTCTAGATCTGCATTATACCATTCTGAATTATGTTCTTGTGCTTCGTTTGAAATGTAAAATAATATGTCTGCAGTAACGCTGATAATAAATCATATTCAGCCTATGAATTTACTTTGTCCTATATAATGCACGTCATATTTATACGGATACGGCGCTCGCGAGTCGCGACAGTTATTTTAATAACGGAGCACCCGGATGAGTTTCATTCAAGCTGAAGCGTCTATGCGCGGATTGTGGATATGAATTATGAGGAATCTGAATCTGTGGAATATTTAATTGTATCACTGTGATAGTGTCACACGTTATTGTGATATTGTAACTGGGACTAAAATATATGAGGAGATGCGCTGTTTGATGGATTTGATGACGTGACGTGACTTGATAAATTGAATGAGCCTTTGAATGAATTCGAGAAAATGCATTTATCTTTTCAAGCACTGTTATCTGATAATGAACATGAGGTGTCACTGGTAAACCAAAGGGTAATCAATCCAATGCATGTATGGATTAGGTCCGAAACAGATTAAAACCTGATTAATAGTGTAACTGCAGGCCTCCCTCCAAGTCTCTCTTTGGAAAACATGTATTTATATAGTACATAATATTAATACCTATACAGATATCCTCATGATATAATTCGTATCAATTAGATATACTATTTGGGTTTGTTTTTATCGTTATTCTGGAGGAGCTGAACTAATTATTTTCGCTAGCAAGATCTCATTTGATTATTCATTTCATAAGCCTATACTGCCAGCAGACACGGCCATTCTGCGATCCCTCCTCTATATCTCATTGGCAAATTACCTGTCTATCACTTTCTCTATAGACTCTCTCGCCACATATTATCAAAAGGACCAATAACCTACATCTGCAAATCTGAAAGACAATTATTGAGTTCAAAGTTGTTTGTTTTTGTTTACCACATATTTTATTTTGTTTTGTTTTTGTCTGTCAAAAGAAAATAAGCGTGTTAAAATGGAGGTATCAGCAACCTGACACTTTGTTTTATTTTTTTCTTCCCCCACAGCGGTGCTTTCCCGTCTGCAGGTTCCCGGGTGCGTTACCGGCCTCCCGCCACAACAACGGCCTCGTTGCGAGGAGATTGGGCGGTTGGGCAGTCACAGTTAGCCCTGGTGAGGACTTTTCTCACAGCTTCCGTGGGGCAGAGCATCCCGAGACGGAAGAAAACAGAGTTGCGAGGCGGGACGGAGGCCGGCAGCGCATGGGCGGCACTGCGGGAAGGTATCGACCTGGGACATGATTGGCAGGCATAGTATATGACACACACACGCTGCCTTCCTTCATCATCACATTGTACCAGCCACAGTACTACTGAGTAATGGTGTTGGTCAGATGTATGTACGGAGTATAGTATTAACATGTACAGTGGTACAGGTGTAAAGACAGGCATTATCATCCAACCCAATGTTAGATAGTTTCTTTAGAAGTAAGTAGTGATCAACTGTGTCAAATGCTTTTGATAAGTCAACAAAGAGGGCAGCACAATGTTTCTTCTTGTCTAATGCTGAAATAATGTCATTTGTAACCAAAGTGATGGCAGATGTTGTACTATGTTTGGCTCTAAAACCAGATTGTTGAGAGCTAAGTATGGAGTTAGTTGAAAGGTAATATTTGAGTTGTTTACTTACTAGTGTTTCCAGGACTTTAGCTAAGCAAGGTAGCCTGGAGATAGGACGATAATTATCTAAGTTATCCCTATCACCTCCCTTATGTAAAGGAATCACCCGTGCAGATTTCCAAACTAGAGGAAATCTACCTGATGAGATAGAGAGATTCAAAATATAAGTAATCTGTTCAGCGATAACTGGTGCAGCCAACTTAATAAAAAAAGACTCTAAGTTATCCTCACCTGTAGAACACTTTGCATCAATTGATTGCAAAGCATCAAATACAGCTGACTGTGTAAAAGGTTGAAAGGAGAAATGGGAAGTGACGCCCACAGGGTACAAACAATCAGAATCAACAGGACAAGGTCCATTATAGTTCCTATTAAATAAATTACCAGCCTCTGCAAAACGCCTATTGAAGGCAACACAAATTTCACTCTGCTCAGAGATCACAGTTTTCAACTTTAATATGGGAGGGTAAAGAATTAGATGATTTTATTTTGTTCACCTTCACCGCACTGGACACCATGTAGGCTACTGTCTCCCTCTAGGGGTTGGTTGTGGTAGTTTTGTTTAAAATGATAAATATTTTTGTTGTCTTTATATGGTGATAATTATTGATTATATTATCAGAGGAGGGTTTGTCATGGAAATATATTATCATACCATTGTGGAGTTGTATTGAGAGGGCGCTTTCATCATATATCAGCGTAATGTGTGCGCCTCTCTTTAAGAGAAGCACACATTAGCCAGTCAAAACAATATTGTTATGAACTATGGTTGCCGTCCCAGTATCCTTGTAAGTGTATTAAACCCTGAATGCTATAAGGCCATAAGTCACATTGTTATGGGATCCGCTTTGTTTTCCTTGTAAGGCAGCCATAATAGTCATTTTAGCCAGCCATCATGGTAATTTTCCAGCCTCTCCTACGTCATGTGTTTATATCAATTGTGTATCAAATGTGGTTTCAACCGGGACGTCGGTCTCACTTTGTGATCAGACATTTGTTTACATGGTCTGATTTCCAACTGTGCATTTCCTTATCAATTGATCAATGTGAGGAATTAAATCTATCTTCTATTTCTTATTTCAACTTTGGACTCAGAACAGTACATTTGTTCCTAATTTGCCTAAAAGAAAGCCAATGTTGAGGGTCTCCAGAACGCCTTGCCCGAGACCATGCAGCATTTCTGTCTTTAATTAGGGTTGACAATTCCTGAGAAAACCAGGGTATTACTCTATCTTTAATGCAGATTTTTTTAGAAGGAGCATGTTTGTCAACTAGTAAATTAAATGTATTTACAAAGGAGTCCAGGGCTAACTGAACATCAATTTCAGTGTTACAATAAGTATCAGAAAGAACAAGATCATCTAAAAATGATTAGTTATTAAAAGATTTAAAATTCCTCCTTAAAACTGTGTGAGATCTTGTTTTTGGCAGTCTCGTGCTTCTTACACAGACTGTGGGGCAATGGTCACTTATGCCTAAGTCAAAAACCCCACAAGCTGAGATCCTGTCATATTTATTCACAAAAATCAAATCAATAAGGGTAGACCTAGAGTCATTTTTTAAGGTTTGGTCTGGTGGGCTCAGTAATTGACTGGGAAAGACTGAGGTTACCACTGACTTCTTTAAGGTGCTTTGCAGCACCACTCAACCAGTCAATATTAAAATCACCCATGACAATCACCTCAGAGTCAATATATTGTGAAAGGAGCTCAGCTAATTTATCTAAAGAGCTAGCATCAGCAGAAGGGGGTCTGTAGACACCAATTACATATATCAAATTGTTGATCCCCAACTCGACCTTTAAAACAAGTACTTCGAAACACATTGGGATAGTGACAGCATAAACAACAGACACCGAAAAACAAGTCAGAATCAGATTTCTTCAACCAGGACTCAGATATGACCAATATATCTAATATAATGTATTGTCATACAGTAGGGCTCAATACACACGATGATCGAAATGTGTTTGCCTTAGCAAAGGGTGATAGAAGGAGCGGTTCTGAGGCAGTAGCCAGCAGAATGTTTACCACACTGCCAGCGAGGGAATGTTTTGGAATTCCTTCGAAGACAAAACAAAGATATGGGGCCACAGAGGCAGAGCGCGCATATTTTATTGTGGGTTTTTATTTTTTGTCTTTTATTTTTTGTTTGGTTTTGTTTGTTTAGTTTGTCCAGTTCTATTCATATCTGATTTAGATCACATTTTATTCCTAAAAACATGGCGTAGTATGGAATTTTACCATAACAATGACTGAATGGAGTATATTCTGATTTATGGAATGATAAAAAGAGATATCCAAAAATCCCCCCTGTAATAGCCTTTGGCTCTAATATGTCAACAAAATGAAACAAATTTTGAAAATGGCTTTATCCAATGTTCAGATTTCTGTCCTGGAATTATATGCAAATTAGTGCATATTTAGGTAGACCAGGCCTCATTTGCATATTTGAACATACAATTGTAATAAAAAAAAGTATTGTCTTAATATAAGTAGTCAACTGGGGAAGTTTCATTGTGATATATATATTAGTTCACCTGCAGTGTCTCCCCTTTAAGTTCAGTTCAGTCTTAGACCTGTCCTCTGGTAAGGATGTGAGAACTACAACATGTCACCCCCAACCTCTAAACCTGAGTGACGGTGTGATTGAATGACCTTCGTCCAGCTTCAGAATACAGTTTTTTTAATTTTTTATTTCTTTCTCTCTCTTTAATCTTATTCGTATGTCACAGGAGTGCACGTGGTTGTTTTCAGTTCTTTTTTGAACTATATTGATTTTTATTGTTATTTCTTTTTCTCTCTTTTTCCGTGAGTCGGGAGAATTTACCTGTTCAGTACTTGCATGTTTAGTAGCTGCTAGCAACAGCGATCATCTAATTTCATGTGACCTGCAGAGATCATTATGACCCGTTTGCAGACGAGACTCTTAGAGACGTTGGTTTTTGTTGTCATGACTTAGGGAATCTGCCTGCTCGTTGGAGCTGATCGAGGTACTATAGAATGTCCTAACTTCAAGTCTGGAGTGGACCCTTTCTACCGTTTTAGTGTGTAACTGTCTATAATGTGTGGTAACGGGCAAATATTTTTTAAGCGTGGCTGAGGGAAAAAAAGGAAGGAAAAGGAGATTACAGCCAGCCACTCATATCTCTCTTTTGTCTCTTCTCTCCCACGTACACCTTTGTAGTTTCTCAGGGGGGGGTCCTCCGTCTCTGTGCCAAACAAATGACCGCCGGGCCCTACTGACCACTGCCTCAGAGAGGAAGCTGTTCCCGGAGAAGCATATACCTATCAGCCTGCTCTAGCCTGCAGCGGGCCTACTACTCTAGCCTGCAGCTGGCCTACTGCTCTGGCCTGCAGCTGGACACAACGACGCAGCTATGAGCTACATCAGACACTGCCCAACAGCTGAGCCATCACTGGCCGAATTATTGGCCGAAGATAAAGAACTAAAGAGACAGTTCAATCCTAACTGCGATTCATCAACAGGCTTTTAACGTCGGAGGATAAGACAGTTGTGAAAACGAACCAGGGACAGTGCGTGAGAACAGACCATCTGCAACGACGAGGGAACCATCGGACTGGATCGGCCCGGGGCCGTTTGGTGGCGGAGAGGGGGGACCTGCCTGAGATTCAACAACTGATTAAGAGGCAAGTCTGACCCACATCACATTACATTATCTCGGAAATATTAAGTAGTAATGTACTGAACTTTGTTAAAGAATGGAGATGTTTTTGCAAATTGTAGGTTTGTTTTGTTTTGGCTATCTCCCGGCCTCTGAGGGAATGCAGTCACGTGTTCTTGCTGTAATCTGTTTTCGCTCTACTGAAAGGGTTTTGTGAGAATGTTTTTGTTTTGAATAAGGGGAATTATTCTTCTGCAAGATACTCTCCTGTTTTTCTTTTGTGATTTCAATTTTTCAGCTTGGTGGTGGGAGAAGTATGGCCTTGACAAAACCAGAGGCTGGACTGTACTATTGGGTCCTCCGACCACGTCTGGACATTTGCAAAGAGACGCTAATGATGGTTGCTGTTATGACAACTTCTCTTTTGCACGTGACACGGGGTCTATGCAGAGGACCTTTTGTTTTTTTTAGATAATAAAAATAGTTTATGCTGAGTTTTTATTATTTGTGTTGTTTTTGGTTTAATGATGATGATATGTTTGTTGTCTTTATGAAGTGATAATGATTGTGATTAATAATTATCAAGAGGAGGGAACTGTCGTGGAATATATTATCATGTCATTATGGATCTGTGTTGTTTTATCATGTCATACAGCTTGACTCTCGGTATGACCGGGTTGACTGGTTGATGTGTGTATGTCTCTTTAAGAAGACTCCAAGGGACTGACATCTTCCTAGTCATAACAGAGTTGTTGTTTGCTTCCAGTTACTGAGAAACCATTTTGCTTACCTTAGTCATCATATCTGATATATTGTTATGTCTGACAACTGTGTATTTGACATACGTGTGGACAGCGTTCTGGGTCAGTCCTCGGCCAGACGCTAGTGTTAACATACCTGTCTCTGGCTTTGTGACTGCCCTTTCAACGTGGCCACGCTGAAATCACCTTTCTTATCATTTGTTAATAAACCTCTTTTTTTTTAAACTTTTGACCAGTCAGCTGGTTCTTTTTGCGTTTATCGCTTTTTCTGGTCAAGTATGACTGACAGAAACAGGTTGAATGGGGGTATAGATGGGGGGAAAGACACTGAGAAAGTACGGCTTGTCCGGGAGTCGAACTCGCTACCCCAGATCCGTGACGCGCACGGTTGTCCCCGACGCCGAAATAGCGTTCGAGGTACGCGGTGAGCTACTGGAGCTCCCCCAATAATAAACCTCTTATCATTTGTTAATAAACCTTTCTATTATTATTATTAATAATGACTCAAAATGATTTGTAAACGGCTCATCGTTTAAATCCTTAGAGATTTCCCATTACACTACTCAGATGTATGTATAGAGTTGTAGTATAATACAGTGATAAATGCTTATGTCATAAAGGACAGTTATTAATGTGATACTGCATTTGCACACATTTGTTACACCTGATTTTGTAAGTAAGAGGTCTGGACATGGACATGGTTGCAGCCATTTGTTTTATTATTCATTTCAATTTGGAACGTCACACAACTCAAGCAAAGTAATAACATGGGAGCATGTTCTAGTGTGAGGAAGTGTGCTCTTCTGTCCAGCACCCAGTATTTATCGTTTGGATGCGCATGCTTCTGTAAACCTTGTGCGAGACATGGTTTTGGATCCATCAACTTTAGTACTACTGAGTGTAGTGCTAATCAGATGGCACAGTCTCTTACATTTCAAATGCATGGGGAGGAAGAGTTTATACCCGACATTTCATTAATAAAACCTTCTACATTAAAGCTCTTATATAACCGTGAGACAATAATTTTTGCTTTGGCTTTTGGGACCTTCGTCATTCTGGAGACTGCTAAAAAAAATTTGACCTTTTATTTTTGGTTTCACGCAAACTGTCCAGGTTCTGATTTCATATACACACACACTACTAGGCTATACTACAGCGAGCCCCACTCATTTATATATAGTGCAAATTAAGTGTTCAAATGAAGGCATCCAATAATATATGAACCATTGTCTTACCTTAATGCAGATAAATGCGACGTTTCGTCTTGGTGAGAATTGAATCACAAGTTGCAATGAAGTGAAAGTTTTTCGTAATTTAGATCTCATCATGCTTTGAAAACAATGTACATACAGTAGCTCTAAAAAGTTTCCACGATTTGATGAACTCGGACTCTCATCATGTCCTCTTAGAGCAAGCCCTTGTTTGCCAAGATAAAACAACATACAGCCTCAGGTGATCGCTAGTTATGCCTCCTCGCTTCTCTACAAAGCGATCGGCGGGCTGAAATTCAGAACACAGATGTTTGCTTTACATTTACATTTACATTTAGTCATTTAGCTGACGCTTTTATCCAAAGCGACTTACAAGTTCTGTGCGACAAGACAGCAAGAAGGGTATAACTCTATCAGCTGAGTAACAATGTTCATCAAAGTGTTGCGTGTTACAGTGTAGGTTAGTTTATTAGGACAAGTGCATTACATTAAGGTTAGTCAGGGTTAGATTTTTTTTTTTTTTTTTTTTATCATTTCAGATAATGGTTGAAGAAGTGAGTCTTTAGTCGACGGCGAAAGATTGGACGGGATTCGGCTGTCCTAACTGGGATGGGTAGTTCATTCCACCATTGTGGGGCAAGGACTGAGAATAGGCGGCTTCTCTTTGATGACCCTCCGGGAGCTTGGATAGGAGTAGATCTGAGGCGGCCAGAAGACGCAGAGCGTAGGGGTCTTGAGGGTGTGTAGTTAGAGACCATTGACCGGAGGTAGGCGGGAGCGGTTCCCTTTGCCGCACGGTATGCTAGGTCGAGGGCCTTGAAGCGGATACGTGCAGCAATGGGGAGCCAGTGCAGGTCCCTAAGAAGTGGGGTGACATGGGCTGACTTCGGTAGGTTTGAGATCAGGCGGGCCGCTGCATTTTGAATGAGTTGAAGAGGCTTGGTGGCAGTGGCCGGGAGGCCAGCTAGCAGTGCGTTGCAGTAGTCGAGGCGGGAGATGACTGTTGATTGGACGAGGAGTTGGGTGGCTTCTTTTGTCAGGAAGGGGCGTATCCTTCTGACGTTGCTCAGGAGGAATCTGCAGGTTCTGGTTGTCGCTGCGATGTGAGCAGAGAAGTTCAACTGGTCGTCGAGGACAACACCAAGGTTCTTGGCGGTCGGCGACGCGGTCACAGCTGCATTCTCGACTGTGATGGAGAGGTCGGTCAGGGGGGAGGATTTGGCCGGCAGGTGGAGCAATTCTGTTTTGCTTAGGTTCAGTTTGAGGTGGTTGGTCGTCATCCAGGCGGAGATGTCGGACAGACAGGCCGAGATCCGCTCAGAGACGTGGATATCTGAGGGAGGGAAGGAGAGGAAGAGTTGAGTATCATCGGCATAACAATGATATGAGAAGCCATGAGATGTGATAATGTTACCCAGTGATTTAGTGTAGAGGGAGAAGAGAAGGGGTCCTAGGACCGAGCCCTGGGGGACACCCGTCCGGAGGGGGCGGATGGCCGACAGAGTCCCTCTCCATGACACTTGGTAGGAGCGGTCATTGAGGTATGATGTCAGCCATGTCAGCGCAGATCCAGCCACTCCCATTCCTGCGAGGGCCGCGAGGAGGATCTGATGGTTGACTGTGTCGAAGGCTGCAGATAGATCTAGGAGAATCAGGACAGAGGAGAGGCCTTTCGCTTTTGCTAAGTGAAGTGCCTCTGTGACCGCAATGAGGGCCGTTTCTGTGGAGTGGCCAGTCCGGAAGCCAGACTGATTGGGGTCTAGGAGGTCATTCTGTAAGAGATAAGCAGTAAGTTGGTTGGATACAGCACGTTCAAGTGTTTTAGAAAGGAAGGAGAGAAGAGAGACAGGGCGATAGTTGGCTATGACGGTGGGGTTCAGGGTTGGTTTTTTTATGAGGGGCGTGACTCTGGCTTGTTTTAGGGAGGTGGGGACCACCCCCGAGTTGAGTGAGGAGTTGATGGTTGCAGTTAGGAATGGGAGGATGTCCGGTGCTATGGTCTGGAGGAGTGGGGAGGGTAGCTGGTCCAGCTGGCATGTAGTCGGACGGTTCGACGTTACCAGTGTCAGGGTCTCGGCTTCTGTAATGGGAGAGAAAGATGACAGAGTGAAGGATGAGGTTCTCGATTCAGCGTTTGGAATGGGTGGGGGTTGGGAGAAGGAGCTGCGGATGTTCTCCACTTTTTCCTCAAAGAAGATCGCAAAGTCTTCGGCAGAAAAAGATGAGGGAGGAGGAGGTGTGGGGGGAGTGAGGAGGGAGGACATGGTAGCATGCAGTTTGCGAAGATTCTTGGCAGAGGCCTCGATCCTATGGTGAAAGAAAGAAGCTTTGGCATTAGTAATGGTTTTGGAGAATGTTAACAAGAGGTTGTGATATGTGTCGATGTCAGCAGTGAGGCGTGACTTTCTATACTTCCTCTCAGCCGCTCTCAGGACCTGTCTTTGTTCTCTCACTGCATCCGTCAGCCATGGACTGGGTGGGGAACGGCCGGCAGGTTTCTCAACGAGGGGACAGAGCTTGTCGAAGGAGGTTGCAAGGGCTGAGAGGAGGGTGGCGGTTGCCATCTCTGTGGGGAGAGCAGAGAAGGTGTCACTCAAAGGTAGAGCGGATATTATGTCAGAGGAGAGGGTGGAGGGGGATAGGGAGGGCAGGTTGCGTCTGAGTGAGACGGTTTGAGTTGGGGTGAAGACTTTTCGGTTAAGCATGAGAGTTAGTGAGAAGGATATGAAGGAATGGTCAGATACATGTAGGGGAGTTACCGTGGTGTTAATGATGCTGGAGTTACGGGAAAATATGAGATCCAAGGAGTTGCCTGCTTTGTGGGTGGGAGGCATGGCAGTGGGAGTCAGGTCAAATTGTTGTAGGAGGGAGACCACTGGGACCGACTGAGATGAGTCAGGCAGGTTGAAGTCGCCCAATAGAAGGAGCGGGGTACCATCTTCCGGTAAGGAGCTTAGAAGCATGTCCAGCTCATCTGTGAAGTGATCGAGGGGACCTGGAGGGCGATAGAGTGTAACAATGGTGAGATTGAAAGGATTAGAGACAGATACTGCATGATATTCGAGGGAGGAGAGTGACAGTTCTGGGAGTTGCATTAGGTTTGTAGCCCATGAAGGAGATGTCATGAGGCCAGTGCCTCCACCCCGTCTGGAGGGTCGAGGTGTGTGAGTGAAGTTATAGTTTGTAGATAATGCTGCAGGTGTTGACGAGTTATTGGGGGTTATCCAGGTCTCAGTTAGAGCCAGGAGCTGCAGATTTAGACTATGGGCGTAGGCAGTAATGAAGTCAGCTTTCTTGACTGCTGATTGACAATTCCATAAGCCTCCCTGTACTGTGACAGGTGTATTAGTGGCTGTAGGAGGGTAGGAGAGATTAGCCGGGTTGCTAGCAAACTGGCGTGGATGGGTTGATTCTGTTCTTGAGGAGCAGATTGTGGATATAGGTATGAGGCACATTGTGGTGTCAAGAGTGGTAGGAGGAGGTTGAAGGGGGTAGGGAGGAAGCGAGATAGTAGGGAAATAGCAGAGTGGGACGGGAATATGGGATTATGGTGTACTTAGCACTGGGTGGATCGGTGGATCCCTCTTCGGAGAACTCCAGGAAAACTCCTCCTCTTTGTCCCTCTTCGTTTCTCAACGCTTCGCTGACGCTATGCCAGCAAGTCTTGAAATCACTATCACTAATTACTGATGAGTGACACCTGCAGCAAAAGGCCACACCTCCAGTTTCTGTCAGCTGGGTGAAACTAATTACAAACAATTTCCACAACACAATTTAGTCACACACTTCAAAATGATGTACACAGTATTCAGTTAAAAGATCCTACCCTCTCTGCTGTTGTCCTCAGAATGAATCCAACAGAGAAAAAGCTGGTATTTAAGCAGAAAAACTGTCACAAGTGCCCACTTAACTACATGCACAAAGGCCACACCTCCAGTTTCTGTCAGCTGGGTGAAACTAATTACAAACAATTTCCACAACACAATTTAGTCACACACTTCAAAATGATGTACACAGTATTCAGTTAAAAGAGCCTACCCTCTCTGCTGTTGTCCTCAGAATGAATCCAACAGAGAAAAAGCTGGTATTTAAGCAGAAAAACTGTCACAAGTGCCCACTTAACTACATGCACAAAGGCCACACCTCCAGTTTCTGTCAGCTGGGTGAAACTAATTACAAACAATTTCCACAACACAATTTAGTCACACATTTCAAAATGATGTACACAGTATTCAGTTAAAAGATCCTACCCTCTCTGCTGTTGTCCTCAGAATGAATCCAACAGAGAAAAAGCTGGTATTTAAGCAGAAAAACTGTCACAAGTGCCCACTTAACTACATGCACAAAGGCCACACCTCCAGTTTCTGTCAGCTGGGTGAAACTAATTACAAACAATTTCCACAACACAATTTAGTCACACACTTCAAAATGATGTACACAGTATTCAGTTAAAAGATCCTACCCTCTCTGCTGTTGTCCTCAGAACTTTACTCTGCCTGCGGGATCAGATTCAGGATGATCATGTGAATGATGTGATTGGCCACATTATTTAACCTGAGCCTATGCGTGATTGGTTACTGCCTGTATACCTGGAATGTTAAACGCTGCCACAGATTGACACCTTCGTCGTTGACACCTCGGCCAGCGAGCCGGCTGCAGCACAAGACACACACTAGCCAGCAGCCTGCGCATATATATTATATACATTTCAACAGTGGCGGCCGCTGGCGCTGGTGCCTTGTGGTTCGCAGTTCACGTTAATAGGTCGAGTTGAAAATGTAATGCTCTGAGATGCTCTGGAGCAATCTCTCTCGGTCTCTCGGATCAATCAAATCAAATAATTAACACATGTATGTTGTCATTTTAAACAACTCACCATTAATTCATTATGCATCAGCAGCAGCTAAATTATGTTTATAATGTTTGTATAATGTTTATACAAACGGGTGCGTGCGATGTGATTGGTACAGACAGTACTGGATGCAGTCTGGAATGTCAACTGTGTCACCACACCTACCCCAGCGTTTCCGTTAGCCGGTAATTACCGGTATTTGGCCGGCAAAATCTGTTGAAGTCCGACATATTTAATCTCTCCGGTCATAGTGTCCGGTGAAAATAGTTCCCTCTGGGCACAGTTTGATTATTTGAATTGTATTTGGATGGGCTGGAGTTGGGTGGCCTATGCAATGAACGAAACAATCATTGCGTTTGTTGTCGTTGCTTCGCTCAGCGAGAGCTTGCTGCTGGATTTGCGGAAGGCATGCAGCTGCAGACCCACAGAACCCACCAGCTTTGCTGGCACAGTGCGGTCCCCAGACCTGGAAAGCTGCTCTGCGGGTCTGCAGCTGGATGCTTCTTGCAAACTAACTGCGGCCGGCTCGCGCTGATAACAGCTTTCATTGTTGGACCGGCTGCTTGGTGGAGCAACGATGAAACGAATGTAATGAATCGTTCGTCGCATGGGCTATTTAATTTTGGCCTGTTTTGGTACGGTTCGGGTGGTCAAGTTGTGCTTGGAGGGAGTTGTTTTCACCGGACATTATGACCAGCACCAAGTCGTTGGGAGGTGGATATATACATCACGCAAACCCACGATAATGTTGCCGTCTCTCTGCAAAATTTCTCAGTTCTTCGCTTGATATAATTAATACAAATGTCCAATATAACGGAATTCGTTAGCTCATAAAAATGTGATTATAACAGACTGCTGTTTAGTGTCGGACCGACTGCCCACATACGCGGTCTATTTTATTTCAAGTCAGCAGCAGCACGGAGTATCGAGGGACTTATTTTATTTGGAATATATTAATGACTGTATACGCAAAAGTAGCCTATAGTTTTAAGTAATAATATTATAAATCTTCATGCCTTGAGGATGACATTCTTTATTCAATTGTTTTAAAGCTCAATAAACTATGACCGGAATTAGTCTCATTTGTCCGGTAGATTGAAATCTTGCAGGTCACGGAGACCGGCAACAATTTTTTCTAACGGAAACCCTGACCTACCCATTGACACCTCCGTCGGGGCGACCCCCCCCCCCCCACACACACACAGACAGGCTGCCTAATTCTGCAGTATGCCCAATATTATTTATATATAAATGCTAAATATTTACATCAGACATGTACAGACAATGTACAAACAAACAATAATTCTACATATTAGGTACAGGCAAGCATATGGTGTTAGAGTTCTGCAGGGATGTTGTTGACAAGTTCTTTTTTAACCATGTTTTGAAGTGGGGGTGGGTGGGGGCTCCTGCCAGTCTTCAGTGTATTCAGGCCGTCTGGAATGTTAAGTGTCACCACACCTATCCATTGACGGACCCCAGCCCCCCCACACACACACACACACGGGTACACAGGGGGAAAAAATAAAGGCTAAAAAAAAAAAAAAAAAAAAAAAATTTTAAATAAATAAAAATAATGTGTCGACTGGTCTGGGAAGGCACAGCCTGCCCCAGCCTTATACACCCGCCGCCCATGCCTACAGGAACAGAGACTGCCTTTGAGCATTGGCCTGGCACGTTTGTATAAATATGATCAATACATGTAGATGAAATGCCAAATGCAAAACCTGTTTCTATCTTTTCTAAAAAATATTAAAACCTTCTATAGTTACAGCAGAATCAGAGAAGGAATCATCAAGGTGCGTTTCAGAGATGGCAAGGATATTAATCCAGTTAGCTTTGACCATACATTCAATTTCATAGCACTTATTTCTCAGACTACACACATTGATATGAGCTATAACCAAAACCCTTATGCAAGCCTAGCTTAATACAGGAAGTGTCAGTAGGCCTACCGACCATAAAGCAATAGTCTCAATGGGTTTCAGAATAACCAGGGAGTGATACTGGAGTCCCTAAACAGTTGGTTGTTGATATATAGTCTATCCACTACAAGGGCGTTTGTTTAGGCTTCGATGATCTTTTACTCAGTTTGGGCTTAATACAGTCTGTAATCTTCTGTGACTTTGTCTGAATGTGAAGCTATTTCAGTACAATAAATGCCCCTCTATACAGTTAAACTGGCCTGATGGTGTAGCTTATTTCCCCCATTGTACACTATAAGAAGTGCTTCTACTTTATTCACCTGCACTGCAGAGTATCACGTTAACAATCAAATGGCTAGCAAGCTCACCTGTGACATACTGTACAGTGCAAAATACAAGAGTACAATCTTAGTCAACTTTTATGAAAACAATACACAAGTTGGAAGTTTGAACGTTTTATTTTTACTTTCGTCTTGTTTACATCAGGGTCCCCCATTTTCAATTCATAATGACATACATGACATACAGGTAGACAGTACTGCTACATCTATACATTTATGACATATCAGTTTTGCAAATACAGTACTGTTTGTGATACAAAGTAGTAGTAGATAGTAGTATAGACATAGCAGCATAGTAATCAATAACTGATTGCAGAATGGGTACAGTACAGTACGGCTCAATACACACAATTGTTAAGGGGATGCAGACCAGAGAAAGACTTTCGTCTTGTTTACATCAGGGTTCCCCATTTTCAATTCATAATGAATTGTAAGTAAGGGTGCAATAGAAATGTTTCATAATGATGTTCAGTGTATTCATAAGTGTATTGCTCTCCTTAATGTAGAATGATATGGTGACTAGAGCTGCCGCGGTATTGATTATTTCCTTACCGCACAAATTTGCAAAATATTTCCTACCGCCGCGGTTATTACCGCATGCACACAAAAAATTAAAAAAAAGTTTGAATGCATTTTTTTTTTAGTAGTAGTCTACTCTTTATAGCATATAGCCTGCCTCTAGTCTAAATGTCTATTTTTAGAGGATGACTTTGCAGCATGAATATTGTTTGGGATTCGGCAAGCACGCATTAGTTATTGAAAGTGAAACACTGATTCGAAGTTTACCCTCTGGTCGTGCGCCGTTCACTCGGTGACGCGGGCAGGGGTGGTTACCCCTAACCCCCCCGACCCTTTCTTATTATTATTACTATAAAGTTACTACTTTATAATAAAGGCATTCGTTTTGTGGCATTAACATTATATAGTTATACGTTCAATAACATCAGCGTATTTACCGGACAATAGCAAGGCAAGCAATACTCTATTCATATCTCAGTTCCTTTCTTTGCTCAGAGCGTGCTGAGTTGTCCCATTCTGCGGTCTGTTAATAAAGTTTTCAATCAGACAAGTGTATAGAACGAAGGGCTTTTATTATAACATTCGTTGCAGACAGTAAAATCATTATGTCTCGTTTAGTACTCCTTAGGAGCGATCGTAGTCCACTCCGGCGGAGAGTTAAAGCTAACGTTATTAGCCGTGTTGTGATGATCTGACATTCAGGAAGTAAAAACCTAATACGCGCTTGCCGATTGGTGGTGACGCTACAACGTGTGACGCGTCTCTCTTCTGACCAATCAGTGGTCTGCAATGTTTCACGTGACTTTTCTGGTACCCAATAGGGTCGCTTGGAACCTCGATAGATGAGTAGGGTATATCTGCAGAGCCGCAAGCCCAACGAGAGGCGGGTAATTTATTATTATTATTATAAAAAACAGCGGTGACGCGGTATTCAGCCTACTCTGCGGTGGCCATGATGTAACAGCGATACCGCGGTAATGCGGTAATCGCGGCAGCTCTAATGGTGACTGTACAGACTCAGGAAGGAGAGAAAGAGACCCAAGAGTTACAGGTAATGGAAATATCAGACAGTCAGTTTAAAGTGTAGGATAACATAACAAATTAAGACACAAATACTTGGATTATATATCCCCCCCTCTCTCCCTTTCTTTACAGAGTAGCATAAAGATTGTGTATTCAAACCGGTTCAGTGTATTCATAAGTGTATTGCTCTCCTTAATGTAGAATGATATGGTGACTGTGCAGACTCAGGGAGGAGGCAGAGAAGGAGAGAAAGAGACCCAAGAGTTACAGGTAATGGAAATATCAGACAGCTTAAAGTGTAGGATAACATAATAAATTAAGACACAAAATAGGCTATATTTACAGCAGACCCTGTTATTGTTCCTTGTTGGTATTTTTTCTCTCTTTCTTATTAAAAACTTTGCCTATTTGAAAGGAGATTGATTTAATAAAAATAAAAGAGCGAAAAATCAATATACAGTATATATATATATATATATTAATATATTATTATTATTATTATAGTAATTGGCTATCATACTGCAATATAAACTGAGTTTTATAGTGAAAAGAGCAGCTTTATTGGTCAAGATTGAAGGCTCTATATTGCAGGAAATTGCACATACAGGTTCATTAAATGAAAAAAATATCTGCCGTGGAGGGGGACGTGCCGGACCCCCTCCAAACCACCCCTTGCCCGTCAAAAAAAATAAAAAAAATAATAATAAAAAAATAATAATAATAATGCACCCCCACTTTCAACTATAACTAGGCGGCCATGCAGTGCAGTACTCCAATTCAGCCATTGGCAATTCAGCTGTTGGGTGGGGGGCGCTGCTGAGCGGTCCCCAGATAGGGCCTGAAAACAGCTGAATCACTGGCTCTGCAGCGGCATACTCTCGCAAATAAGTCGTTGGGAGGTGGAGATTCATCACGCAAACCCACGATAATGTTGCAGTCTCTCTCTGCCAAATTTCTCAGTTCTTCGCTTGATATAATTAATACAAATGTCCAATATAACGGAATTCGTTAGCTCATAAAAATGTGATTATAACAGACTGCTGTTTATTAATGTCAGGCCGACTGCCCACCGACACCTCAAGTCGGCAGCAGCACGAAGTCTCGAGGGACTTATTTTATTTGGAATATATTAATGACTGTATATACGCAAAAGTAGCCTAGTTTTAAGTTAAAATATTATAAATGCCTTGATGATGTCATTCTTTATATAGGCCTATCAATTGTTTTTAAGCTCAATAAACTCTGACCGGAATTTATCCCATTTGTCCGGTAGATTGAAATCTACCGGACACTCAGACCTGCAAAAAAAAATTCTAACGGAAACCCTGAATTGTGATAATTACTTCTTTGTATGTCTTCGTCTAAATTGATTTTCAATCATAGTAATAATCACACTGTGTCTCTACTCTTTAAAATATTTATTAGCATAAAACATTAATAACAGTGTCTCTACTCTTCACAATATTAGCATAAAACATATTACCATGAAAGAGGGATCTATTCTGGACTGGGTTGGGCTGAACTGGGCAGTGAAAGATGCTGGGTTGGACTGGGTTGGGCAGTGAAAGAAAAAAACCGAAGTATGTTGTGAAGTGTATAGATAGATGTGAAATGTATAGATGTAGCAGTACTAGGGCTGCGCGATAAAACGATAACGATAACTATCGCGATAAATTATTTCCTCGAAATAAACAAGAAACGTGGTCGCAAAGTTTCGATATATCGATTTTCCAAGCTTGGATATGAGCACACGCACTAACAACCAATCAGTGAAGGAGATAGCCGACAGCGGAAGGAGACCCGCGCTGCACCTCTGGGTAGAGAGGTAGGACTCAAGTAGTAAACAAGGCTGGCTAGGATAATTAGCTTGCACGCCGCTATTTTATAGTTTACGTGCCGAGTGGGTGTGTGGCGTGAATTCTGAGGCCACGGTTATAGTAGTGTGGGGTATACGGTGGACGTCGTTGCAATGTATTGGGGCGGAACAGAGTATTTTAGGGTGATATTTAGTACTTTGTAAACAAGGCTGGCTAGGATAATTAGCTTGCACTGCGCTATTTTATAGTTTACGTGCCGAGTGGGTGTGTGGCGTGAATTCTGAGGCCACGGTTATAGTAGTGTGGGGTATACGGTGGACGTTGTTGCAATGTATTGGGGCGGAACAGAGTATTTTAGGGTGATATTTAGTACATTGTCATGGGATACACCGCTTGTCTGCTAACTGCTAACGTGCGCGGACTGATGACGACATCAACTCGAGACATTCGCAGCAGCAAAACATGTCTATTAATAGCCCGTCCATCGGCGCCGGGCATAAGAAGTTAATTAAACTTGACAGACATTATATCTACGATAATTATCGATATCGAGTTATATGAAAATAATTTTATAATTTTATCGCGATAACGTTTTTGGCCATATCGCCCAGCCCTAAGCAGTACTGTCTATCTGTATGTCGTGTATGTCATATGTTATGATGAATTGAAAATGGGGGACCCTGATGTAAACAAGAGGAAAGTCTCTCCGGTCTGCATCCCCTTAACAATTGTGTGTATTGAGCCGTACTGTATTGTACCCATTCTGCAATCTGTTAATAAAGTTTTCAATCAATCAAGTTAACTTTGAACCTCGGTTATCAAGCCGTGTCAATGTTGTGTATGCATCCGAGTGGCATCACAACGGTGTTCACTGTGCCTTTAAGACAGCACGGTGGTCTTTACGACAGTGCTGTGAAGTACCGTCAAGTGTTGTGGTAGCGTCAGTTCAAGTTTCAAGTTTCTTTAATAGTTGTCATACAGAAGTACAGAATACTTTTATACAAAATGATTCTTACTGTTGCGCTCCAGAGACTGTGCAAGACAAGATAAGTATGAAATAAAATAACATAGTAAAATTAGAAGTAAAAAAAATGAGGTCAGTGTTCAGTTTAGACATATGTACAATGTTCGATGCAGAATAGACGTAGTTACCATACAATATACAATACTGTGCAGTGTACTAATATACAATACTATATAGTGCAAGGCAGAAATGGAGAAATGGGACGAGGTGCAATTTAGGTACAATTCACAGTAGGTGTACGAGTTGTAGTGCAAATCCTTTATCAATAAATATAAAGCGTAAGTGTGTTTGTGTGATCTAAAGTGTGGAGAGTGGGTGCTGCAGTGTGTTGTTTGTTTGAGTGAGTGTGTGCGTGTGGGTGTGTGTGCATTTGATGGTTGTTGCATAGTGATTATTGTTCGTTTAGCAGCCTGATGGCCTGGGGATAGAAGCTTCTTCTGAGTCTTTCTGTGCTCGCCTTAAGACTCCGGTATCGCTTGCCTGACCGCAGCAGTTCAAAGAGGCAGTAGTTCGGGTGGCTCGAGTCCTTAATAATTCTCTTAGCCTTCCCCTTGCACCGCTTGTTGTAAATGTTCTGGAGGGTGGGAAGCCCCCCTCCAATTGTGCGTTCGGCTGAACGTGTCACTCTTTGTAGTCTGCTACGGTCTTGTGCAGTGCTATTCCCAAACCAGGAGGTGATGTTGCCGGTCAGGATGCTCTCTATTGTACATGAGTAGAAGTTCCTAAGGATCTTCTGACTGACTTGGAACTTCCTTAGGCGCCTGAGGAAGTAGAGGCGTTGTCGTGCCTTCTTCACAACACTGTCAATGTGTGTGGTCCATGTCAAGTCCTCGGATATGTGGGCTCCGAGGTACTTGAAACTGTTCACTCTCTTGAAGTCCACAATCATCTCTTTTGTTTTGCTGACGTTCAGGGAGAGGCAGTTCTCCTGACACCACTGTGACAGGTTCTCTACCTCTTCCAGGTAGGCCCTTTCGTCGTTGGCAGAGATCAGGCCCACCACTACTGTGTCATCAGCAAATTTGATGATGGTGTTGTTGTTCCGCTGTGCTACGCAGTCATGTGTGTACAGGGAGTAGAGGAGGGGGCTCAGAACACAGCCCTGGGGGGCCCCTATGTTGAGCGTGATGGATGAGGAGGTGCAGTTGCCGGCTCTTACCACCTGGGGTCTGCCCGTCAGGAAGTCCAAGACCCACTGGCAGAGGTCATAGTTCAAGCCCAGGTCCCTGAGCTTGGCTATGAGTTTGGAGGAGACTATGGTATTGAATGCTGAGCTGTAGTCGATGAACAGCATTCTCACATAGTTCCCCTGCCTCTTGTCCAGGTGTGATGCTGCTGTGTGCAGCACATGGGCTATGGCGTCCTCCGTGGACCTGTTGGGGCGATATGCAAATTGCAGACGGTCCAGGTTGATGGGGAGGGAGGAACAGATGTAGCCCTTCACTAGCTTCTCAAAGCACTTCATGGCTATGGAGGTGAGGGCTACAGGGCGGTAGTCGTTGAGGCAAGCGGGCGTAGATTTTTTGGGTACAGGGATGATGGTGGACTTCTTCAGACAGGTGGGGATGACAGCCTGTTCCAAGGACAGGTTGAAGATGTCAGTGAATACCGGGGCCAGTTGGTCGGCACAGACTTTTAGGACGCGGCCGGGGATGCCGTCCGGTCCTGCTGCCTTCCTGATATTCACTTTTTTAAAGATCCGTCTCACCTCATGCTCTGTTACCCTGAACACTGAGTCTCCATCAGCAGACCCCCCCCCCCCCCATTGCCGTGGTTTGTAGGCTGGTGTTGTTATTCACAGCCTCAAACCTCGCATAGAAGGAATTGAGATCATTTGCTAAGGAGATGTCACTGTTCAGTTTGAGGGGGGTGCCTTTGTAGTCTGTCATTGTTCTGAGGCCCTGCCACATGCCATGTTCGGTTGGTGTGCTGTTGTGCACTGGTTGAGCTAGCCCCTTTCATGACTGCGATGTGCAAACCAGGGGCTTTTGAGCATGAAATAAAATGTCTAACCTTACGTCGTAGTCCAGTGCTTTTTTGGAAACATTATAGTCAATATAACAGATACACCTAGCTAACATGGGGCTGGCTGCTTTGAGCACACGGGGCTATCGTTAGCTAGCAAGCAGCTCTATAGCTAAAACGCTAACTAGAAGCTAACCACTGTATACAGTTCCAATAGACTAACATACACCTCTGTGATTTAAATGTGTCCTTAGTAACTTATACTCGAGGGTTGTACTAGGGTTGGATGCAGTTCCCCGTTGGTCAGTCTGTCTGTTTTCCATCTTCTGCTGTGTTTAACGTTATCTGTTTGCGAGTGCTCCCTTGACTGATGGGTGATGGCTAGTACCGCAGGACTTTTATTCAACATTATATATGTCCGCGGGTTGGCCAGTACTGCGCAAACTTTTATTAAACATTAAATATGTTGTCTTGTGCAGTGCTCTCGTGGCACTGTCTCGTGGTCTTCATGAATCACTCGCCAAATGTAAAAAATACTCGCATTTGGCGAGTAAAGTGGCCTAATTTCCTCCCCTGATTGGATGCCATCTCCCCTCCCTGGAAGAACTGTACATCTCCCGCTGTCTCAAGAAGGCAGTCAAAATCCTCAAAGACCCACACCACCCTGGCAACAAACACGTCATATGGCTGCGCTCAGGCAGGCGTTTCAGTGTCATGCCCACCCGGACTAACAGACTTAAGTTCAGTTTCTAAGTAATAACTAAACTCGGCTAAGATCTTCTAAGCAAAACAATGTCCTCTGCCCCCCTGTACAATACGAGAAACTACTGTGCAACACCAAGGGAATAAATAGTGCAATGTTCTACAACCCTGCAATATGTTTACATTCTTGTGTTATGAACCTATATACTGTATATAAGTTACTAGTTCATATGTTTTTTTTTTTTTTTTTATCTTTTTCCCCCTCCTTTTTCCGTTTTTCTCCCATCCCAATGTTAGTCGTTATGCCAATTCCCAATCCCCTTCCTGGTCGTTGCGCACTCTACCCCCTACCGTCAGTCTGGGAGGGCGGAGACTATCACATGCTTCTTCCGACACATGTGTAGCCAGCCCACCACTTATTTTTACCTGGCAGCGCGGACTCTCACTGGGGAAGTGTAACGTGTGGAAGGGTCACACTACCTCCCCCAGATCCTTCCCTCGCTGTGCAGGCGCCCCGACCGAACTGTAGGAATCGCTGTTTAAAATACTAAAATACTCCGTTCCGCCCCAATATATTGCAACGACGTCCACCGTATACCCCACACTACTCTAACCGTTACCCTCAGAATTCACGCCACACACCCACTCGGCACGTAAATTATAAAATAGCGCCGTGCAAGCTAATTATCCTAGCCAGCCTGTTGTTTCCAAGCGGTGTATTCCATGACAATGTACTAAATATAACCCTAAAATACTCCGTTCCGCCCCAATACATTGCAACGACGTCCACTGTATACCCCACACTACTATAACCGTGGCCTCAGAATTCACGCCACACACCCACTCGGCACGTAAATTATAAAATAGCGCCGTGCAAGCTAATTATCCTAGCCAGCCTTGTTTACTACTTGAGTCCTACCTCCGGGTCTCCTTCCGGGTCTCCTTCCGCTGTCGGCCATCTCCTTCACTGATTGGTTGTTAGTGCGTGTGCTCGTATCCAAGCTTGGAAAATCGATATATCGAAACTTTGCGACTACGTTTCATGTTTATTTCGAGGAAATTATTTATCGCGATAGTTATCGTTATCGTTTTATCGTTACACTATAAAACTAACTGGATAGTTGATTTAACTTCATTCATAAGCCATTCTCCCTTTCTGTGCGTGTGTGTGTGCGCACGCACACGAGTGCCCGTCCCAACTCTGGTCTTTGGAAAGACCAGATGAGGTCAGAGGAGTTTGATAGTATTTACTGAGGATGGCCAGATAATGTTGATATTTAAACTTAAAAAATAATACATAATAAATGTATACATACTCATGCAACATTAAAAAATTGTTGTATGAATGGTTTGAGAGAGGGAGGGGTTTTAGTTTGTGTGGTGTGATAACAATGTTGAAATTGAGAAGTTTAGACTTTAGTTGAACAGAAATAACATTTTATTATAAGGAAAGTACATAAAAAAGGTACAGTCTGGTACCGGTATCGATTCCCAGGTACCGGTTAAAATGTGAACGATACCCAACCCTAATTCCTACTGTACATGAGTAGGGTGAGTAACATATTGTACATGCCATTACTGCTTTTTATCTATTGACTCATAGCTACTTTATTATTTTAAAATATATTATTTTGAAATAATATATCAACCACCCGTTACTATGACATTATTTATCATTCCATACATACTGTAGCTAAACGCTATTTATCATTCCATACATACTGTAGCTAAATGCTGTTTTTCATTCAGGGAACAAAATTAACTTTTTAGCTTTAGATAAAAAAATTACCAGCCAGAGATATTTTTACCGGCCAAAAATTATAAATAGCTTTTTAGTTTATCTCCACGAATTATTATTAGTGCTGTCAATCTATTAAAATATTTAATCTGATTAACACTTTGATCGCCGGAGACGCCGAAACTCGTCATTCCCCGCCATGCTCATTCTGCCGAAGACGCCGTAACACGTCTTTGATATCAATATTTCAAAAATCTGTGATCGAAATCATATTTCTCCCACGGAGACCCGAGATCTACTGCTGAGCCCCTCTCAACTCTCCAACGGTTCAAGAGCGCCATCTGGTGGCCGATCGGCGGCTCGCCCAAACAGGAAGTGATGTGGATGAAGTGGTGCTCACCCATATTTCGTCCGGGCACTCGCTATCGTTAGAGGGACTCCATCTTGACACACTGAACACCGATCGGTGCAAATAACTCGATAAACAACATGATTTGGACGTATATACTATTATACAACCTGGAAATGGATCGGATATTTCAACATCCCATAATAGAAAAAAATCTGTTCCACGCTCATCCCCCAACGGCGCGAGGAAGCCATGGTGAGTCCCAGCTTTATTTTCTAACGTCTTCGATACGAACTGCTCTAATGATCATATCACCCACACCAGATGAATCATATAACGTAGGGCTGGGCGATATAACGATAACGACAAATATCGCGATATATTTTAATAATCGATATCGAATATCGAAAGTAAAAAAAAAATCGGAAAATCGTTTTTTTTTTTTTTTTTTTTTTTAATAATTTTTTTTTAATTTTTTTATACCTGCAACAGGGCAGTTTTAAAACCAGAGACAGTGGACAGACTTGTCTTTCTTGCCTGCAACTTAAAGTAATGGCTTTGCTTGTCCAAATGACAATACTGACCTAATTCAGATTTCTTTTTCTCTTGTCCATTTATTTTGTTTGCTTTCTAATTTAAAATACATTTTGAAACCGTCTGTACACAGTAGGCTATGTGTGCTAGCAGAACTAGACTCCAGTCACGAGTCACAGTGCACATGTGCGGTGGTTTGTCCACCAAAAAAGCGCCAAAAGATCGAAAATAAACTAGCAGAGCCAGAACTGTTCAACTCCTCTGGAGCCACAGCCAGCAGAGAAGCCGGTTTACTTTAGCTTTTAAACCAGCTGCAGCCTGAGAACTGGAGTGTGAGGGGATGTAACACTAAAGATGGCAGCAATGACAAAGAATTGCTGCAAAATAAACATACATCTGTTGTAAAAAAAAAAAAATATATATATAAAAAAAAATCTTTTTAATTTTTTTTTTATACTTATAACAATTCGATAATTATCGATATCGAGAAATAAAATAAAATTATCATATCGTTATCGCGATATGATTTTTTTCCATATCGCCCAGCCCTAATATAACGTTGTCCACGGAATTATAAACGACCCCCCCCCCCCATCCGGTCATCATCAGATCATATGTAGTAACTTCTAGAACTACGTGCAGTTGACATTTTTTATCTGGCACCGATCGCTATCAAACTGTATTTCATCATCAATATAATGCATTTGGGGCTATAAATCATGTTCTGGAGAAAGCTGCAGAAAACGACAAAAACATACTTATACTTTAGACCGTATTTTAGTATGAATATGTGAATGAAAAAGTATAACATTGCTACACCCTGAACAATAGATATAGGACATTGAATGGGCCATAATAATGTCAATTTAGCAATACAATTTAAAAAGTTATAGCCCTGCAAAGAAGGGGAACTTCTCCATAGACAAATAGAGCTGGTGAGGAATGATAAATTATGAATTTAACCATGGCCATCAAAGTGTTAATGACATTGACGGATTGTGAATTTTGTGATTGACTCAAATTATATTTATTTGGAAAAATAAATATAGTCACTTTATTGGAAGAGTCAAAACTGTTCTCTTGGCTTTGTTTTGTTCATAGTAGTAACGCTCATGTCATGATAAATCTGGTTAGGTCAAAACTACAGGAATATACATTTAAGTTGGTGTTAAGCTATTGTCCTGGGAAGTCGTTGTATGTATTATTATTATTATTTATTTTTTTTATTGATATTTTTTGCACAAATCTCTCCAATATTCAAAACATCTCTTTCACCATATGCAACTTCCAAGATTTGCCTTTTTCTTTTTTGTAAAAACATACAAAACATGTAAAGGACTCATACAAATACATTAACAACTGACATGGAAAATAAAAAAAGACTTAAGAAAAAAGAAAAATACTATACTATACATTGTGCGTATACATCCCTGATATATATACTTTGCATGTAGACCGATCTACCTTCGAGCAGGTATGTGCTGCATCCTCTATCGGGATGCCACCCTTCTCCATATTGCATGTGAGAGAAAGCGTCCCAGATACATGTAGGTGTGCATGATAGCATGCATGCATGTGTGTCTCCAACATACGTATGTGGGTACGTGTATCACGTAAGCATGTGTACATGCCTCACATGTGTGTGTGTGTGTGCATCTTCCAGGTATGTGACTGTACTCCTATCTCTTGTGTGTGTCTCGTATCCATGTGTGCCTCTGCCCACTATGTGAGTGTATATCTCAGGTGTGTATATATATGTGCGTCTCAGCTACGTATGTGTGTGTCTCCTATGTACATGTGTATCCCCCATATGTGTCAGTGAGAGCCTATACTTCAACTATGTGTATATGTAGGTGTGTGTATGCCTATTTCCTATAAGTGAGTATGTGCATGTGTGTGTGCCCCTGACATGTATAACTTATCCTTGTGCATATGAGTGTGTGTAAACCTATTATGTACACATACGAATATGTGTATCCTAGATACTTGTATGCGGCTATACATGCGCATATGTGAGTGTGATAGAGACAGTGACCGTTACATAGATACACAATCCGGACATAAAATCCATGCACATACATACATAATACATTATAAAGTACAAGTACCATCAGATCAGATCCCCTTTTCATATTCATCCTTGATATCATTGTAACCCCACCTTAATCATTTGTCCCCAGACCGTTCAGTCAGGTGTAGAAAACTGTCCCATACCTCAGCGAAAATATCCTCTCTCCCTGCGACTCTATACGTCACCCTTTCATATGATGCTGTACGGAACATTAATTCCATCCATTCTTTAAAAGTAATATCCACGGGTGATTTCCAATGTCGTAATGCAATTCTACATCCTGATATCATGGCCATTCTATACCACATTCCCCGGTATTTAGGCAGTTTAATCCCTTTCGGTACCACACCCAAAACACATGCCAATGGGGAGTTATTTATCTTCACATTCAGAACCTTACTTAGGAATATTACAATTTGATCCCACATTTTTCGGACCTTCTCACATTCGTACAGCATATGTAGTAAAGTGCCTGTCTCCTTCTCACATCTCCAGCAGATGTCAGTGTCCCTTAATTTTAGTCTGGCCAGTTTACTAGGCGTCCAATAGCTTCTGTTCAACACTTTGTAAAAGATAAGTTGTGATTGCGCCTCCCGAGAGAATTTACTCCATTTGGACACCAGCTTCTCCCACATTTCCTCAGTAATATCCTCACATACATCGTTCTCCCAGCTCAACCTCAGACCCGCCAATTTGGGTGCATTGTATTATCTTATAACATCATAAAATCTTGACGCACCGCCTTTCCTACGCCATCCTTTATAGAATATTTCTTGAATTGCAGTAATCGGGCCACACTTTGGCCCTCCTATTGATGACGATATACAATGTCTAATCTGTAGGAATTTATAAAAGTTTCTATTATCTATATCAAAATCCTCTTTAATATCCTCAAAAGGCAAAACCCCATCTTCCCCGGCTATATCACCTAGTACATGTATCCCCCTTTTAATCCAATCGTCCCATATGACTGATTTCTTACCAATCTTTAGTTTTTTATTATACCATATAGAGGCTCTTGTAGTTAAATATGGGCTATCACCAGTCATTCTGTGCGATTGATTCCAAGTTTCCCTGATAAATGCCATTAAAGGGTTTTTAAAAGGTATAGGTCTGTCTGATTGTGTCAGGAAGGATTCCAGAGATGAGGGATATATCATTTCCTCCTCCATCTTGACCCAAGCAGGTGCCTCCTCAGTCGAGTGATTCAGTTTGGAGAGCTGGGAGAGCGAGAATGCATAGTGATACCAGTCTAGTTTAGGCAGGGGTAAGCCGCCATTTTCCTTTGCTGAATACATTTTGGCCCGTCCAAATAGCGACCTTTTGCCCCCCCCACAGATATACATTAATGACTTTGTCATACTGTTTGAGTAACTGGGTCGGGAGAGTCAGCGGCAGCATATATAGGATATAATTTAATTTGGGAGCCAATATCATTTTTACTAAGTTTATCTTCCCCAGGAGGGACATATTCATCTTGGCCCAATTCTGGGTCAGAGCACTAATGTGTTCGATTATAGGGGCAATATTGGCTTGCATTAACTCTTTCAGACCTGGGATCAGCTTTATTCCTAGGTATATCAACCCTGACGGCATCCATCTGTATTGCCACCCCCTCCTGATAGCAGGGGGACAACATTTAGAGAGGCATTGCTTCTGACTTGCTCCAGTTATGTATTATTATTATTATTGTATTGTGATGTGTTTTGTTTCATGTTGAAAAAATAAAAATAAAAAAATGTGATAAAAAAATATATATACATTTAAAAATGTTTTTTATAATACAATAAATATCGGTTATCGGTATCGGTTATCGGCTTGAGGAGCATAAAGTTATCGGTGTCAAAATCAATATCGCGCATCCCTAATTCTATCTATTTTTAGGGGCAAATGCAAGTGAAATCGTCACGCTGTGGTTACATGACGTCATTGCTATTTTAGAGCTGCTCTACCGGTTACAAGGTATAGTAAAAATCCATACCGTAGAGCAAATTTATACCGTATACCGTTTATACCGTCCACCCCTAGCTTAGTACATTAACTCTTGGTTTCTTCCCAGACGTGCAGTAAAAAAAATAGTGGCGTTAACAGAATTGTGCGTTAACACGTTAACACTTTGGATGCCAGCGACGCGTTTTGTCGTTAGTTCATGCCGACCTTTGAATGCCACCAACGCTATATAGCGTTTGTTTGTTGTATTTTTTTTTATTGGCGATTTGAATTCATATTTCATCAATCGAGCCTCAGGTTAGTGTTGCAGACTCTCTCTGAGCTCAATTGGGAAGATACCGCCCCCTATCGTCTCTCCCTGTGTAACTGCACCCCATTAGTTAGGAGGCGGGCCAGCCTCCTCATGTTACTTTTCCGTCAAGCCAACTGAAGAGACCAAGTGATTGCCGGCCCAGAAAACGCGTGGAATATATATTTACAGTACCCAATGCTGAATCAATAAAAGCGATCGATATTTGGAATGGCGATCAGGAATTGAAATAATCTTTTTGGAGAACATCTGATCTGAGGTAAGGAATCTATTTGACCAGTCTTGAGATAATCAGAGCTTTTTTCACAGATATATCAACGTGTTCCATAATGTGTGTGTGTGTGTATGTGTGTGCGTGTGCCGCTGATCAGGAAATGAGAGAATCGATATTTCAGCCCGCTTCTATAGCATGCATAAGTACACATATACTATCGATAATCTAGCGTTTATTTGAAATCGATTCATAAATAGGCCGAAAAATTACAACGTTTTTGTGTATTCCAGATTCCAGTAAAGGGCGATTATCACAGAATCTATATATTTTCCTGAAAAACGAGGGCTTTTCAAAATGCTATAAAACGGAAATGAACCGATTAAAAAACAATCCGTTTCGACAATATTGACTGCAAACAAGTCATTGATAAACGACGGGCAGATTAGACACATAGCCATAATTTAAGACAGAGATTATGCGTTCACAACGTGGGTGAAAATGGGTGGTGGCATTTAACCACGTTTTACCATGTTAACAAGTGGTAATCAAAGTGTTAATGACGCATTCACTTTGACAGCCTTAGTTATTATGTATTGTGTGTTATCTCTCCACTCCATGCTATGGTAGTGCTTGTGCCAGCACAGGAGATACGATAATTATTTTTATAAATAGGCTATAAACAGATTTAAATCAATCAAATCTTCCTTTTGAATAAAATAGGCTCAGGAATCAGGATTGTTAAAGTTAATTAGCCTAATCCATGTCAAAAAGAGTAGCTTATAGTACATTACCTCTTGGTTTCTTCCCAGGCCTGACAGGACTGCTATCTGGTGGGAGATAGTGATGGAGAGTGTCAGAGGAAGGAGAGAAAGATAATTGATTTAGTTTCTATGCAAGAGGGTTACAGATTTAACTATGGTATTATAATAAGAGGAGATTCTGGCCTTTCAAATGATGCCTCACTTTACCTTATGAAGCCAATTATAGGCCTGGCATTTTATATTCTACATTCATATTGCATGTGTCCGGATGGCAAAATTCAGTACTGCATAGAGCTGCCGCGGTATCGGTATTACCGCGGTATCGCTGTTACATCATGCCCACCGCAGCGTTGGGCTGAATACCGGCATCACCGCTGTTTTTTATTATATTATTATTATTATTACGCTCTCGTTGGGCTTGCGGCTCTGCAGATATACCCTACTTCCCTGTCGAGATTCCAAGCGACCCTATTGGGTACCAGAAAAGTCACATGAAACACTGCAGACCACTGATTGGTCAGAAGAGATACGCGTCACATGCTTGGAGCATCTTGCAGTGCGTTTACTTCCTGAATCTCAGCCATGAGCCATTGATCAGAGCTCACAGTCACAACATGGCTAATAGTACGTTAGCTCCCACCGGAGTGGATTACCGACGCCGTCGCTCCTCAGGGAACGAGGCATAATGATTTTACTGCAACGAAATGTTATAATAAAAGCCCTTCGTTCTGATTGAAAACTTTATTAACAGACCGCAGAATGGGTACAACTCGGCACGCTCTGAGCAAAGAAAGGAACTTAGATATTAATTGAGTAACGCTTGCCTTGCTATGTGGTCCGGTAAATACGAACGTGTAACTATACTAACGTTAATGCCACAAATCGAATGCCTTTGTAATCATAAGTAGTAACGTTATAATAATAAGAAGAAAGGGTCGGGGGGGTAACCGGCGGGCGCGACACCGAGGGGAGACTTCGAATCCGTGTTTCACTTTTAATAACGAATGCGTGCATGCCGAATCCCAAACAATATTCATGCTGCAAAGTCATCCTCTAAAGATAGACATTTAGACTAGAGGCAGGCTATATGCTATATAAAGAGTAGACTACAAAAAAAATGCATTCAAACTTTTTTTTTTGTGTGTGTGTGCGGTAATACCGCGGCGGTAGGAAATATTTTGCAAATGTGTGCGGTAAGGAAAACAGCAATACCGCGGCAGCTCTAGTACTGCATCTACAAAAACCCCTGTAAATGATCTGCCCATTGTTCATTTGTTTAGACATTGACTATACTTGATCTTAACTCAATCTGCGCCATTCACATATATATATATATACGCGTTTTCCCGCCAACCGTTGAACGCCAATCACGTATATATACGTTATTAAATCATTTGATATTTTTCCTTTGCTCCCCGCTCTACAGACTCGGAGCGATCTGAATCACTTTGGTACAGCCACATACGCTAGAACTGCAATGGCGATCGAAAATCACCAGATGGCAGTATCGTCTACCATTTTAACTCGGATAGGAAGGCAGCATTATTGTCATTGAATGCATCGAGGCATCTAGGCTCGCTCTGAGGGGGAGGAGCTCTTCCAAAGCAATCACAAGCAGATCCGCTCGCCTCAAAACCTAGTGTCCAGTAAACATGTGTAATTACATATAAAATTCTAATCACAATAGCAGATGGGATCATTGGAATTATTCTTTTTGGATTACCTTCTGGCTAAGGTAAGGACCCCCTATGTCTATTTTACCAAACATAGAACATGTTTATGTACAGGGGAGGAAATTAGGCCACTTTACTCGCCAAATGCGAGTATTTTTTACGTTTGGCGAGTGATTCATGAAGACCACTCGCCAGTCTGGCGAGTATACAAAAAAAAAACATTCTGCAATCACTGCACTGGCAAACGGTGCGCGTCTTCTGAGTGCTCGCTTTAGTTGACAGTGCCACGAGAGCACTGCACAAGACCACCCGCGGACATATAATGTTTAATAAAAGTTTGCGCAGTACTGGCCAACCCGCGGACATATAATGATAAAAGTCCTGCGTTACTAGGCTAGCCATCAGGAGCACTCTCAAACGGATAACGTTAAACACAGCAGAAGATGGAAAACAGACAGACTGACCAACGGGGAACAGCATCCAACCCTAGTACAACCCTCGAGTATAAGTTACTAAGGACACATTTAAATCACAGAGGTGTAATGTTAGTCTACTGGAAATGTATACAGTGGTTAGCTTCTAGTTTTAGCGATAGCTGCTTGCTAGCTAACGTTAGCCCCGTGTGCTCAAAGCAGCCAGCTAGGTGTATCTGTTATGACTATAATGTTTCCAAAAAAGCACCGGACTACGACGTAAGGTTAGACATTTTATTTCATGCTCAAAAGCCCCTGGCTTGCACATCGCAGTCACGAAAGGGGCTAGCTAAGCTCAACCAGTGCACTGTGTACAACAGCACACCAACCCAACTGACGTTATCACAACACTTGACGGTACTGTCGTAAGACCACCGTGCTGTCTTAAAGGCACAGTGTGCCTACCCAGATGCATACACAACATTGACGAGGCTTGACAACCGAGGTTCAAAGTTAACTTGATTGATTGAAAACTTTATTAACAGATTGCAGAATGGGTACAATACAGTACGGCATTTTCAATTCATCATAACATATGACATACAGATAGACTACTGCTACATCTATATATTTCACATCTATCTATACACTTCACAACATACTTCGGTTTTTTTCTTTCACTGCCCAACCCAGTCCAACCCAGCATCTTTCACTGCCCAGTTCAGCCCAACCCAGTCCAGAATAGATACCTCTTTCATGTTAATATGTTTTATGCTAATATTGTGAAGAGTAGAGATTAATGTTTTATGCTAATACATATTTTAAAGAGTAGAGACACGGTGTGATTATTTTACTATGATTGAAAATCTATTTAGACGAAGACATACAAAGAAGTAATTATCACAATTAGCGATTTTTTTTGTCTGGTAAAAAATCTGTTTGGCTGGTAAAAAAAATCAGATACTCGCCAGTTGGCTGGTAAGCCAAAAAGTTAGTTTCCTCCCCTGTTTATGTAACTATCACAGTGGCTTACTGTACCCGTCATAAACGAGGCTTTTTCTAATGATCGGATTTTCAGGGTAAGACTACCCCCCCCCCCCCTTGATGATTTTGTGAAGGTACATATGTACATGTTATATACCTTTGATTTGAGAGTATTTGGGGGTTCAGGGAATCAACCAGAACGATTCGGGCTTATTGCACATAAAGCGTCCTATCTGGCGATCTATGGAAAAAGACTGGATTATTTTGGAAATGGGCGATGTTCAGCATGTAATAAACTACAGTGTGTAGAAACCAGGGTTAGAAGTAAACTTTTTTTTTTTCATGGCTTTTTTTTGCCCCCCTTAATTGATTTTCGGGGGCACAGAATATTTATGATGAAAATTAACAAAGATTATAAAACATTGTTGCCACTTTTTTTTTTAGAGTCTTCGTCCCTATGTTTGATAACGTAATGTTAATGTCTCCATATATAGGGCTCTACGCTAACCTTTTTCCCAAGGAGCACATGTGCTCCTAAATAAAATGTTAATAAATAAAAATCTAAAAAAAAAATTAGGAGCACACAAAGAAATTTAGGAGCACAGTGAAAATTGTTCAAGTAACAGAGTTTATTAACAAACTATTTATCACATGCATATTGTACTGTGCGTGTGCACACTATGAATTGAAAATGGGGGACCCTGATGTAAACAAGACGAAAGTCTTTCTCTGGTCTGCATCCCCTTAACAATTGTGTGTATTGAGCCGTACTGTATTGTACCCATTCTGCAATCTGTTAAATAAAGTTTTCATTCATTCAAGGGCTAAACTTCTGTGCAAATAGCACATACCACCAAAATCACAAATTGGCCCATGCCTACTAGACGCAAAGGATATCGGTTGTCAAGCTGCTTTTGTATGTTGTAGTGTTGTTATGATACCAACATTTTGACTTTGATACAGATAGGAAAGGCAATGGAATGACAGAACATTGAAAATTCTTTATACAATTATTTAATTCATTATAATTGAAACGCTATTGAATAATAGTTAATTAATAGTTAATACAATTATTCTGTTACAGCTACAACTGAGCTATAATTTATACTATAGCTACTGTCCATCAATGTCTTCCTTTTGAATTAAATAGGTTCAGGAGAGAGATGTAGAGAGGGAGAGGGAGCGAGAGACAAACACAGATAGTAGAGCCATATGAAATCCATTTTTATTATTTTCCAAATTCCATTATATTTTTTCCCAAATTCCATTTTAATATTTCAGAATTCTGTATTTTGCCTTTTACGCCCATTTTACCATCAGAAAGTGTCTAATAAGTGGGAATGAATAAATTTCCACAATTTAATAAGATATAACAGTCCATTTAATGTTTTTAAGTGCTGCAACTCAGAAATACAGTTCAATTTTACACAATATTTTTCAAATAATGTGACAAAATAAAAATACACATTTCAAGTGATCACAATGTCAGTAGCCTAGCTATATATATTCTATTGTGATGGAATATAGTAATGCATAATTTATACACCTTTAGTTTATTTCATTTATAAAGGACAGTGTAGGCCTACTGACAATAATTTGCAAATACTGTAGATGGGTGTACCAGATTTAGCAAGAAGCCATCATTTCCATCTATAGTCCTATGTACTGTAACGTTACATAGCTATTTAAATCACAATAGTGTCAGTGATTATTAGCCTCACCCTCTAGCTGTATCTATTGTGATCACCAGAGATCATCGTTTGAGAGTTGGTGTGTTTTGGGAAGCAAAGTGCTTGTTCCTGACATGGCTTTTGAAGTGATCTTCACACACGTTTTTGCAGGTCCAGTCCACAGGGTATGTTGACAGAATTTGCAAAACACCTTATCGACTGAAGCATAAAAGTCATTAGGATACTGCACTGCTCTGAATTTTAGGGCTTAGTGGGGAATTTCTTATGACGTTAACGACGCACCGAAGCAGCTAGACGCTTGGACATTTCTCCGTGTTGTGTGTAACACGCAGCGGTCCCCGCCTCCCTCCCTCCTTGCAACAAACGTTCCACCCAAAAACGGAATTTCAGTCCAGCGGAGCTGTTTGTAACCTTCACTCGCACACTGAGAGTAAATTATTTTTACGGTTCGCACACATATTATTACACATATATAAGTCAGTCAGAAGATCCTTAGGAACTTCTACTCATGTACAATAGAGAGCATCCTGACCGGCAACATCACCTCCTGGTTTGGGAATAGCACTGCACAAGACCGTAGCAGACTACAAAGAGTGACACGTTCAGCCGAACGCACAATTAGAGGGGGGCTTCCCACCCTCCAGAACATTTACAACAAGCGGTGCAAGGGGAAGGCTAAGAGAATTATTAAGGACTCGAGCCACCCGAACAACTGCCTCTTTGAACTGCTGCCGTCAGGCAAGCGATACCGGAGTCTTAAGGCGAGCACAGAAAGACTCAGAAGGAGCTTCTATCCCCAGGCCATCAGGCTGCTAAACGAACAATAATCGCTAAACGAACAATAATCACTATGCAACAACCATCAAATGCACACAGCACACACACACGCACACACTCACTCAAACAAACAACACACTGCAGCACCCACTCTCCACACTTTAGATCACACAAACACACTTACACTTTATATTTATTGATAAAGGATTTGCACTACAACTCGTACACCTACTGTGAATTGTACCTAAACTGCACCTCGTCCATTTATGCCTTGCACTATATAGTATTGTATATTAGTACACTGCACAGTATTGTATATTGTATGGTAACTACGTCTACGAACATTGTACATATGTCTAAACTGAACACCGTGACCTCTTTTTTTACTTCTAATTTTTACTATGTTTTTATTTCATACTTATCTTGTCATGCACAGTCTCTGGAGCGCAACAGTAAGAAGCATTTTGTACAAAAGTATTCTGTACTTCTGTATGACAACTATTAAAGAAACTTGAAACTTGAAATACGAGGGAAATGCTCGCACTGTAGAGCATATATATAATTATATATAATTAGTAAACTGTCAGGGGCTTTTCTTGCCCCCCTTAACCCATTCTCTGCCGATGACGTGTTAAGACGTCATTCCTCGCCATGCGTAATCTGCCAATGACGTTTTACAGCGTCTTTGAGATCAATATTTCAAATTTCTGTCATGGTATTCATATTTCACCCACGGATCCTTGACTGGTGCTGTAGGACTCCGCTCAACTCTCCAACGCTGCAATACCGCCACCTGGTGGCCGATTGGCGAGTTGCAACCGGATGTTGATAATTGTGACGCCGGTGTGTCTCCCTATTCCCTCCGGACTCTATCTTGACACACTGGATAATCGATCCGTTGCCATAACTCAATAAACAACATTATTTGGACGTATATAGTATTATACAACCTGGAAATGGATCGCATAGATCAACCTCCCATAATAGCGATCTTTTTGCTCCACGCTCATCACCCAACGGTAAGAGGAGACTGGGGTGAGTTTCAGCCTGTTTGTTTACCATTTTCGATACAAACTGCTCTGATCTATATATCACCCATACTACATGAATGATTTAACGTCGGCCACGGACTTATAAACGACCCCCCCCCCCCCCCCCCCCCCCCTCCGGTCAACCGCGCATGATATGTCATAACGTCTGGGACCTTGTACAATTGAAATTTTAAATCTGGCGTCAATCGCTATCAAACTGCATTTGATGATCCAATATATGCATAAATGGCTATAACACGTTCTATGAAATACTGCAGAAAACGATAAAAACATATTTATACTCTAGACTAGGGCTGGGCGATATAACGATAACTATAAATATCGCGATATATTTTAATAATCGATATCGAAAAGAAAATCGAAAAATCTTTTTTTGTGACCTGCAACAGGGCAGTTTTAAAGGGGAACTATCTTATAAATGGCCTTTTTGAGTGTTTAGCATTGTTTCCTAGCTATGTGAACTTATATTAATATGATCTATGTCTCAAAATTCTCATATTGGCGCATTCTTCCAATTCTCCTCTCACAATATTCACCCTCACTGAACTGAGTCGTTTGAAAATGTGCCTATATGTGATGTCATATAGTCGCTGCTGCATGTTAATGTTCAGGCGAACACGACGCTCAGCAGGCCCGGCGCAGTGGTTTAGGAGCCCAGGCTCAAAACAGCTCGAGATCTTGAGGTAGAAAAATGCTGTTTTTGAGGACTTGATTAGAAATACAAAACAATGAATAAAAAAATATATATATTACAGAGGTGTTCCATAGACTCACAGGAATTGTGTAAAAGTGCCCAAATAGTGAAAGAAATAGTAAAATAGTTCCCCTTTAAAACCAGAGACAGTGGACAGACTTGTCTTTCTTGCCTGCAACTTAAAGTAATGGCTTTGCTTGTCCAAATGACAATACTGACCAAATTGAGATTTATTTTTCTCTTGTCCATTTATTTTGTTTGCTTTCTAATTTAAAATGGTTTGAAACAGTCTGTACACAGTAGGCTATGTGTGCTAGCAGAGCTAGACTCCAGTCACGAGTCACATGTGCGGTGGTTTGTTCACCAAAAAAGCGCCAAAAGATTGAAAATAAACTAGCAGAGCCAGAACTGTTCAACTCCCCTGGAGCCACAGCCAGCAGAGAAGCCGGTTTACTTTCGCTTTTAAACCAGCTGCAGCCTGAGAACTAGAGTGTGAGGGGATGTAACACTAAAGATGGCGGCAACGACAAAGAATTGCTGCAAAATAAACATACATATGTTGTTAAAAAAGAAAAATATATATTTTTTTTACTTATAACAATTTCGATCATTATCGATATCGAGAAATATGATAACATTATCATATAGTTATCGCGATATGATTTTTTGCCATATCGCCCAGCCCTACTCTAGACCGTATTTTTGTATGAATGTGTGAATGAAAAAGTAAAACGTTCCTACATCCTGAACGATAGCTAATCGATGTTGAATGGGCCATAGTAATGTCAATTTAGCAATACAATTAAAAAAGTTATAGCCCTGCAAAGTAGGTGAACATCTCCATAGACAAATAGAGCTGGCAGACTGGCTACAAGGATGGATATAAGCGTGGCAGAGAAAGGGTTAACTGATGTTCGAGGGCATTTGGTAAATTTTCGAGGGCATTTTGCCCCAAGCCCCCGTTAATTTCGAACCCTGGTAGAAACTAACGCCTTTTTACATGTTGTACTGCAAATAGTGTCTGTCAAATGAGCCATACCATTTTCCCCATAGCTACAATATAGAATATACAAATAGCTCCGCAAAGATCATGAATTATCGCGAAAAGTCACGAAAAGCTGGCCTACTGACCGCAGGATGCATGGCCAGCATGGCAGAGAAAGAGTTAAGAAGTAGCCGAATGAGCTCAGTGGCATCTTTTAGCTTTTGGTAATCCAACTAGTGTGCAATGAATCACGTTCGAAATAACTTCTCTTGAACCACTATTCCTGATTCTGCCTAGAGCAGGGGTCTCAAACTTGCGGCCCAATTGCGGCCCGCTGGATGATATTTTGCAGCCCCATACTTGACATCAAAGTTAGTGTTAGTTCAGCCCACGCGCAACTTTTTGCTGCGTCGTTGCGCGAGTTGGATGTTTTATTTATTTTATCACTTGTAGGCTACCATAGCACAGGCTCATGACAGCAACTTTACGTTAGTGACTTGGTTGAAACGTGATTCCGGAGTGATACCAAGTGGAAGGAAAATATATCCCGTCACCTGAAATTCTCCACTACCTCCTCTGCAAGCAGTGCTCTGCCTGTCCGGCTGCACTGCTCCACTGTCTGTGTCGGTCTACTCTGGTCCAATCACCTTCAGCGTCCCATCAGCGTTTTTTCCCCCCACCCACAGTCTGCAAATCAGAGGCAGAGTAGGGCGGGTCTTCACGGAATGCGTGTCGTCTCTTTCAACGGGTCCGAGTCAGAGCGAGAGTTGACAGCGCATCTACAGGTAGTCTAATCTGCAGGTACTGTAGCTAGTAACCTCGTTCCCAGTTTTATCTCTGTGAGATAAATGTAGCTAGTAGCATAGTTTCGCCAGCAGGCAGTTAGTCGAAAAATGTGGCATGTTCAAAGATGGCCAGTAAAAGAAAAGTGAAAATCAAAGGTGAATGGACTGACAAATATGCGTGCATCATCCCAGCACCAAACCAATGTGACTATAATATGCCAAGAAACGGTAGCTCTTGTGAAGAGTGGCATATTTGAAACGCCACTACGAAACAAAAGTTATTTTGATGCAACCTTTCCTCAAAATTCAGTGCTAAGAACCACAAAAATAAATGGAATGAAAATCATATCAAGCTGCAAGCAGAATTATTGTTAAATCTATGTCACAACAAGAAAAAGCAACCAAGTCCTCACTCAGTGGCATGGGTGTTGGCTAAACACAAGAAGCCATTCTCTGATGCATACATAATAAAATAATGTATGACTGAAGTGATGGAGACCATGTTTGAAGGCAAACAAAAGCAAACCCCCCTCAGATAGCACAGCAACCAGAATAACTAAAATACTGGCTGGTGATTTGAATAAAAAAATAAATGCAGTGCCTTTCCATACAGTAGCTGTGGCAGCGTTTCCGTTAGCCGGTAATTACCGGTATTTGACCGGCAAAATCTGTTGAAGTCCGACATATTTAATCTCTCCGGTCATAATGTCCGGTGAAAATAATTCCCTCTAAACACAATTAGATTATTTGAATTGTATTAAAATAGGCTAAAATTAAATAGCCTATGCGATGAACGAAACAAACAATCATTACATTTGTTTCATCGTTGCTTCACCAAGCAGCCAGTCTAATAATGACATCCTGTTGTCAGCGCGAGCTGGCTGCTGATATATTTGCGAGAAGCATCCATCTGCCGGCCGGCAGGGTGCAGTACTCCAATTCAGCCATTGGCAATTCAGCTGTTGGGTGGGGGCGCTGCTGAGCGGTTTCCAGACCGGACCTAAAAACACTGCTGCTCCATGCTTCACGTAAATATATCAGCAGCCAGCTCGCGCTGACAACAGGATGTCATTATTAGACCGGCTGCTTGGTGAAGCAACGATGAAACAAATTATTGTTTCGTTCATCGCATAGGCTATTTAATTTTAGCCTATTTTAATACAATTCAAATAATCAAATTGTGTTTAGAGGGAATTATTTTCACAGGACATTATGACCAGCACCAGTCGTTGGGAGGTGGAGATATACATCACGCAAACCCACGATAATGTGCCGTCTCTCTCTGCCAAATTTCTCAGTTCTTCGCTTGATATAATTAATACAAATGTCCAATATAACGGAATTCGTTAGCTCATAAAAATGTGATTATAACAGACTGCTGTTTATTAAGGTCGGGCAGACTGCCCACCGACACCTCAAGTCGGCAGCAGCACGAAGTCTCGAGGGACTTATTTTATTTGGAATATATTAATGACTGTATATACGCAAAAGTAGCCTAGTTTTAAGTTAAAATATTATAAATGCCTTGATGATGTCATTCTTTATATAGTCCTATCAATTGTTTTTAAGCTCAATAAACTCTGACCGGAATTTATCCCATTTGTCCGGTAGATTGAAATCTACCGGACACTCAGACCTGCAAAAAAAAATTCTAACGGAAACCCTGAGCTGTGGATGAGTCCACTGACACCACTGAGAATGCTCAGTTGCTGGTGGTTGTGAGGTTTTATGATGAGGCAAAGGGGGTAGTTTGTTGAAGATGTATTGCGCCTGACAAACCTGAGAGGACACACAAGGGGGGGGAAGGCTTGGGCGGTATAATTTTTTTCATACCGTCATACCTTGCTGACATAATACCCCGGTATATGATGGTATGACTTTCATTTTCATCAAGGGGGGGGGGGCTAACAATATACTCGTTATCACCATACATAACGATTATATTGAAAAACGTTGAACTTAAATTCCTTAGTATTTAGCAACCCGTGTTACCAAGTAAACAAATCACGGAACGGTAGCTAGTTAGCACGCACCATCCAGGTACTACTATAACGTTAGCTCCCAGTCCCAGAACGGTAGCTAGTTAGCACGCACCATCCAGGTACTACTATAATGTTAGCTCCCAGTCCCAGAACGGTAGCTAGTTAGCACGCACCACCCAGGTACTACCATAACGTTAGCTCCCAGTCCCAGAGCGGTAGCTAGTTAGCACGCACCATCCAGGTACTACTATAACGTTAGCTCCCAGTCCCAGAACGGTAGCTAGTTAGCACGCACCATCCAGGTACTACTAACGTTAGCTCCCAGTCCCAGAACGGTAGCCACGTAACCCCGCACCATCCAGGTACTACTAACGATAGCTCCCAGTCCCAGAACGGTAGCCACGTAACCCTGCACCATACAGGTACTACTAACGATAGCTCCCAGTGCCAGAACGGTAGCTAGTTAGCACGCACCATCCAGGTACTACTATAATGTTAGCTCCCAGTCCCAGAACGGTAGCTAGTTAGCACGCACCATCCAGGTACTACTAACAATAGCTCCCAGTGCCAGAACGGTAGCCACGTAACCCTGCACCATCCAGGTACTACTACTAACGTTAGCTCCCAGTCCCAGAACGGTAGCCACGTAACCCTCTGCTGGCGCGTGCTGTGCAGTGCACTACAATCAACTCTGTGTCAGTGTAATAGCAGTCTGTGACGTCACGGTATTGAGAATCATACCGGCGGGATCTCGAAATACCCTGGTATACCGTAATACCGTCATACCGCCCAAGCCTAAGAGGAAGCACTGCCAAGTCTCTGGCAGCAAGGAGTAGGTAAGAGAAGCCTATGTTCTGAAGAACCGTTCATGTTCTGAAGAACTGTTCATGTTCTGAAATGTTATTGCTAAAGATTGAATCAGTTGTACTTTTTTTTGGAATACTTGAAACCCTTTTTTGTGGAATATTTGATTGCCTCACCTAGACTCTACCTCCAGCCGCCCCCAAGAATTGAGTTTGAGACCCCTGGCCTAGAGGCAGGACTCGGCAGTGCACATTCTCACATTTGATGTTTTATGTCCAACTCCAGCTGGAAGGGAGGGGCTGAGCCCAATTTTATAAGCTATGACAGCCTGTGACAACTCCTTGTGCGGATTGCGCTGTTTCTATGTAAACTCTGCGAGCAACGGGTCCAATAAATGCGTCAAACATGCTTTACATCCTCGCCATTCCATTCCTGTATGCCTACGTCGCGGTAAAAACCTTAACATTAGCTGCTAACTAAGCTAAGCTAAATAGCTCACAGACACAGGAGTTCCAATAGTGAGAAAAGGGGGGGCGGGGGGCTGAGCCCATCTCTCTCCCTCTAACTAACTGGATAGTTAAATTATATAATAAATATTGCATCAATCTGGTGCCCTTTGAGAGCAAAATAAAGAGGCTAGATCTATGATGAACTTTGTGCTCAAAACACAAAATCGACTAGACTAGTGCTTCCCAATCCTCTCCTCGAAGCACCCCAGCCGTTCAATGTATTTGTTAAATTCCACCACCAGCACACCTGATTCAACTTAACTAGCCCTTTATTAGTTGAATCAGGTGTGCTGGACTAGAGCAGTGGTTCCCAAAGTCGGGGTCGCGACCCAAAGGTGGGCCGCGAGCAGCCACGGATGGGCCGCGAGATGATTTAAAAAAAATAAAAAAAAATAAAAAATAAAACATTTTTTTTATTTTTTTTTTTTTTTTTTTTTTTTTTTTATTTAATTTTTTTTTGTCAGGCCACTGAACTTAGAAGCAGGCCAGGACAGTGTTTCTAGTTGTATTCTAAAATTCTATTCTATTGTATTCTAAAATGTGACTATATGGTTTTATATTAACTTAATAAATAAACAAAAACGAAAAATCTACTTATTTCAACGAACATTTCAAACTAAATAACAGATTATGCACATAAAACGCTGAAAACAACCGAAGCAACAATAGTATTTTAATGAGGCTATTATTATTATCATTATTATTTTGCAACAAGTTAGCCCTCTCATAAATAGCACATATAAATGAATAACTAACTTGAACTAACTTAATAGGATTGAAGTGATATTTGGCTTAAAAAATCGGTCGCCTGGCAAAAAAAAAAAAAAAAAAAAGCCAGACGATGTGCATTGGGCCGCGGCTCTCTGACGCCTTATTTTCTGGGCCCCGGCCTGAAAAGTTTGGGAACCCCTGGACTAGAGCATACATTTGAGCCATCAAAGAAATTAAGCAAAAGTGGTTACCTGTGTTGAACTGGTTTATTTTTTTAGAAAATAAAAAAATATAGTGGATTACTATTACGACTACTACCACTGCCAATACTACTGATACATCCCTATTGGCAAACTTTATATTTAAAAAAAAAATAGCCACAGTCTAGGTCATTGATGGGAAACCCTGACTATAGGCTACTCTTTTGACATGGATAAGCCTGATTCCTGAGCCTATTTTATTCAAAAGGAAGATATTGATTTAAATATGTCTATAGCCTAGGGCTGGGCGATATGACGATATTATATAAATATCGGGTACAGTTCATTAACGATACACTTTTTTAACGTATCGTGGATATCGTGATGTTTTGCCCAAGAGGATTGTGTCGCGTCAATCTGGTCCACGCCGCCCCCACACACACTACTGCATCAAAGTTACTACTTATTATTAACAAAGGCATTCGTTTTGTGGCATTAACGTTATATAGTTACACGTTCAATAACATCAGCGTATTTACCCAAACATAGCAACGTCCGATGACGACATAGATAGCAAGCATTACTGTTCATATCTCAGCCCGTGCCGAGTTGTGCGTGCCCATTCTGCGGTCTGTTAATAAAGTTTTCAATCAGACAGATGTATGGAAAGGCTTTTATTATAACATTTGTTGCAGTAAAATCATTATGCCTCGTTTAGTCATGCTGCGGTGCGCTGGTAATCACTCGTCGGCCGCGGGGAGCTGTTGTCGTTGAGCTGAGCTCTGGTCAAAATCAATGGAGGACTTTCAGGAAAGTAAAAAACGCATAGCGCTTGCCGATTGGTGCTAAAAACAGCAGGGCGGGTGCAAGCGGTGTGACGTAATTGGCAGACTCGACTGTCAATCAAAATTATTCTGTTGCCGGCTGAATGATTGAATGAATGAAAACGTTATTAACGATTGCAGAATGGGTACAATACAGTACAGCTCAATACAACAACAGTGGACTGGAGGATGAAGACCAGAAAAAGACTTTCGGCTTTTTTACATTTTTACATAAGGGTCCTCCATTTTCAATTCATCAAAACATTTAGAGACATACAAATATACAGTAGTTTCATAAAAATGCTAAAATGCTATTTATTTATTGATTGATTGATTTAAAACTTTATTAACATATTGCAGAATGGGTACAGTACAGCTCAATACATACAATTGTTAAGGGGATGCAGACCAGAGAAAGACTTTCGTCTTGTTTACATCAGGGTCCCCCATTTTCAATTAATCATATTTAAATCTAATCTAATTAAATCTAAATCATATAATATCTCATTGCTAAATATATGCAATATATAATCTAATAATCCAATAATCTAAATCTAATATATAATATAAAAATGCTAAATGCATGGGTATTTTATTTTGTCTTTAATGTTAGCTTGCAAACTCAAATACTGTCTTGGTAAGCCTCATAATGAATTGTTTGGGGAAAAAAAGAAAAACATCGTGATGTGTATCGTGTATCGCCGAAAGGTCAGAAAATATCGTGATATCATATGTAGGCCATATCGCAGAGCCCTAGTTAAAACCAACCTAAAGTTAGCTGTTCACCAACAATATACAGACACCAACTGAACAAACACAGAAACGGACACACAAGCAGATAGCGAAGCATCATAAATACTTCCGGTCGGGGGGTTTCAAAATAAAACACCGGAAAGACGTTTATTTTGTACATTATCTAACGTTAAAACGAAGCTAAACTAACGTTACAACTATCCTAAAGTTTAAACTAACAAACTAACGAACGTAACAAACTAATTAAATATAACTATATTACACTATATACAAGAACACGAGCAAAAACAAACATAAACACGGCTATTATATGGGTTTAGGGATGGGTACCTTTCACATTTGAACCGATACCGGTACCTGTGAATCGATACCGGTACCCAACGGTACCTTTTTTCGGTACTTTAGTCTCTAAAAATTGTATCTACCTACCTCAGTTGTAAAAAAAAAATCCAAACTTAATATTTAATAAATAAATAATGTATTATTATTACTTTATTATTATTTACATCTTACTGATGTAAAGTATTTTACAACTGATTCAACAAACAAACAATCTAGCAGCAATGAACTACTCTGTTGATGATTGAGTATTCTAGCAGTTATTTTTGCTCCACCCCCGCTTTGGAGAAGATCCGCTCTGCAGTGTGTGTGTGGCTTGTTTACCGACGTCACATCCTCTACTCTTCTGTCCTGAGTTGTGCCGGCTTGCACTGTAGCCCTAGGATCTAACGTTATGTCTAGGGATGCACCGAATGGGAAATTCTTGGCCGAAACCAATACCGAAAATAGGAAACAGGTGGCCGAAAACCGAATGCCGAAAATGATTCATAGAATAGATTTTTTTTACCAATGTTGTTTAGCTACCTGATTATGGAAAAATATATGAGTATGGCAAAACTTAACTTAAATAATAAATAATCACTATTATGGGTCTTTTTGTATCACAAACAGTACTGTATTTGCAAATCTGGTATGTCATAAATGTAGCAGTACTGTCTATCTGTATGTCATATATGTCCTGATTAATTGAAAATGGGGGACCCTGATGTAAACAAGAGTAAAGTCTCTCTGGTCTGCATCCCCTTAACAATTGTGTGTATTGAGCTGTACTGTACCCATTCTGCAATCTGTTAATCAAGTTTTCAATCAAAGAGAGAGAGAGAGAGAGAGAGAGAGAGAGAAAGAAAGAAAGAAAAGAGAGGCGGACATCTGTGCTCTACTGAGCGTACCATTCTAGTCCCCAGATGAACGGAGTAGGCGCTCTCTTGACTTTGGCACAGTAGACGCGCGACAGACAGCGTCAAAGTGAGAAACACAATCCCTCCCCCTCTCGCTCTGAATAATATGCATATTAGATCACCCAGTGATTAACCGCGACGGGCATATAGTAAATAAGGATAAAGCATGTTAAAGACGCATTTATTGGACTCGTTGCACGCGGAGTTTACATAGAAACAGCGCGACTCCCGAGTGGAGCAGGACTGAAGCGCTCACAGCGGCAGCGCGCATGTAATGACTGAATACGCGTTTTGATGACATCATCACAACAACACGCGTTAGGTTACAGGTAGTTTCTGTTTCGGTGATATATTTTCGGTGAAAAAAAACTTTCAGTAGCCGAAATTTCGGTGCATCCCTAGTTATGTCCGACGATTAGCTTAGCTAACGTCAGCTTAAGAACGTCAAATGGGTTAAAAATATGTCAAACTATGGAAGGAGTAAGCCGACAGCTAAAAATAAAACCCACCGCGGCAGCGCGAGCACATAGCAAAAGAACGTTTCGAGAGGAGTGGAAATTTGGAGATAGTGGTGTTTCAAGAGACTGGCTACAGTAATATGATGCTGGGCTGTAGTGATCAGTTGTTCCGTGTGGCGCAAGTATGTAAAAAAAAAAAACAGAAACAACACGTTTGTCATCTGTAGTAAATAAATGAAGCTGGAATCCATTCGTGACCATGAACAGAGCCAGTACGCCGGATGCGTCTCTACAATTCGTAGCCGCATTTCTGCAGACCCCTCTCTGATTGGTTGAACTCTATTTTTGCAGACCCCTCCCATTTCTGCAGACCCCTCTCTGATTGGTTGAGCGAAGCCCCTCTCTGATTGGCCCCCCGCATGAGCCGAGACAAGCTCCTCTAGCCAGGAGTCGAAACTCCGTTAACTCCAGAGAGAGAGGCTGAACGCAATTTATACGCATGGAAGTATTGATTACGCCATAACGAATCATTAAAAAAATATACCGTTAACTGGAATATGTTGTGTGTGCCTTTACACATGTTGGATAGGATTATGTAATTGGTTTGTATAGCGTCGCGTATAACGTTATTTCGCGTGACTTCACGGTTTATTCACATTTCACAACACAGCCAGCGGTCAACTTGTTTACACTCCCCACTTACTGTACAATGTAACATTTAGATTAACCCAGTTGTCTATCTGTATGTCATATGTTACGATGAATTGAAAATGGGGGACCCTGATGTAAACAAGACGAAAGTCTTTCTCTGGGGTCTGCATTCCCTTAACAATTGTATGTATTGAGCTGTACTGTGTACTGTATACCCATTCTGCAATCTGTTAATAAAGTTTTCAATCAATTCAATCAATCAATAACTAGACAGTTACAATATAACATTTAGATTAATTAACCCAGTTAATGCCTTAAGAGAGAGAGGCTGGTGGTCAAGTCAAGAGTTATTTGTCACAAGTTGTTTATTAGCCTAGACATTTTCAATTCATCATCTTGTTTACATCAGGGTCCCCCATGTTCAATTCATGATAACATATATGACATACAGGTAGACAGATGGACAGTACTGCTACATTTAGACATTTATGACATACCAGATTTTGAACTTGTGGTAGGCCTAGACATTTTCAATTCATCGTCTTGTTTACATCAGGGTCCCCCATGTTCAATTCATGATAACATATATGACATACAGGTAGACAGATGGACAGTACTGCTACATCTAGACATTTATGACATACCAGATTTTGAACTTGTGGTAGGCCTAGACATTTTCAATTCATCGTCTTGTTTACATCAGGGTCCCCCATGTTCAATTCATGATAACATATATGACATACAGGTAGACAGATGGACAGTACTGCTACATCTAGACATTTATGACATACCAGATTTTGAACTTGTGGTAGGCCTAGACATTTTCAATTCATCGTCTTGTTTACATCAGGGTCCCCCATGTTCAATTCATGATAACATATATGACATATATGTATGGGCCACTCTCCAGGTGACCTGCATCGACCTTGCCCACACCAGGATCTCCTCCTCAGACTGGTGAGTCATTCGCACAGTGGCCTCAAAAGAGGTATGGTCAACGCAGGTCCAGGATGGGTTCACCGCACGTCTGTACGTGCAGACATGATATGTGTAACCCTTCGGTAAAAGTCCTTCAACACACAAGCAACAAGATGTTATTTTTTTGAAAGCCAGTAAATACTGACAAAAAAAAGCATAGACACTTAGAAGAAGCAATGTATAGTCCCCCCCACCCACCCAACCTCCTCCAATGTACAGTTTCTACGTCAAATGTATAGCCTTTCTTTTCTGGACTCTTTTTGTATCACAAACAGTACTGTATTTGTAAATCTGGTATGTCATAAATGTCTAGATGTAGCAGTACTGTCTATCTGTCTACCTGTATGTCATATATGTTATCATGAATTGAACATGGGGGACCCTGATGTAAACAAGACGATGAATTGAAAATGTCTAGGCCTACCACAAGTTCAAAATCTGGTATGTCATAAATGTCTAGATGTAGCAGTACTGTCCATCTGTCTACCTGTATGTCATATATGTTATCATGAATTGAACATGGGGGACCCTGATGTAAACACGACGATGAATTGTGAAATGTGAATAAACCGTGAAGTCACGCGAAATAACGTTATACGCGACGCTATACAAACCAATTACATAATCCTATCCAACATGTGTAAAGGCACACACAACATATTCCAGTTAACGGTATATATCTTTTAATGATTCGTTATGGCGTAATCAATACTTCCATGCGTATAAATTGCGTTCAGCCTCTCTCTCTGGAGTTAACGGAGTTTCGACTCCTGGCTAGAGGAGCCTGTCTCGGCTCATGCGGGGGGCCAATCAGAGAGGGGCTTCGCTCAACCAATCAGAGAGGGGTCTGCAGAAATGGGAGGGGTCTGCAAAAATGGAGTTCAACCAATCAGAGAGGGGTCTGCAGAAATGCGGCTACGAATTGTAGAGACGCGTCTGGTCCTGCTGCTGCGGCCCTCTGTCCTGCTCATGTCCTCGGCGTGGGACTGACATTTGAGCCCCGTCCCCCTGGTGATGTAGGCTCGTCAGGTAGTGACTGAAATGTGTTTTCTAGCTGTATGTCTTGAGTGTTTGAGGGGAGTTATCAGTGTGTTGTTAGCAGCGTCCACACCACAGCTGCTTCTTATCGCTCGCGTGGGTTGATGTTAGCCTAGTTAGCATAGCCACTAGCCAGTCATTAGCACTCTCTCTCGTTTCAACTGCTCCTGTTTTGTTGGGGATGCTATTTGTTTTCGGTCTTGCTCCACGTTCATTCCAATAGCTATGTTCGTTACTGTTGGTAGTTTTCATTCTGTAGCTAGTATTTTCTTAGGTAAAACTGAGTCCATTCTCTTCGGTTCAAATAACAAACTCACAAGTATCACAAACAGTACTGCAAATCTGGTATGTGTAAATGTATAGATGTACGTAGCAGTACTGTATCTGTATGTCGTGTGTGTCATATATGTTATGATTAATTGAAAATGGGGGACCCTGATGTAAACAAGACGAAAGTCTTATCTCTGGTCTGCATCCCCTTAACAATTGTATGTATTGAGCTGTACTGTACTGTACCCATTCTGCAATCTGTTAATAAACTTTTCAATCAATCAATCAAGACCGACGGCTTCTCAGTAGACACTCTGATGTCACGAGACCGCCGCCATCTTGGTATGGTGGAAAACAAACGGATTTCTACGATCAAATGTATGCGTTGAGCTCCGTTTTTATTACATATTTGATCACATTCTTGTTCATTTCATAACCTTTTCATATAATTTGTTTTGAAAATATTGAGGCCAACATGGTATTTCACTATTTCGAAAGCCTTTCTGGTGATTCTAAGGCGAAAAAAAAGGCATGTAGGTAGCCCCTTTCGTGACTGCGGTGCCCCCAGCACCGTCACGAAAGGGGCTAGCATGTAGGCTACTTGAAGAGAATGGACTAACGTTATGGTGAAGTAGCTAGCAGCTAACATGTCTCTGCTGTTTACAGCCACACAGCCAATAAAACTTAATTTACGATATACATATTTGTTCCTTATTCTCACCTGTTATGAAATGGGTAGAGGCTAGAGCAGACGTATATTATTTGACACTTTAGGCAACCAACTTGCGCTTCCGCGTTGCTCTGATTGGCCGAGCATGCGCATGAGCCGCGACGCGCTCCTCAGAGGCAGGAATACTAAGCTCCCCCTTAAGCTCCAGGAGAGAGGAGAGAGGCTGAAAACCCGCAGTTCTTGCCCGACTGATGGGAGCCGAATCCCGGATCCGATTTTTCTGATGAATACCCCCAAAACATGGAGGTCCCGAACGCATGGAAGTATTGATTGCGCCGTAACGAATCATTAAAAAAAATATACCGTTAACTGGAATATGTTCTGCCTTTACACATGTTGGATTATGTAATTGGTTTGTCATGACAAACTAATAAAAAATCGCGATTTACCCGGTGGCACCGCAGTCACGAAAGGGGCTACCTACATGCCTTTTTTTTTGCCTTAGAATCACCAGAAAGGCGATTTACATTTACATACCTAGTGTAACTCCCTCCAAGCACAGCAGACACAAGTGGTTTCTTTCTACGGGTTTATTGAAAGCTTGGTCCTCCAATCCACTGTGAAAACTTAAAGGAGAAAACATAAGTCGCGTTAGGTTGACACAAACAATAATATACACTGTATGAAAAACTACACATCAACAAAGAAAAATACAAACAAACACTAAATACCTTGTTGGCTGCATGCTACAAAAAAGTTTTTTTTTCATTCTTCTGTTCTTGTCAACAGTCTTGGTAGAACCTGTACAACTCTGACCATCCCTGCCGCTTGCTCGCAGGTGCCATAATCAGTCCCAAAAGTAAAACACGAGAGCAGCCCAACGGGACACCATATATAACCAGACGTCAAAATGAATATACTATAAATTGTAGCAAATTTAATAATAAAGAAAATAAGGAATGCAACATAAATACATTATCAAATATTACACTAGACTTACAAACTTAAATAACATATAAATTATGAAACCATATAATGGCCACAGCTACACTCCCACCAAATCGCACACACGTGGGATTTCTCTGAACATAATGGTTGACTTCTAAATAAAAGATTTCTTGTGATCATTCAGCTGATAGAGTTGTGCCCTTCCTGATGACTTGTACAGAACTTGTAAGTCGCTTTGGATAAAAGCGTCAGCTAAATGACTAAATGTAAATGTCATTTAACATACATTTCAGGCAAAACATTAAATACATTAGTCTGCTTCAAGTAGCGTTACAACCTTCTGTACATGTCTCTCAAGGATCACTCTTTTAGTTGTAGGTTTCCCTTTTTTGTCAAAGGTGGTGTCGCTCACCAGCAATTTCAGTTTTCCCACCCTACTATCTGACCCTGGATAGACGTCTGTAATTCTGGCCAGCTTCCATTCATTACGTGGTGCCAGATCGTCTTGTAGAAGAACAATGTCGTTGACCTCGAGTTCCTTCTGTCCTTGTTCCACTTTTGTTTGCCGAACATTTCCTCTTATGGCAATGAATGCTCTTAAGGCATTGATAAATGCATCAGTTGTCATATCATTGTCACATCATAATCACCTCTATGTGTATTAGGGCTGGGCGATATGGAAAAAAATCATATCGCGATAACGATATGATAATTTTATTTTATTTCTCGATATCGATAATTATCGAATTGTTATAAGTATTAATTTTTTTTTTTTTTTTTTTTATTACAACAGATGTATGTTTATTTTGCAGCAATTCTTTGTCATTGCCGCCATCTTTAGTGTTACATCCCCTCACACTCCAGTTCTCAGGCTGCAGCTGGTTTAAAAGCTAAAGTAAACCGGCTTCTCTGCTGGCTGTGGCTCCAGAGGAGTTGAACAGTTCTGGCTCTGCTAGTTTATTTTCGATCTTTTGGCGCTTTTTTGGTGGACAAACCACCGCACATGTGCACTGTGACTCGTGACTGGAGTCTAGTTCTGCTAGCACACATAGCCTACTGTGTACAGTTTCAAAATGTATTTTTAATTAGAAAGCAAACAAAATAAATGGACAAGAGAAAAAGAAATCTGAATTTGGTAAGTATTGTCATTTGGACAAGCAAAGCCATTACTTTAAGTTGCAGGCAAGAAAGACAAGTCTGTCCACTGTCTCTGGTTTTAAAACTGCCCTGTTGCAGGTAAAAAAAAAAAAAAGCGATTTTTTTAAAATTTCGATATTCGATATCGATTATTAAAATATATCGCAATATTTATCGTTATCGTTATATCGCCCAGCCCTAATGTGTATGGCCCTTGAACATAGACAGGTAAGTAAGAGATCATATCTTTTGAGATCCTTCCTTCCTTCCTTCAACATAGATCGGACCAAAGCAGTCTATGCCAGCGTAAGTGAAGGGTGGAGTTGCTTCCGATCTTGTGGTAAGTCACCCACTCTTTGTTCTTCAGTACATCTTCTGTACTTTCTACACTTGACACATTCCGAGAATCTCTGTAGGCGATCCAATAATGATCTGTTTCCCTTTGCTTTAGTGTTGCACACAAAAGCCTTGCAGAGTTCAGGATCATCTTCCTTAATTTCTCCCACCTTGAGTTCTCCGTCAGGTCGTTTTTCTCTTTTTCTTTTCTTTGAAGGGTAATGGCATTTCGTAGTGACCATTGTTCTTTTGCGTGAGATGGTTTCTCTCAACTTCGACAGGCACTTGAGATCTTCTTGAGAAACAGGGTCATGTTCTTCAGTTCTTTCTGAGAAGTCTGATTCAAGAACTCTTATGTCTGAGGGAGTCATTTCTTTTACTTGGGTTCGGCTCACATAGTGTACTTCAGTTTTGAGATGAACAGGTTTCACACCTGCTGTTACTTGTCTCAATACTATGCGATGGCTGATTCCAATGTCTACACAGGGATTCCCATGGCCAACAATACTCCATCCAAGGTCTGTACGCTGTGCATAAGGCTGACTTTCTTCGCCAGACACAACTTCCCTTGGAAGCAGGGCTTGTGAGCAATCGTACCCAATGAGCAGACCTACTTTGCAGTCCTGCATAGGTGCAATCTTTCCTTGGAGGTGCTCTAGATGGGACCACGCTTTTGCAGTTCCATCTGTTGGTATGTGTGTTCTGCTGGAATGAAATCCCGCGTTTAGACTGGTGGTAAAGATATCTTCTTACCAGAGTAAAAGCCACAGATTTTTAAGTCGTTTATTCTTTCAGAGCATACTACTGTGGTTCTTGAGGTCATAGTAGAGAGCTTGACTTTGACTTTGGTTGCTTCCAACGCTTCTGCTACTTCCCTTATAACAAAGGTTGTGTCGCTTTGAGAATCCAACAGAGTGTAAACAAGGACTTCTTGTGTTGGTTGAGTCGTGGATGAAAGCCAGACAGGAATTATTGCAGTTGTTTGTGTGTTAGCTTCATGAAGTATTACTCTATGTGAAGTAGGGGTGGGACGATACATCGATCCAGATCGATACATCGATGTAATTATCAACGATCGAATCGGATCGATGCGATGTAATAAGATCGATTCATATCGATACTCTTATTTTGAAAATCCTGTGGCGAGTCTCATAACTGATTGTGTTAAATGGGCATATGATATCATCTCATATCGATCGCAGGCACCTGAATCTAATCGTATCGTATTGTATCGTGAGAGACTTTGTGATATCGGCAAATATCGTATCGTTGTCCAAAGAATCGATATCGTATCGTATCATGATGAAACTGGTGATTCCCACCCCTAATGTGAAGTAGAGTTTGTGGCTGTTTGTTTGTACCATTGTTGACTTGTACTTGGCTTTTCTTCATTTAGCTTAGCTTGTGGTGGTCTTTGTCCTTCTTTGGCTCGCTTCTCATGCAGACATGTAGGATGCTGCTTGTGGCACATGTCGCAAACATTCCTACTGTTGCAGCTCTTTGAGTAGTGACCAGACTTGAGACAACCAAAGCATAGCTTTCCGGCTTGAACAAATTTTACTCTGTCTGAAACAGCTTTATCCATGAACGTCCTGCATTTATGCAAAGTATGCCCAGACAGAAAATACATGTTATGACAGTCTTTTCAGGGCTCTACGCTAACTTTTTTCCCAAGGAGCACATGTGCTCCTAAATGAAAAAATTTAGGAGCACACAAAAATATTTAGGAGCACAGTGAAAATATTTCAAGTAACAGTTTAAAAAAAAAATATATATATAAATGTATATTTGTACTGTGCGTGCATGTGTGTAAATTAGCTCTTGCTACAACACTGCATGTTTACATTTTGTACTTTATGTTCATTAACATGTGCTGTCCCTATCAAATAAACTATCAAATCAAACTACTGCTACAAAAGTAACAGTCACATAACTTTAGCTTTTGCCCCTTTTATGCATACAATGCCTATGTTTTGGCTAGTGTTGCTCTTCTAGAAAAATAATCCTTTCAGGGTTGCCTATTGAAATACTGTACACCTCCAGTACAGAAACATTGTTTATGAGTTTGCGTGTCAGGTAGACTATTGATTGACCGTCGAGTCTGCCAATTACGTCACAGCCAAGTTATTATACACAGTGGGCCAGTGACTTTGGTGTAGGGTGTAACAATGCATCGATCCTAAGGGGAAAATTCAACTGCATCGATTTGAAAATGTTAGAATCGATTATCGCAATTTTAATGTGTACACGTTATGTTATTGTCATGTCCGTTACAGCTACTGCATCGCTACTGCATCAACGTTATGATTAACAAAGCAAGGCATTCGTTTTGTTGCATTACTGCTGTTATATATACTGTTATTGCTATCGATAAATCTAGGTGTTCTAAAATCTATTGCTATTGGTAAGACTAGTATAATAAGTTAGTGTCTCGGTCCGCTCGCATATCGCAATCAGAGCCCTGATAGCAATGGCGGAGTTTCAGGACGTAAACAAGCAAAATGAGAGCTTCCGATTGGTCATTTGCTTTATTTCCCATGAAACCAGTCACGCCACTCTACTGTGATTGGACCGTTGGCTTGAGTGCAATGTGGGACTTGTAGTTTTTTAACGATTCTCAGCAGAGAAATAAAGAAAAAAGGACGACTGAGGCTGTAATCTGCACTCGCACACCGTGCGCGTAATTGATTTTCCAGGTTCGCACACACATATTTTTAGGGGCATATGCAAGCAATATGGTCGCACTGTAGAGCCCTGCTTTTCATTGAACCATGTGTCTTTTGGGAATTTAGGTTTTTCAGTCTCACCTTGTTTCAGTGATCAGCCAGGGTTGCAGGCAATTTTCGCTTCTCTTGTTAGAAATCTTACAAATTGGCTGAAGGAGGGGAATTGGTTACTCTTCTTCTTCTTGGATAACCATCCTGTTCCATCTCGCCGTTAGCCAATCAGGCAACTTTAAAAGAATTTTCCTGTTTTCATTAGTCATTTAAAATGGCCAATGCCTTGATGTGGACCATGGCAGCCTCGCAACTCCTGAGAAAATCTGCAAACTCTCTGAGCTCAAAGCTGTCCTTAGATCCCATCTTTGGTTCCAAGTAAGAAATAGCCATCAAGTGCTTTCTTAGCTTGATCAAAAATAAGGATATGGAGAGGGCTTCAGCGTTCTTGTTTTGTTTCGATAGGTGCTCTTTGGATTAAATCCGGGCCGGGTAGGATTCGTTATAGAAGAAAAATTGAGATCCAAGGCAGCTCTACAATTTTAAAATGCCTTTTATTAATTGGCTTACATTATTTAGAAAGTTTTAATATACCGACATGTTTCGGCCTACACATGGCCTTCTTCAGGGTGTTTCTTTCTTAGCTTGTCCACTTACATACCTACGGAGGTAGTATATCTTCTCCTTGTCGTCAATGCTCGTCTGATCAATCAGTATTTCAAAGGAAATTTTCCAGTCATTGTATTTCAATGGGTCCCCACTGAATACTGAAGGTTCAGGAATTGGAATTCTGTTGGGACTTAACACTTTGGATGCCAGCGACGCGTTTTGTCGTTAGTTCATGCCGACCTATGAATGCCACCAACCAGGGATGCCCCGATCGATCGGCCAGCGATCGGTATCGGCCGATATTCAGTATAAATATGAGATCGGTGAATTCCGATAATGCTTTATTTTCGCCGATCGTGAAAACCGATCGATGACACGGAAAACATGATCCAATTCTCTGCAGAGTTCTCACTCGCTCTTCTCTCACAGCCACACTGTGCTGCTGCACGTATTGCCCCTCCTCCCCCTCCCAGACCCATCTCATGTCAACAAACCCTTCGGCAAGAGTCGAGTGCATGAGCACCGCAGAGCTCCTCTTTCAACATAACAACAAGCATTAAACAAAATGGCCCAGTCATCTATTCACTTTTGTTTAATACATGAGGCGTTGTCTAATGTTATCAAGCTACTGATAGCTCCTGATATCAACGTCTGATATCATCAGTTTGGTATTCGTTTTTGCAAGTGCTGGGCTGGCTAGTGTTGGCTAACTAGCTATTGCTCGTGAGCTAACGTTAGCTACCGAGCTAACGTTACTGTTTAAACAAAACTACACAGTCAACTATTCACTTTAGTTTAATACATGATGTATTGTCTAACTGGCTAGCTACTGATAGCTCCTGATATCAACAAATGCGCATTTCAGTTTAAGAATGATAGGGATGCACCAGCATGAGACCTAGGTAGCTAATGTTAGCTCACGTTAGTTTTAACGAAATGACCCAGTAAACTAAATAGTTCACTTTATTTTAATACATGATGCATTGTCTAACGTCATCTAGCCGGCTAGCAGTAGCTACAGATAGCTCCTGATATAAATGTCTTATAACATAATTGACTATTCGTTTTTGCAGCTGAACATTGGCTAATTAGCTATCATGCTTCATAACACGTTTCAGACCCTGTTGAACTATCGCTCTGACTGGGGACGCTGAGGGCATGCTGAACAAAGCAGAGTATACACAGACAGTCGAGCATTTTGACTTGTTGCGTGGTGGCGATGTCTCGCAGATTATACAACTATAAGTATATAATATATATATTTTATATAAAAATTTAAAAATAAGTATATAGTAAAAGAAAAATGAAACCAAAAACTACCGGTATCGGCCGATATGGCTCATAGATGATCGGTGTCGGTGGCAAAAAACGTGATCGGGGCATCCCTACCACCAACGCTATATAGCGTTTGTTTGTCGTATTTTTTTTATTGGCGATTTGAATTCATATTTCATCAATCGAGCCTCAGGTTAGTCTCTGAGCTCAATTGGGAAGATACCGCCCCCTATCGTCTCTCCCTGTGTAACTGCACCCCATTACTTTAGACTGATGAAGGGGGGGGGGGCCAGTTTCCTCATTTTACTTTTCCGTCAAGCCAACTGAAGAGACCCAAGTTGATCGCCGACCCCAGAACAGCATGGATTATGTATTTCCAGCACCCAACGCTGAATCAATAAATGCAATCGATATTTGGAATGGCGATCAGGAATTGGAATAATCTTTTCGGAAATGAAGCGACTGCAAACAAGTCATTGATAAGCGACGGGCAGATTAGACACATAATTTAATAATTTAAGACAGAGATTATGCGTTCACAACGCTATCATTGAAGTGGGTTCTGGCATTCAGCCGGGTAAGTACGACACCACCTGGTGGCTCTGAAAGTGTTAAAGCACCTGCCAGCATCTTAACAAGCTCTGCTGTACTGTCATTTGAGGAGGTGGTCACAACTTGTGGTATGGGAGATGTATACAGGGACAGATGACTTGTGGGAGCAAGCATTTGTTGTCTGCTACTCTCATGTTCTAGTACGTCTTTCCGCTCTTCTTCTGTGGCCTCCATTTGATCGTACACAAGAATTCTTGCTTGTACTGCATTAAGACCTTTCACTGCCTCCAAATGCTGTATCTTTCTCCGCTTTTCCTCCAGAGTCCTTTGTATAGCTCCATGTTCTTCTACCAGTTGAGCTTTTAATTCTAGCTTCCTCTTCCTCTCTCTCTCTCTCTAAACAACGCTTTATGGCTGCTGCCTCTTGATCAGCTACCTTCTTTCTAGCTTCTGCTTCTAGGGACTGTATTTCCAATTGTTCTCTTTCTTGTTCTTTTAACACTTCCAGAACAGCTTGGCTTGCAGCAGCATCAGCGACAGCTTCTCGTCGCTTTACAGAAGATCTGCTTGAACGCACTGAGGTGCCTTTCCTGAAAGAAGTGGCAGAACCAGATTTATAGGTGCTTGAGTCAAAGAGAGAGCTTGCTTCTGGCCACTCTTTCTCTCCTCCTTCTGACACACTTCCCTTCAGTCTAAATGAGGCTCTGGATACAATGAACTCAGAAATCCCTGCACGCAGATCCACTCTTAGACGTGTGTCCTGGTCTGGAGTTGAGATGTCACGTAGTTCATCATAAATATGCTGGAGATCTTTAGAAAGGCCTGTGACATCTGCAATGATAACGGTAAGCAGCTCATCAGGCAAATGTTCTGTTGATTGTGATAACTGACCTTTAGAAGATTTAACTTGTGTCCTCCATTTATTGTAAATGTAGTTAAATCTTTGTTGAAGCGCTTTGATCTTTTCCTCCTGCATTGCTTTACCCTTCTCTGTTAGAATTCTGGTTCTTTGAGGTCGGTTTTGTTGCTGCCCTTCCTCTTGCTGGGCTTCAGCACCATCTACCTGACCTTCTTCAGGTCGGTCTTGGGAATTTGCACTATCCCTAACACTGTCCCCTACCTCAATTGTAGGCTCACTTGGCTCTGTCATTTGTAAATCACTTCTTTAAATTTACCCAAATTTGTAAAGAGAAAATAGTAAATAAACCGCTAAACCTTTAACATTAGTTGTACTCAAATTTGAATTAAATGCAGTAATATCCAAATAAATCGAATTGCTTAATTCAATTGGCTTTCAAAATAACCTCTATATATATTAAGCACTTCAGAATACTTAGAAAACATAAATATTAAATGCCAATAATAGCCTTCACTTATAAATTACAAGTGTTTTTTATAGGTTATAATTTCCAAAACACACTTTAAATTAGAAATGGGTAGTTCAATCAGAAAATATATTTACACTTTAACGTTGACACCTTAATTGTATAAATGGTTAGCTTCAATTAAATTATATAAGCAATTAAGTCAAAACGTTTAGCACGCACACCACAGTAATTAGAATGCACAGTAAAACATATTATAGAAACGTTTACAAAAGCCCTCTTCTTAGACCACTCTTAACTTATAATGTCCAAGTTCTTTATGGCTTTATCTTGAAACGCTGCTCTTTAAACTGTGTGCATCTTCTTACTTCTTTGTGTTTATGCGTTTTTGTGACTCATCTGTCCTTTGATGACGGTGCGCAGCAAACAATTCTTGGGAAAAGTCCGCTGGACGCCGGCCTTAAATTTGGACTTGCTTCATCGCCCACTCGCGTCGATGAACAGTCGAGTTTTCACTAACTCCCTCCAAGCACAGCAGACACAAGTGGTTTCTTTCTACGAGTTTATTGAAAGCTTGGTCCTCCAATCCACCGTGAAAACTTAAAGGAGAGAACTTAAAGGAGAAAACATAAGTCGCGTTAGGTCGACACAAACAATAATATAGACGGTATGAAAAACAACACGTCAACAAAGCAAAATACAAACAAACACTAAATACCTTGTTGGCTGCATGCTACAAAAAAGGGGGTTTTCATTCTTCTGTTCTTGTCAACAGTCCTGGGGAACCTGTACAACTCCGGTGCCGTAATCAGTCCCAAAAGTAAAACGTGAGAGCAGCCCAACGGGACACCATATATAACCAGACGTCAAAATGAATATACTATAAATTGTAGCAAATTAAATAATAAAAAAATAAGGAATGCAAAATAAATACATTCTCAAATATTACACTAGACGTACAAACTTAAATAACATACATTATGAAACCATATAATGGCCACAGCTACACCTAGTTTCCATCCTAGAGGCAAATCTTTCCTGTGACAAAATGGCATCCAATGTAATAAAAAAAAAGTACCGGGTCTCCTCTCTGGTAAACAAGAATACCCTGAAGACTCTGGCAGGAGCACTCATTCAAGGGTACTACAACTATGCTTGCATCTCATGGTACCAAAGCACCTCAAAGGCGCTAAAAACAAAATTACAAACATCACAAAACAAACTGGTCAGACTACTGCTTGACCTTACTCCTACTTCACCGATATATTTTAATCAATATCGAATATCGGAAAAAAATAATCGAAAAATCGTTTTCTTTAATTTTTTTTAAATTTTTTTGACCTGCAACAGGGCAGTTTTAAAACCAGAGACAGTGGACAGACTTGTCTTTCTTGCCTGCAACTTAAAGTAATGGCTTTGCTTGTCCAAATGACAATACTGACCAAATTGAGATTTATTTTTCTCTTGTCCATTTATTTTGTTTGCTTTCTAATTTAAAATACAGTTTGAAACCGTCTGTACACAGTAGGCTATGTGTGCTAGCAGAGCTAGACTCCAGTCACGAGTCACGGTGCACATGTGCGGTGGTTTGTCCACCAAAAAAGCGCCAAAAGATCGAAAATAAACTAGCAGAGCCAGAACTGTTCAACTCTCCTGGAGCCACAGCCAGCAGAGAAGCCGGTTTACTTTTGCTTTTAAACCAGCTGCAGCCTGAGAACTGGAGTGTGAGGGGATGTAACACTAAAGATGGCGGCAACGACAAAGAATTGCTGTAAAATAAACATACATCTGTTGTTTACATTTTTTTTATTTAAATTCTTTTTATACTTATAACAATTTCGATAATTATCGATATCGAGAAATATGATAACATTATCATATCGTTATCGCGATATGATTTTTTGCCATATCGCCCAGCCCTACGTTGTCATATCTAGATCTGTGGTGTCAGCTGGATGACGTTGGCTTGGCTTCGTTTGCAAACGTTAACGTTCGCTATCTATATGGCGTTGGCAGGCGGGGCTGGTGTTGTCCAGTTGACATTACAGATCATGATGCGTTAGCTAAAGCTACTGCATGTTACTGTATCAATGCAACTCGATTCGACTGAGGTAGTCGAGAAGGTACCACACGCTAAATCGTCCCCACAACCTATAGACGGTTTCAACTTCAGTGTGTGAATTAGGTTAATCCACCACAGTTTCACCCTGACAAAGCAAATACTCATGTGATCTCTATATGTTTATGTCTAAATAAAATCGATCACAATTACAATTGGCCAGTTTTTGAAATTAAGGCCTGCCTCTTATATAAGCCTCTCTCTAATAAAGTTCTGGTGCTCTTTGCAGCTGAGGTAAATACAAGACCCGTCCTATATTTGAGAATTTACGGTACCCATGTACATGTCAAAATACTTCCCAAAGGTCAGTGAATACCACAACACCAGAGGGAGCTCCACAAATCATGTTAAACCCAGATTCGGCTCAAACAAGGGACTACACACGTTTCACAATTATGCTACATCAATGTGGAACGCCCTACCCACAGCCATAAAAAAGTGTGAATCGCTAATAGTTGTTGACGTCGTCGTAAATTGATAACAATCACAAGATACTAGGGATGCCCCGATCACGTTTTTTGCCACCGATCACCGATTGTCTATGAGCCATGAACCGATACACTGCCGATACCGATCGTTTTTGGTTTTATAATTATTTATTTTTTTAAATATATAATTTTCTTTTAATAAAATATATATATTATATAATTATACTTGTAGTTTTATCTGCGAGACATCGCCACCACGCAACAAGTCAAAATGCTCGCTATCTGCAAACAGCTCCACTGTCTGTGTATACTCTGCTTTGGTCAAATCACTTCAGCATGCCCTCATCCACGCGCAGCCTATGCAACATTGTATCCCGGATGTAGCTAGGTTCCCTAGATGGATGAAACTTCCCTTCTCAACCAACCCATTGATAACATAACAACCCATATAGGGATGGGTACCGAATTCGGTACTTTTAAAGGTACCTACCAAAACACGTCGGTACTACAGAGTATCGATTCACGTGAGATCCGCCAGTGCCAACCTTCGGTACAATGCGCAAAAAAAAAAAAAAAGTCTGACGTCACTTTTTGTTGACCGCAAAAACGAAACTGCACGTTAAGGCACAATACATGTTTTCAAACTCTCTTTGGGTGTTTGCAATTCATGGGGACTGGGGAGTATATGTCTCTGATATCTGTCTTGGTAGTGAGAAGGTTGTTAGAAAGTGTAGCTCAGTTTCCACATCTGCTCTGTCTGACATGACTGTTAGCCTAGCCACAGAGCATCTTTAGCGGAGAGGAGATTGAATCCGGGACGCGTCTCTACAATTCGTAGCCGCATTTCTGCAGACCCCTCTCTGATTGGTTGAACTCCATTTTTGCAGACCCCTCCCATTTCTGCAGACCCCTCTCTGATTGGTTGAGCGAAGCCCCTCTCTGATTGGCCCCCCGCATGAGCCGAGACAGGCTCCTCTAGCCAGGAGTCGAAACTCCGTTAACTCCAGAGAGAGAGGCTGAACGCAATTTATACGCATGGAAGTATTGATTACGCCATAACGAATCATTAAAAGATATATACCGTTAACTGGAATATGTTGTGTGTGCCTTTACACATGTTGGATAGGATTATGTAATTGGTTTGTATAGCGTCGCGTATAACGTTATTTCGCGTGACTTCACGGTTTATTCACATTTCACAATTCATCGTCGTGTTTACATCAGGGTCCCCCATGTTCAATTCATGATAACATATATGACATACAGGTAGACAGATGGACAGTACTGCTACATCTAGACATTTATGACATACCAGATTTTGAACTTGTGGTAGGCCTAGACATTTTCAATTCATCGTCTTGTTTACATCAGGGTCCCCCATGTTCAATTCATGATAACATATATGACATACAGGTAGACAGATAGACAGTACTGCTACATCTAGACATTTATGACATACCAGATTTACAAATACAGTACTGTTTGTGATACAAAAAGAGTCCAGAAAAGAAAGGCTATACATTTGACGTAGAAACTGTACATTGGAGGAGGTTGGGTGGGTGGGGGGGACTATACATTGCTTCTTCTAAGTGTCTATGCTTTTTTTTGTCAGTATTTACTGGCTTTCAAAAAAATAACATCTTGTTGCTTGTGTGTTGAAGGACTTTTACCGAAGGGTTACACATATCATGTCTGCACGTACAGACGTGCGGTGAACCCATCCTGGACCTGCGTTGACCATACCTCTTTTGAGGCCACTGTGCGAATGACTCACCAGTCTGAGGAGGAGATCCTGGTGTGGGCAAGGTCGATGCAGGTCACCTGGAGAGTGGCCCATACATATATGTCATATATGTTATCATGAATTGAACATGGGGGACCCTGATGTAAACAAGACGATGAATTGAAAATGTCTAGGCCTACCACAAGTTCAAAATCTGGTATGTCATAAATGTCTAGATGTAGCAGTACTGTCCATCTGTCTACCTGTATGTCATATATGTTATCATGAATTGAACATGGGGGACCCTGATGTAAACAAGACGATGAATTGAAAATGTCTAGGCCTACCACAAGTTCAAAATCTGGTATGTCATAAATGTCTAGATGTAGCAGTACTGTCCATCTGTCTACCTGTATGTCATATATGTTATCATGAATTGAACATGGGGGACCCTGATGTAAACAAGACGATGAATTGAAAATGTCTAGGCCTACCACAAGTTCAAAATCTGGTATGTCATAAATGTCTAAATGTAGCAGTACTGTCCATCTGTCTACCTGTATGTCATATATGTTATCATGAATTGAACATGGGGGACCCTGATGTAAACAAGATGATGAATTGAAAATGTCTAGGCTAATAAACAACTTGTGACAAATAACTCTTGACTTGACCACCAGCCTCTCTCTCTTAAGGCATTAACTGGGTTAATTAATCTAAATGTTATATTGTAACTGTCTAGTTATTGATTGATTGAATTGATTGAAAACTTTATTAACAGATTGCAGAATGGGTATACAGTACACAGTACAGCTCAATACATACAATTGTTAAGGGAATGCAGACCCCAGAGAAAGACTTTCGTCTTGTTTACATCAGGGTCCCCCATTTTCAATTCATCGTAACATATGACATACAGATAGACAACTGGGTTAATCTAAATGTTACATTGTACAGTAAGTGGGGAGTGTAAACAAGTTGACCGCTGGCTGTGTTGTGAAATGTGAATAAACCGTGAAGTCACGCGAAATAACGTTATACGCGACGCTATACAAACCAATTACATAATCCTATCCAACATGTGTAAAGGCACACACAACATATTCCAGTTAACGGTATATTTTTTTAATGATTCGTTATGGCGTAATCAATACTTCCATGCGTATAAATTGCGTTCAGCCTCTCTCTCTGGAGTTAACGGAGTTTCGACTCCTGGCTAGAGGAGCTTGTCTCGGCTCATGCGGGGGGCCAATCAGAGAGGGGCTTCGCTCAACCAATCAGAGAGGGGTCTGCAGAAATGGGAGGGGTCTGCAAAAATAGAGTTCAACCAATCAGAGAGGGGTCTGCAGAAATGCGGCTACGAATTGTAGAGACGCGGTAATAATAATCACTTCCTATATTTGGTTCGCGTTTGGTTCGATGAAGCCGAACCGAGACCTACGTTTTCAGGCGGACTAGAGTTCGCCTGCTTGGTCCGCGGACCGAGTTCGACACGCATTCACACAGACCCGAAAAACCGGACTATCGAATTCTGGTCCGAAAGTCCAGACCAAACAGCCCCTGTGTGAAAGCGACCTGAGTACCTGAATGTGAATTTGAAGTTTTATTTGTTTCAAAAACCATTCCGAGGTGGGTAGAAGTTTAACGACCAAGGCAAACGTTTGCAAACTATTTCAAATGTTAGATTTGTGTTCACTGCAAACCTTTGTTCAAGTTCAAGTTTTGTTTTATTTGTCACATATAAAGTACATGTACATTACAGTCAAATGCTTGGTTCTGTATGAACCAGTGGAGGTTATTGCATGACAACTAGTGAGGCAGTGCTTCACTAGTAATATACAGACAAAATATATATATATATATTATTATTAATATACATATATATTTTTATTTATTTATTATTATTATAATTTTTTTTTATTATTATAAATGTTTTCCATGTGAAAAAAACAATGCCATTTTTTTCAAAAATGTCCAAGTGACAGGTCTGAGCTCTCTGACCTGGCCTAATCCCATAACACATTTGATGGCCAGCTGTCAATCACTCACTGCAAAAAAAGTGCACAGGCTTGGCTTAAGAATATAATTATCCAATCAAAATAGGGTATTTGAGTTTAAAAAAGGCCATGTGCACTTGATTGATTGGCGTTCACAGCGTGTTACATTGTGTTGACAACCTTGAAATCCAATCAGACAATGGTGCCAGCTAATGCTACGGAACTGCAGCTGGACTGTGGCATCAATATGTTCTAGATTTTTCTGTCATCATCTGATCTCAACAATTTGCCTTGAAAGAGACTGACATCGACAAAAGAAGATTAATTTGCCTAATATAATCATTCATATTTTAAGATCTTTATTCAATTGTTCATCAACTTATTGTGCATCGTTTGATGATATATATATTTTTCTATCTCAGTTGAAGTAGTGTAGTTGACGTGAACGTGCCGGCTTGGACTGTCTGTAAGCTAACTTGTTGTAGCTAACGTAGCTAAAGTGCTACCACCGCAGCTACGAGGGTGGAGTGTTTTGTTACCTGCCCAAGAGGGCTTACCGGAGTGCTACCACCGCAGCTACGAGGGTGGAGTGTTTTGTTACCTGCCCAAGAGGGCTTACCAGAGTGCTACCACCACAGCTACGAGGGTGGAGTGTTTTGTTACCTGCCCAAGAGGGCTTAACGGAGTGCTACCACCGCAGCTACGAGGGTGGAGTGTTTTGTTACCTGCCCAAGAGGGCTTACCGGAGTGCTACCACCGCAGCTACGATGGTGGAGTGTTTTGTTATCTGCCCAAGAGGGCTTACCGGAGTGCTACCATCGCAGCTACGAGGGTGGAGTGTTTTGTTACCTGCCCATGAGGGCTTACCGGAGTGCTACCACCGCAGCTACGAGGGTGGAGTGTTTTGTTACCTGCCCAAGACGTTGGGTGACTGTCTGAGTGACCACCTGTCGGAGTCGGACAGTCCCGAAAATGGAACGTGTGTCACGCATCAACAGAACAATGTTTAGTGGATTTCAACAGCATCCTCACGCAAATGAAGGATCGATTAGATCACAAAAGACTGCCGTTTGTTGCATTGCCTGATTTGCAACTGTTTGCAAGCAGAGGAGATCATTGAACGTTTCATCAGAAAATATCGAAGGATGGATTTCATTTACAAGTGATCAGATAGGAGGGACACTATTTCCTCGTAAGAAGTAACGTCTCAATGGTGAGTGATTTTTTTTTTTTAGTATTTAGTAGCTGTGTGGGTTGGCGACGCGCGGCGCACGTGAGTGTGTGTTGGCGACGCGCGCTGTGGTTATTGATATTGAGTTGGAGCCTGTGTTGATTATGAATTAATTGGCTGTGGTTCCGCTGTGGCCTGGCCTCTGTGTGTGCGTGTGTGTGTGTGCACGCACGTGTGTGTGTCATTCATTTCCTATAGTGCTGAGTGATGTGCATGTGAATGTCCTAACCCAACCACCTCCAATGTACAGTAAATGACCTAACCCAAGAATACACAAGACCCTCTTCTACCAAGTATGGTTTCGTCGATATTCCAATGTACAGTTTTGCTTGTACAGTTGTAGTTTCCCCCACCCCGCCTACCCATATAATTTCCTTTGTTGTGAGGGACCAGATTGGGAGACAGTAAGATATTGGTGAAAGAAAAATTGCATGTAGATATGTGTTTGAAACAGTGAGGGTGAGAAATGGTCTAATGATCTGGCTGTAAACAAATAGTTTTTGATTTGCCTTCTTGACTAAGCTATTGATGTGATGTTTGTAAGTGAGGCGTGTGTGTCAAGAGTTACTCCAAGGTATTTTACTAGTGCCTGTTGTCTTTAACTGTAGTGTCTGTCTGCTGTCTTCATAACCACACTGTGTGTCTGTACTTCTTTATTACATTTTTTTTATCTCTCCCGTCCTCCCCAATATTTTTTACTCACAGTCACCACTGACGCACACATTGGGGGATGTTTTAAAAATATAATTTAACATATAATAATATAATATAATAATTTGTGCTTCACCAAAAGATTTGGTCAGCAGCCGCCACTGGTATGGATGGCTCCAGGTGCTGCTGCGTTAAAGTGCACACCTTCAATACCTATCTGTACTATTTAAAAGCACAGTGCAGGACACACTCAAAGGTTATCGCACCTCAGAGATGGCAGTGGACATGTATGACAGGACAAAGGCCATATGTAATGGCCTTGGGATTGAGGAACATACTACCAGCCAAAGGAGGAAGCAGAAAAGGATGGACGAGTATTTCGTTGAGTCATCTTGTGGCACAAGCTCAGACCTCAGCTCAGGAGATCAGCTGAGACAGACTGTTCTATCCAGTCCTCGACAGAATGCTGCAAGAGCTTGAGAGCAGGTTCTCATGAGTTGGAGAACTTATGAGAGGCATACAGGCATGTTATCCAGCCTCAGACCAGTTTCTCTCAGTGGAATTGCTGCAACCCCTCGCCACACATTACAATATCCAACTACTGCCAGAGGAGATCACAGTTGCAAAGTGTTTCCTGGCCAGGACAGGCAGAGATGCAGTCCCTACTATCCCAAAGTATCTTTTCTCTCCTGGATGATAATAATAATAATAATGCATTTTATTTATAAGGCGCCTTTCAGGACACTAAAAAATAAAGTCTACAAATCGGTGAATGAAAGAATTATAGGATCAAATGAAAACTACTACTTACTAAAAATGGATGTTTAAAAGTACTAAAAACCAACAAAAAATACCAAACACTAACAAACATTCAGCACAGACAATGGGGATGCTGCCATCTTATTATTTTTTATCTTTTTCCCCCTCCTTCTTTTTCCGATTTTTCTCCCATCCCACTGTTAGTCGTTATGCCAATTCGCAACCCCATTCCTGGTTGTTGCGCACTTTCCCCTACTGTTGGTCCAAGAGGCCGGAGACTGTCACATGCTTTCCTCCGACGCATGATGTGCAGCCAGCCGGCAGCCAGCCTGGCCGCGTGAATATTAAAGGCAACCAACTTGTGTTCAGCTTTTCGTTCAGCGTTTCTCTGATTGGCCACACGGCCACGTGACCGCCCTAGCACACGCCCTTTTCCGCTGAGAGACGCGGCAGAAGCGCTGGTCGAACCAACGCGCTGCTCGAACCAGTTCAGACAGAGGTGTTTATTTATATTAATAAACATATCTACTAGAAACACTGGTGTTCTGTTGTGTGACTGTACTAAACTCTTCCACCACATGACCGACATTTGACATACAGTACACCTCCTATCTATGTTGGGATTATGTTTGGTCATGACAAAACAATAAAAATCGCTACTGTTAGTAATGCTGCCACCACCCACTTCAATGACAGAGCTCTCATATTTGCGAATGCATAAACTATATCTTAAATTATGGCGATGTGTCTAATATGGCTGTCGCGAAGTCATTGATAAGCGACAGCCATATTAGACACATAGCCATAATTTAAGATATAGTTTATGCATTCGCAAAATATGAGAGCTCTGTCATTGAAGGGCTTCCTACAACAGAGCACCGCCGCTGCTGCTGCTGAAGCTGGATCAAGCCGCGGGGGCGCACGGAAGCCGGGGAAAAACCGGCGCTTCAGCAGCCTCCACGGGCGAAATAACATATAACGTTACAGCGTACAGTTCCACACTGATGTACAGTGAGTGTTTAATATGGCTGTCGCGAAGTCATTGATAAGCGACAGCCATATTAGACACATAGCCATAATTTAAGATATAGTTTATGCATTCGCAAAATATGAGAGCTCTGTCATTGAAGGGCTTCAACGGAGAGCGGCCGCTGCTGCTGCTGGAGCTGAAGTGATGTACAGTCAGTGACGAGTGAATCTGGTAGTTGGTTGTTAAAAACGCGAAACATAATAACGTTACGCTTTCTAGTTCAGCGCATTTCATAACTGTATGGGCTTTGTTTATACTTCAGAGACAGAGGTGATGTACAGTGACGAGTGAATCTGGTAGTTGGTTGTTAAAAACGCGAAACATAATAATCAGTCAGCAGCGCTCCACTGCTACCGCAGCTGAACACAAGTTGGTTGGTACAGCAGCTTAAGTTGGTTGGTAGTGGTACACAAGTTGGTTGCCCGCGCTGCCGCTAGCTCCTTGGGTTTCATTTGGGACGTGGGAGGGGCTGCCGCTTGCTTGCGCGTGGGGGCGGGGGGTCGCGGCCAATCAGAGAGAAGCCGAACACAAGTTGGTTGCCTTTAATATTCACGCAGCCTGGCCGCGCAGATTCTCACTGGGAGAGTGTAACGTGTGGGAGGCCGCACTACCTCTCACCAGATTCTACCTTCGCTGAGCAGGCGCCCCGTCCGAACTGTAGGGGTCGCTGTCCACAACGCCCAGGACCCACCCACGGCTCCCCTTCCCCTAACTCAGCCAAACGAGTTAGTATAGCGATCAGCCCGAGCCAAGGCAATGCTGACTCTCCGGGAGTCGAGACCGCAGCCTCTTGCATTGGTGACGAGCACAATCTCCGCTACGCCACCTGACCGCCTGGGATGCTGCCATCTTTAAAGCTCTGGGGCTAGGAGAAAAACTTCAGCCCCGGAAGCCCAGGGCTAACAACGCCAGTGGCGGACTCAGGCTGTTTGAAGGGCAGGGGCGAAAATAAAAAAGGGCACCTACTGCACAACATGGGACCCCATCAGTAAGCAAAAAGCTATGATGCGTCATGTAACATAGACAATCCAGATTAATAGTATAACCACACCTCTATGATAAAAACACACATGGAACAATACACCTTTAACATTTTTATTTCATAAAACAGTTTAACAGTTAAAGTTAATTCGAGTGCCGTTGAGCTTCTTCCTTTCTCTCTCCTCCTGTACTCCCCCTCTCCTCTCACTCTCTCCTCCTGTCCTCTCCCCCCCTTCTATCCTCCTATACTCCCCTACTCTCCTCCTATACTCCCCTACTCTCCTCCTGTACTCCCCTTCTCTCCTCCTATACTCCCCTACTCTCCTCCTGTACTCCCCTTCTCTCCTCCTATACTCCCCTTCTCTCCTACTGTACTCCCCTTCTCTCCTCCTGTCCACTCCTTCTCTCCTCCTGTCCACTCCTTCTCTCCTCCTGTCCACTCCTCTCCTTCTCTCATCCTGTCCTTTACTCTCCTTCTCTCATCTCATATAGCACTACCACTAGCCTTCTTGCCTTGATTGGAATAAAAACGGTCTATGGTTGGTGTTCTGAAGGATCAGATTAAACCGAATATATATATTTATTTATATATATATATTTAATTGTATTTGTATATCCCCTGATATCCCTTGTATATTCCTTGTACAATATGCATTGAATATCCCTTCTAGTCTACTGAACATCCCATAATAGTCTCCATTCTACCATTGGACGAGACCTTGGTGCCAGGTCGCCATACCCCTCAGACCAGGTTCAATCGTACCGCTCAACATGTATGGACAAGTCCTAGTTCCGCGTAGGAATATGTCTACCGCACCACTAATGGTACTATTTGTTCATAGTGCGTATATATACTGCGCTATTAAAGTAGAGCTTTCTTTTAGTCCAGTTCCTTACCCTCCAACAGAGTGACAGACGCAAAAGCCTCCCCGCGAACCACGTGTGGGCAGTAAGGCCAATTCGGCCCAGTATCGGCATTGAGACATCGTGTATATTAATATTTGAATAGTCATATTTGGCACTATATCGTCGAGTTGGACGTATTCTATTAAGCTAATAATAGTCTATTCATATGTAGTGCCTCGTGCGGTAAGAGTTCTATAGTAATCAGCACCCCCATCGTTTCGGGCATCAGCTGGACGCTTATCCAGGGTGGTTGACCCCACGTGAAGCTGCACCCGAGGAGCTCCAGGCCAAAGAGCGAGTGGACCTGTATATTGGATTATTCTACCGACGACGGCTAGCCTTCCCCGGCTTGGATTATGCTTTGAGTACTTTGATTATTCTATGGATAAAGGCCAACACTGCGGTGTGTTGGAAATACCCCCCCCGGAGAGGACGACAGGTGAGACGGCGCTCTGCACAGTGAGGTCGCCTCACGTCTCTCCGTCGTGGACCGGAGGACGCCGGCCACAGAGGGTCCAACTGCATTCATCTGTGGATCGAGGATCGTTGGGCACCGTGTCGCACAACTGTGGACTCTCCCAAGATACCCTCGGCCAGACGGGATCCAGCCAGTGACTCTCTAACCCCCCCCCCCCCCCCTCCAGCTGTCCTACAAGCAGTCGGAACCTTCCCCTAGTGTATCCAGCTATATAATCATTCAAGTATCATTGCTATTGTTCCCTAAATATTCCAGGTTGTATATTTGCTTCCTGCGCAATCAGAGATTGGACATTCGATATTGATCTACCTACGAATACTCATTTGCCATAAAAGTGCATACTATTTCAAATCATAAATGTAATTAAGTGATCGTTGTACATACCTTTTGCTATGTATTAAAACTCAAACTTTCGATTTGGTACATTTGTGTTGGATCCGTTTATCAGGTGGGAGTGTTCAACATATTCATACCTAGTACTGGGTGGCCAGAGTCTAAAGTACAAGAGGTAGTGGTAGTAAGTATCATATCTAACCATACAGTCAGGGAATTGTACCCCTCAGTTACAATTGGTCCTTCGAGCCGGATGGTAATCAGTGTAATATTAATATAGTGTTATTAATATTAAAATGGCCTATGATGAACACTCCACGAAACGATCCTCCTAACCAACAACGCCCGCGGCGCAAACGACAGCTCCCTCAGTACCTAGAGGCTTACGCTGTCAGTCAACAACCTAGTCTTCTACCAACAGTAAACGCGGTAAAACTAGAAAGTAAAATTATGTCTAACCCTAACGACCAGGCTCCCCCCGACCATAGAGGCCCCTATGGGTTCTAATGTAACTGACCAAGCTCACGGTGGGGACCAGGGGGAACCAGACATGACTTTACACCCCGCCAATACCGAAGAAGTAGTCCCCGACGAGTCCCGGGAGGAAGACAACACTACCGAGAGAGAACTCGGCACGGAAGAAGATGAGGAGAGCACCGTGGAGATAGAGCTCCAAGACTCCGCACGGAGTACCCCAAGGGACGGCTCCCCTATACAACCGTCTTCTCCCAGCGAGGCAGAGAGGACACTACAGCAGGCATTCCTCGTCAGCCTGAAAGCCTCTACTGAACGCGATAGACTCCAGGGTGAACGCGATCGATTGCAGATACAGCAACGGAGCGAAGAAGAGCACATACACCTGGAAATAAGACGCATTCAGATGGAAGAGAATATGGCAAGAGACCGGGCCGACGCCCAGCGCGCCGCCACCGGTGCCCAGAGAGAATCGGATCTCACCAAGCGCGAAGCCGAGCGCGACAGAGCACAAGCGCAACTAATAGAACAGCTGATCAGAAGGACAACACCCCCTCCCTCCACCAGAGGCTCCAGGAACTCGTCTAGACATCACTCCAGGGCGGCATCCCCTAGCCGAGTAAGCGACCCTGAACTTGACCAACAGACGAGGTTTATACCCCCCGCAGACCCCCTTCCCCAACCGGTCCAAGCGAGACCCAGCCACCGGGAAGGAGCAGCATATACTGCGGAGAGGCTAAATCAGAGACTACAAGCCCTGGATGACCTAACGGAAGACGAAGAGGAAGAGGAGGAGAACCACGCCCGACGACAGCACAGTACTCTACCGGACCAGGAGGTCCAGTACAGCCCAGGCTATACCCCCGCGGAGCTGCGCTACAGACCCCCGACGCTATTCACGGGTGAGCACGACGCACGACCCGCACCGAGGAACAGCACCTGGACCAGCGGGCCATGGTACACAGCCGGTACCAGCCCACGCCAAGGAGCAGGAGGAGACTCGCCTAGGAGGCCTCTCCCCCAACGCTCGCCGATGTATCAACAATCCGCGTCATACATTGGCACACCTATGGTACCAGACTTCACCCAGGAGAACCGGGCCCAGTATACGGAGCTCCGCATGTGTCTGGAGACAATGTTGGTGGACGTCATTGATGAACGCCATAAATACGCGATACTACTGAAGCATTTAAAGGTACCCCGCGCGCACAACATAGCGCTCGCCTACGCCACTTCCACGACCCCATACACCGCAGCGCTGGTAGCGTTGGACCAGAGATATGGACGTATATGGGATTACGTGATCCAGGAGATCAGGCACATCGACCGCCTACCCCCAGCAACAGACAATCGAGCACTGGACGACCTGTCCATCAGAGTGCAGTCCCTGGTAGGGATGCTGGGAGCGCAGAGGGAAAAGGGTAGGCATGAACTATACGCCAACTCAAATGTAGAGAGGATCTTGGAGAAGCTACCGCCCGCCCGACAGGAGCGCTTTAGGCGGCAGAGAGACCACCGAGACCCTAATGGCCCCGAACCAAACCTCCTCGATCTAGCCGACTTCCTGGCGAGAGAAGTCAGCAGCTTACGGCTAGATACATTCGGACGGAGCACCCCTGGCTCCAGAGAAGGAACCAGGAGACTAAATGATGGAAGAAGATCGGTGACTGTCATGCACCAATCAGGGTCAGTGCCAAGCAGTAGGAGCCACAGTACCCCCTCAAGAAAGGAGAAGTGGAAGATAGTGTGCCCCTACTGTGAGAAAGAACACTGGCTGTCACAATGTGACTCATTCCCCAAGATGAATGCGGAGGAAGCGAGTCAATGGATAAAGTCCAACAGACGCTGTTTTCGCTGTGCGCGATCACACATGGCAGCCGAATGCCGCTTAAAGAAAAAGTGCAGTCGGTGCGATGGAGCCCATCTGGACATACTCCACGACAGTAACAGACGGCGGCCTCCACCCGCACCATCAAGCAGCAAAGCAAGCGTCATGTACATCGACCCCGCCAGCAGCAGCGGAGCCAGAGTGCTCTTAAAGGTAGTCCGTGTGACATTGAGCTACCAGAATAAAGTCATGGACACTTACGCCGTCCTTGATGACGGGTCAGAGAAGACCCTTCTGCTCGCGTCCGCTGCGGCCCAGCTAGGGCTGCGGGGGAGCGAAAACCAAATGACAATTCGGACAATAAGAAGAGATTTGAAAACGATAAAGGGCGAGAATGTCTCATTCTCTATCGCAGCAAGCGGCCAGCCCGAGCGACGGTACAGGATTACAGATGCTTTCACCAGCCAAGAAATAGGACTGTCGCGGTACACATACCCCGTAGCCAAGCTGATGGAGAAATATGTACATCTACGCAAGCTACCGATCCCACTCATAGACGGTGCTACCCCGACACTGTTGATAGGCTCCGACCATGCAGACCTCATTGTCCCGATAGACCGGGTTCATACCGGACCCAGAGGCTGTCCTGCAGCAGTCGAGACCCGCCTAGGATGGACTCTCCAAGGCCCACTCGCCAAATCTCTCAACCGAACCACAGCCACTAGCTGTCTCCACTCCCGAGTCACAGAGGGAGACACCGCACTCCTGCAGCATGTAGAGAGGCTATGGACCTTAGAACAAATGCCCTTTAAGAACGAAAAGAAAGACATTCGCTCTAAAGACGACATCTACGCCATTAACCTCCTCGAGACGGGAACAAAGAGAGTCCCAGTCAGCGGCGTGTTGAGATACGCCACGCCACTCCTGCGGCGGGAAGGGATGCCTACCTTTCACGCAAAGAAAGACGCCACAGAGCGGTACCTACTAAACACAGAGCGGCGCTTAGCCAAGGACCCCGCCCAAGAAAGTGTATACCGCGCTGAGATTGAGAAGCTCATCACAGCGGGACACGTCACAAAGATTGACATTAAAGAGGCCGACCAGACGACTGAATCGTGGTACGTGCCCCACCACAAGGTTCATCACAACGGCAAAGACCGCATCGTGTTTAACTGCAGCTACCAGATCGGATCCCAAAATCTGAATAAAGAGCTATTGCCCGGTCCTACACTCGGCCCCTCCCTACTAGGCGTACTACTCCGCTTCCGCCAGGACAAGGTGGCTATCAGCGGGGATATCAAAGGGATGTTCCTGCAGGTGAGATTAGTAGAGGAGGACAAGCCCCTGTTGCGGTTCCTATGGAGAGAGAGGCCAGGAGATGAGCACCCAGCCATCTACCAATGGGAAGTCCTCCCTTTCGGAACTACATGCAGCCCATGCTGTGCTACATTTGCACTACAGAGACATGTCGCAGAGGACCCAGCAGCGGACGAAGAGGTCCGACACAGTGTGAAGAACAGCTTCTACGTAGATAACTGTCTACAAAGCGTTTCGACCCAGGAAGAAGCCGAGGCTCTCCTACTTAAACTCCGCGCCTCTCTGATCAAAGGCGGCTTTGATCTCAGGCAGTGGGCCAGCAGCGATCCGCACGTACTGCGCAGCCTCTCCTCCGCGGACAAGGCAGCGAGCAGCGAGACCTGGATGGCCACAATCCCAGGAGAAGCCCAAGAGATGACACTAGGACTAGTGTGGCGCTTCAAAACAGATTCGCTCCACTATAGACACAAACCCCTGACCACGGAGCAGGGAAGGTCGACGGCAATACCGACCACCAGACGGAGTGTGTACAGAACACTCGCCCGACAATATGACCCGTTAGGATGTATACTACCGTACACCACCAGGGCAAAGATGATTGTACGAGCATTGTGGGACAAGGACCAGGGCTGGGACGACCCCATTCCCGCACACCTTGCATCCACCTGGAGAGAGTGGGAGATGGAACTCCACTCACTCCCAGGCGTTAATATACGCCGAAGCTACTTCCCACCCACGGTGAGGCCAGAGACATGTAAAATGGATTTACACGTCTTCAGTGACGCCTCCGAGGTCGCCTACGGATCAGTAGCCTACTTGCGGGCCCAAGAAGAGGGGGGAGAGATCTACACAGCATTCATCCTCGCCCGCTCGAGAATAGCCCCACGCAAGCAACAGTCTATCCCACGTCTAGAGCTCTGCGCAGCCCTCGCAGGAGCGCATCTAGCCACGCTCATCCAACGTGAGCTCACCATTCCGGTGCATAGAACAATCCTGTGGTCAGATTCCACGACAGTACTCGCCTGGATCAAATCGGATTCATGCAACTACAAAGTCTTCGTGGGAGTCAGAGTCACTGAGATTCAAGAGTTAACCGGAGAGTTAACCGGAGAAGCAAACTGGCGCTATGTTGATACAAAACACAACCCAGCTGACGTCATCACCCGGGGAATGTCCCTGGATGACTTAACCCGTCGTAACATTTACAGTGACGGACCAGCATTCCTCAAGCTCCCGGAAGGAGATTGGCCCACGCCCACCCCGAGGGAAGCAAGTGACGAGGAGGCTGAGAATAAGAAACCTATGTTCTGTGGATTGAGCACTGTTGTCTCCGCAGACCCCAACATAGACGATTGCATTACCATAGAGAGTGCACAGCAACGGACATTCCTGCGGCACCACCCAGAGATTCAGTCCCCCGCTGATATGTCAGCAGCTGACTACGAGGAAGCAGAACTGCTTCTACTGCAACGAGCCCAGAGAGACTCGTTCCCCGATGAACTAGACTGTCTACAGGGAGGAAAGCCCGTCCCATCAGACAGCAGATTGATTCATCTGGCCCCCGAGAGTGACACACATACCCTCATCAGAGTGGGTGGTCGCCTGCGGAGAGCCCCCAATTTACCGGATGACATTAAGTACCCGATCGTATTGAACAGCCGACACAAGGTCACAGAGCTGATTATAAAGAAATACGACGAGGATGTACACCACGCAGGAGCAGAGAGAGTCTTCGCGGAGATCAGACGTCGTTACTGGATACTTCAAGGAAGAGAGGCGGTGCGACGCTTCCAGCGAACCTGTCTAGACTGCCGAAAGTGGCGCGCGCAGCCCAGCATACCACGGATGGCTGACCTACCTCCATGTCGCCTCCGACTCGGCGACAAGCCATTCCACTCAACAGGCATGGACTGTTTTGGCCCGCTGCACATAAAGAAAGGAAGAGGCACCGAGAAGCGGTGGGGTATTGTATTCAAATGCATGACCACCAGAGCGATACATATCGAGCTCCTTCCGACCATGAGCGCAGACTCATTCCTTATGGCCTTCCGAAGATTCACATCACGGAAAGGAAAACCGTCTACATTATTGTCCGATCACGGGACAAACTTCAAAGGCGGAGAAAGAGAGCTGAGGGAGAGCTTCCAAGCTATGGGCCCAGAACTTAAGACCCACCTCGCTCCAGCCCAGATTGACTTCCAATTCAACCCCCCAAACGCACCCCACTTCGGTGGAACTTGGGAACGAGAAGTACGTTCTATAAAGACAGCCCTGTACGCAGTACTTGGGGCCCAGACTGTGGCGGAAGAAGTCCTAATGACAGTCCTCACGGAGATTGAGGGAGTATTGAACTCAAAGCCCCTCGGTTACGTCTCCAGTGATGTAGCAGATGTCGACCCAGTCACCCCCAACACCCTCCTGATGGGGCGGCTAGATCCCGCGTTACCCCAGACAATGTACCGGCCTGAAGAAGCGAACGGCCGACGAATGTGGAGGTACAGCCAAGTATTAGCCGACAAGTTTTGGAGCAGTTTCCTACTGCACTACCTACCGTCTCTACAGACCCGCCAGAAGTGGGTAAAAGAGAGAGACAATTTGACGGAAGGAACAGCCGTCATGATTATTGACCAGTCACTACCCAGAGCTATGTGGCCGGCTGGTGATCACCGGTGCCGATGGCAAGGTCCGAGCAGCTGAAGTACTCGTCCAAGGGCGCATTTACACCCGTCCTGTGGCGAGGCTCATAGAACTGCCCCGACTCCCAGACACAATCGATGATGACCATGACCCTATGACTTTGTGAGTTGACTGACCCTTATAGCGAACCCTTGAGTGGTGGACAGTGCGGTTAATCTGTCTCTGCTTAACTAATTAGGTTGGGACCAATTAGGGAGCGGCTGTTCTGAACCGAATATATATATTTATTTATATATATATATTTAATTGTATTTGTATATCCCCTGATATCCCTTGTATATTCCTTGTACAATATGCATTGAATATCCCTTCTAGTCTACTGAACATCCCATAATAGTCTCCATTCTACCATTGGACGAGACCTTGGTGCCAGGTCGCCATACCCCTCAGACCAGGTTCAATCGTACCGCTCAACATGTATGGACAAGTCCTAGTTCCGCGTAGGAATATGTCTACCGCACCACTAATGGTACTATTTGTTCATAGTGCGTATATATACTGCGCTATTAAAGTAGAGCTTTCTTTTAGTCCAGTTCCTTACCCTCCAACAGAGTGACAGACGCAAAAGCCTCCCCGCGAACCACGTGTGGGCAGTAAGGCCAATTCGGCCCAGTATCGGCATTGAGACATTGTGTATATTAATATTTGAATAGTCATATTTGGCACTATATCGTCGAGTTGGACGTATTCTATTAAGCTAATAATAGTCTATTCATATGTAGTGCCTCGTGCGGTAAGAGTTCTATAGTAATCAGCACCCCCATCGTTTCGGGCATCAGCTGGACGCTTATCCAGGGTGGTTGACCCCACGTGAAGCTGCACCCGAGGAGCTCCAGGCCAAAGAGCGAGTGGACCTGTATATTGGATTATTCTACCGACGACGGCTAGCCTTCCCCGGCTTGGATTATGCTTTGAGTACTTTGATTATTCTATGGATAAAGGCCAACACTGCGGTGTGTTGGAAATACCCCCCCCGGAGAGGACGACAGGTGAGACGGCGCTCTGCACAGTGAGGTCGCCTCACGTCTCTCCGTCGTGGACCGGAGGACGCCGGCCACAGAGGGTCCAACTGCATTCATCTGTGGATCGAGGATCGTTGGGCACCGTGTCGCACAACTGTGGACTCTCCCAAGATACCCTCGGCCAGACGGGATCCAGCCAGTGACTCTCTAACCCCCCCCCCCCCTCCAGCTGTCCTACAAGCAGTCGGAACCTTCCCCTAGTGTATCCAGCTATATAATCATTCAAGTATCATTGCTATTGTTCCCTAAATATTCCAGGTTGTATATTTGCTTCCTGCGCAATCAGAGATTGGACATTCGATATTGATCTACCTACGAATACTCATTTGCCATAAAAGTGCATACTATTTCAAATCATAAATGTAATTAAGTGATCGTTGTACATACCTTTTGCTATGTATTAAAACTCAAACTTTCGATTTGGTACATTTGTGTTGGATCCGTTTATCAGGTGGGAGTGTTCAACATATTCATACCTAGTACTGGGTGGCCAGAGTCTAAAGTACAAGAGGTAGTGGTAGTAAGTATCATATCTAACCATACAGTCAGGGAATTGTACCCCTCAGTTACAGTTGGTAAATTTAAATGTTTAAGACACATTTTTCTGTCCAAAATAAGCATTATTGACCATGTTAGCACCAGATTCTCAGTTATAATCCAAACTATGGCTCTGTGAGACAAGCAGCTTGTACATGTAGCTAGTAGTGAGGACTTACAAATACATAGGCTACCTGTATCCTTATTTCCTCCCTTACTATTATTGCTTTGGACCCAATTCTTCAAAGAGAAGCTGCCTCTTTTTAACGTTAAAAAGCAATCCACACTGAACTTTAAAGTGATATGGGTATATTTTGTGCAAAGTAACTATCCTAAAGTAATGTGTACACTTTATTTCTAAATTGAGAACACAGGTTAGCATTATAGCATATAATCAGCTAAGCAAGGTACCTGTTTAGTTAGCTAGCTACAGTAGTAATAAAGCTAGCCTACACTAGCCTAGGCTAAAACATACTGCCATCAATAAAAACACTTGCAGTGTAGGCCTACATACATTAGTATTTAGTAATGCATAATTGGTAAAACAAACTCAATCTTTGCAACTTCAAAGAAAGCTTGCTGTATTACCTACCACCTCACACAGCAGTAGGATGCAGGGTTACAGCCATCTGGCATCTGAACATTCAAGAGGGGGTGTGTCTAAAACTTAACCCTCCAGTCACCCTTGTCGCAATTGTCTGCAAATAGCCTTTTTTCATGTGCGTTTGTGGATAGAGTTGGCTATATTTTATGTATATGCCAGGAAAGTATCTCAGTATCACATCTTTGACTCACGTTACAATAATCCATATTTAATTTTTTTTCAAAAATCACTATTAAGCGTGTGGCATAAAAGTGTCACGCCATCTAGGGCTGGGCAATTAATCGAAATAAAATCGCGATCTCGATTCATAGACCTATGCAATCTAATTTCTAAATTATGAAGATATTTTTTATTAAAAAAGATTAAAAAAAGTTAAGTTAACTTTTTTAAATGATGACGATTCTGACTTGAGTTATTTTGTATGTTACAATAGACTTTTAAGTTTAAGTCAAACACTTTCATATATGTTATGTTTAAGTTTAAGTCAAGCACTTTGATATGTTATGTTGTCTGTTTAAGAAAGAGTACAATCAATTATTTTATTGAAAAAATAAGAATCGTGTGAGAGAATCGTGATCTCAATTCTTAGAGAGAAAAATCGTGATTCACATTTGAGCAAGAATCGCCCAGCCCTACAGTACCATCCACCCTAGTTGCAGAAATTAACAGGTTAATGCATGTGTGCGTGTGTGTGTGTGTGTGTGTGTGTGTCTGGCTTTGACCCCAGCCTGGCTGACTATTCTGCCCAGAGACCCAGATGCAGGTGCAGAGTTTCAAGTTTGTTTATTTGTTTATGCACCTGAAGTGAAACAAAACGTTAGGTTATGGCTATAACCAAGTTCTGTTAGTTAGGGGCGACGCTTGGCATCACCTTACTGCACTATCTCGCATATGTGCACGCGCACTGAATAAAGACCACAATGTACCTTTAATCCCAATATTCGTCTGACCACACCCCTCATCAGCTTACCTTCATAAGCAGGTGTGTGGTCACCTGCTCTCCTCCTTCCCAAGCTTTCACCACAAGGTGAGGTCAAGGGCTGCAGCGGCCGTCTGATGCCAAGCGTCGCCCCTAACTAACAGAACTTGGTTATAGCCATAACCTAACGTTCTGTTTCGTTAAGGGGCTCAGCTTGACATCACCTTACTGCACAAGGGGAGGCCAAGCGGAGCCGCTGGCTGACAAATACACCCCGCTGACAGCCCCCCAAAACCATCAGAACAGGGAGGGCCGAGCCCCCCCGACCCCCCCTAATGGAGGGTATCCCCCCTATTAGGGGCTTCACGGGAAGGCGACGGACCCGACCTTGCGAAGAGGCACTCAAGCAACTCAACGCACAGGGTGAGCAGACCGTGGCTTGACCCCACGACTACACACACGCACAACCCGCATGCCACCCGGGAACGAACGGAGGAACAACCTCGTTACTGCCCCCAGAATCACGGGGTCAAGGGCAAACCCAACCCCGTGGCAAGGCCGTAGCAGCGGAGCGCGAAGGAAGACCCAGACCCACCAAAATGACTGGACTCCCTGGAATGGGGGCCCGGAGAAGTCCATGATGCCAGCATCAAGACCCCACCAGGTGGGCACGTAGTGCCCCGCCCCCCACATCGCCAGCGTATTCGGACAAAGGCCCCTCAGTTACTGCCCCTGGTATTCCCAGGCGGAATCCCATCCAAGTACTAACCAGGCCAGAACCTGCTTAGCTTCCGAGATCGGACGAGATCGGGAGAGTTCAGGTTGGTATGGCCGTAAGCCGAGCGGGCCCTGTCCCCCCAATAGTACACCGCCTGGCACACTGACCCTGCAGAACAGGCAGTCAGCATGGCCGTAAGCACACAAAAAAGGTTAACCAACGGAAGCAGGCAGCGCACCGGGGAAAAACCAGGCAACAGGCTGTTAACCCTAGCCTGGACGAGACAGGCGCCAGAGGGGACAGCTGAACACAGCCGCCCCGGCGGAAGGAGCGTAAGCTGGCGGTGTTGCATGACCAAGCCTCCATTTAAAAACCCCCACCCAGAGGGGTCGAGGCAGAGAAGGCTGACACGATTGGCAGACGTCATGAACGTGCAGGGGCACCCTCAACCGGTGAACCCGGGAGTTGACACTGCTCCAACACACCAGGGAATCAACCACCTCGGTGTTACCCAATGCGGCGGTTGTTCCTATAACCCCTCAAGAAAAAACTCCAAAACACACCTGCGGGTATACACCGGCTATACCGCAGTACAAGTGTTTCAGTTTTCAAAAAAGGGTTAACCCAGGCCTACGGGTCGCAAACATCACTTCGGACCGGGCCTGGCGGTACGGGAAGCACAGGGTCACCAGAGGAGGTCAAAAAACCACCCCCACAGGCCCCTCTTCGCCATGCGTGAGAGAGGAGCGAAAAATGATGGAGAACCAGCCCCTAAGCACACGTACTTGGTATTCCCAGGCGGTCTCCCAACCAAGTACTAACCAGGACCAACCTGTGTAGCGGCCGAGATCCGACGAGATCGAGCGTGTACAGAATGGCATGGCTGTAAGCCATTACGACAGTGCTGAGTAAAAACGTACCCAACCAGGGTCTCCATAGCGCTTAACCCTGTGACACCCAGACCGACCTGGCATTTTTCCCCCTGAAAAAAAAACCCAAGTCCCTCAGGGTACCAGAACAGCAGATCTGCATCCCCGGCGGACAACGGGTTCAACTGATCTGGACCAGCGTGACCAGAACCAGTCCCGTGCCCTAACCACGCCGACATGCCTACTCCAGGAGAAGGGCAGATATGCGTGTCGATCTTAACATGAAAAGAAGGCGCCACCCAGACGTTCGGGCGAACCGCGCCTGGTGGCCCACCCCAAGGGCGTGAGACCCCTCTACATATGTTCAGATCCATTCCGTCATCATCCCCCAGACATGAACGAGAATCCGTCGAAAAACCAACCCAGGTCGTGGGATTTGGTCGTCGGAAGAGGAAAAACCCCCATCTCAGCTGCTTTATAAAAACGCTGTTTCAACCACAAGCAACCAAGGCGTGCCAGTCAATCGCCTGTTTACAGCGAGCTAGCACTATACGTGCGTCGGGACACACCCCCATCAATGAACAGGCTATTTAGACCTGTCATTGAATCCCCAAGGCGCCCAGGGGAACGACAAGAGGGGTGTGACACTCCCTAACTCCAACACTTCTGGAATAGAAAAGAAGGAAGCATCAACAGTATGTATCCCAGTCTACACAGCCGGGGTAAAAAATGTTCACATTTTTACATCCCACCACCCTCCCATAGGAAGGAGACGGGGATCCCCAGAGAGACTTCCCACGCGAGCTGTACAGATTGAAAAGAATATATTGCACCTTGAGCCATGTAAAAAATTGGTTTTAGGGCTCTCCGGGGAAGAGGCACTGAACCCATACACACTCAATAAACGAAGTGAATCGAATACATATACAATAGAATAGGACCCTTCTAGAGGGTCCACTCACTTTGACAATCTGAGGAGGAAGGCTCTGTACTCTGATGGAGGCTCCCTCACATGGAAGAAGGAGTCCGAACTCACAGAAGGCCCGAATAGGCGCTTGGTGAGGAGGAGCCCTGACCACCCCCCTGAAAACAGATCCATCACATGGACCTGAACAGCACACGGAAGTCCTACCAACAGAGACGCGCACGGTGACGTACTCTATGGCGGGGGAATTCCTGCGGTGCACACGCCCAAAATACCAGGCCGTGGGACCAGGAACTCCCCCCCCCCCCGTAACGTGCCGAACCGCCACGTGACGGGAACCTTGAAGGACAGGGGGTGTACCCCTGACCGACAGAAACAAGGGGGAAAGGAAAGGTTACCAGTTCACCCCTTTACGACCCCACACCCATGATACGATGTAATGACAAAAAGAGAATATGACACAGTCATAGTCAGCTCTATGAAGCGTTTGACAGCTCCACACAGCGCATGAGCTAACCTGCTATCTGATTTTTACTAAGGAAAAACACAGAATAGAGAGGGCTCTAAGAGCCCCGGTCCAACATACACATGTGCTTCTGTGGCCAGTCCAACCCAGTTGTAGGTCACATGACACACACAACCCATCATCACCTACAAAAAATGGCAAAAAACACTCAACAGAGGAACGCCGTTTTTTCACAATGAGAGAATACATCATTCTCGATTAGTATCGGCCACAGGCCTTGCTAAGCACACATGACAGCGACCAAACCATTTTCTCTTTTAGGAAAATAAAGTTTCTCCAGCAGATTTAGCACAACCTCAGCAATCAAGCTAAGAGTTACATCGCATCCCTACCACACAAAAGACACAATTAGTGCACAAACATGTCTGATAGGAGGATGAAAAAGTCCCCAGGGAACCGGGGGGAAAACACAATCCTCCTATTTTACCCTCAATACGGCCAGTTAAAACAGGAAAACCTGTTAATATGTGAACACACTGTTCATTGTCATCACAGTTTGAGAAAAGAACATTCTTTTACTCACTTGTCACCAAGCATAGCTTCATAGGTTAGTTACCTTAGTTGTGAGTACACGGTACATATAAACACCATGATGTTTCTCACACAACAACCAGATCATTACATCCCGATTTGCACGGAGAAGCTAACTGCCAGTGACAAAAACAGCTCACACATAACCCGCAACGTATCCTAAATGCATTGCAGCAACACACGTTTTGGGAAAAACATCGTTATTCACAATACATCTAGAAAAGTAAAACCAGAAGACGTGTTATAAGGTCTGGTCAAACCCGTTCCTACCCGGAACGCAGATCAGCGAAGTGCAGTCACAGACACCGTAGGAACACAGCCGCTCCTGTGTTGTCCGAACTGGGCAGCGTCACCGCTCCAACCCGCACTACAGTCCTCTGTTGATGCAACCTTGCCGTCCTGGCTCAGGGCAGGGTCGACGAAACATCCCCTGTCAAGGATGACGTCGTAGTCAAGAGTGTAAAACATGTTAAAATCAAAGCACGTTCAACAGAATAGCATCAAGCTAACGGCCGCTCCAACCGTTCGGGTGCTACTGCTTCTGCTCGCGAGACGCCGAGCTAACGACGCACGCGATCAGAAGCGAGCTCACGGCGGCGCGCGAGAAGCTAAGCTACCCCGCGCCAGGCCATGGCCTATAGCAGCAAGCTAACGTTACCTAGCGATCACGACATGCTAGCCCCGCAGCTAACAGCTGACTGGCTAACAGTAGGCCCAACCTGAGCGATCCCAGCAGGCTAACGCAGCAGTTAACAGCTGACTGGCTAACCGTAAGCTAAGCAGCTATCAACTGAACCTGTAACAATGACATAACACTCACCCAGACAGGCCGCCGTTCTGAACCTCTCCTCACTTTTTAAGAGAAAAGAGAAAACAAGATGTCAACACCGCTTCACAACGGTGATTTTACCAACACCCGACGGAATCAGCACAATACCAACTGGCCTGTGTAGCTGACTTTGAACATGAATCTGCCGCTATCGCACATTCATGCACATATCCCCTCGTGAAGGAATACTCTCATTTGGATATGAAAGATGGGGCCTTAACACGGTGACAGAGAGAATCCACTCGTCCAAAACACACAGGGATCACCAGTGTTAATGGTCGCGGCCCACTAGTTAAAACTATAATGGTCTTCAGACCAAGGCCTTCTGTCGCCTAGGTGGCTGAACAAAGGACCCTAGCCTGGGGCCGGTTTCCATAAACATTGTTAAGTAGCCCCCATAGCACTAACAGACAAGTGGAGCCTGCCAGCAAAACACTACTCACCCAACCTGGAACGCACCGCTTCTCACAACAGCGGCATGTCCGACAGTTCAGCTGTGGCCTGACAAGTTTCACCCCAACAAACACAGCAAGGAAGTGCAGTTGAGAAGCATGCAGCGGCGTGCTCCCAATACGAAAACCGGTGGAGGATTTTTAGAATGATCAACATCTTCCAGACACTCCAGTACGAAGACAATATCGCCGTATTTTCTCGAAAATAGTGAGAGAGAAAATAAAGATATGATGTCAACGTATCCTTGTTTCCCAAAGCTGTTCCTAACCCAATTTCTTCCATCATCATGGTGTCAAGTGTGGGGATCTACCGAGGCACTTATTCCTTGTGGTGAAAGCGAGAAGGAGGAGAGCAGGTGACCACACACCTGCTTATGAAGGTAAGCTGATGAGGGGTGTGGTCAGACGAATATTGGGATTAAAGGTACATTGTGGTCTTTATTCAGTGCGCGTGCACATATGCGAGATAGTGCAGTAAGGTGATGCCAAGCTGAGCCCCTTAACGAAACAGAACCCCCCACACTAAGCACTCCCTGGGCCATGCTCTAGGGCAGGGGTCAGTAACCTTTACTATCAAAAGAGCCCCCCCCCCCTCCCATAAACAAAAATTCATCTGGAGCCGCAAAACCAATTTACCCTTAAAATGAAGATAACAGTGTATAACGTTTTATATATAGTTATCCCCAAGCATACCCCATATTTAGCATAAATATTCACGTTTAACCATTTGAGGGGCACCAATAGGGCATGTCCTCTAATTTTCTCCACTCAAAAGGGCACTTTTGCGTGACATTATTTAACCGTCGGGGCACATGGTCAAGTTTAGACCATTGGGAGGGCACCAATGGGCACGTCCTCTCATTTTCAACCCTCAAAAAGGGCATTTTAGCGCAATGTTTTCAACTGTGGGGGCACATGGTCACGTTTAACCATTAGAGGGGCACCAATAGGGCACGTCCTCTCATTTCTTTCACTCAAAAGGGAACTTTTGCGTGATATTATTTAACCGTGGGGCACATGGTCAAGTTTAGACCATTAGAAGAGCACCAATAGGGCACACCTTAAAATTTTTCGCCACTCAAAAGGGCACTTTAGCGTGCATTTTTCAACCGTGGGGGCACCAATAGGGCACATCCTCTAATTTCTTTCACTCAAAAGGGCACTTAAGTGCGCGTTTTTCAACCGTGGGGGCACCAATAGGGCACATCCTCTAATTTCTTTCACTCAAAAGGGCACTTAAGCACGCGTTTTTCGACCGTGGGGGCACCAATAGGGCACATCCTCTAATTTCTTTCACTCAAAAGGGCACTTAAGCGCGTGTTTTTCAACCGTGGGGGCACCAATAGGGCACATCCTCTAATTTCTTTCACTCAAAAGGGCACTTAAGAGCACGTTTTTCAACCGTGGGGGCACCAATAGGGCACATCCTCTAATTTCTTCACTCAAAAGGGCACTTTATCGCGCGTTTTTCAACCGTGGGGGCACCAATAGGGCACATCCTCTCATTTCTTTCACTCAAAAGGGCACTTTAGCGCGCGTTTTTAAACCGTGGGGGCACCAATAGGGCACATCCTCTAATTTCTTTCACTCAAAAGGGCACTTAAGCACGCGTTTTTCGACCGTGGGGGCACCAGGGGGGTGCCCCCCCTGAGTCCGCCAGTGAACAACGCCACTGTTGTTGACCTTCCCTTCCCTTGTGTGATGTGGTTCCCCTGTTTGGTTTTGTGTTTATAGTAATGCCTTGGTGACTAGTTTGGTTTATTCTATGTTTTGGACTGGCGCCAGCTGTTTCCAATTATAATTAGTCTGTGTATTTATGTGTGGTTCTGTGTTCTCCTCTTTGTGGCGTCATCCCTCCGGTTACCCCTTGTTCCTGCCCTTGTCATCTTGCCCTGTTGTATTCGTTCTACGTAAGTGTTGTAGTGTTCGTTTTGTTGAGTTTCAGGGCTGTACGTTAACTTTTTTTGCACATAGCACTGGTGCTACAGAGGTTGATAGTTTTGTAGCACAGGCCAAAATCTTGTAGCACAAGTATAAAACATGTTATATTTGTAACAGTCACAAATGTGCCTATTGTATTTGTGTTATTTAGTTGCAGTGCCATGTTTGGCTGTCATTTAGTATATCGCCATGTGTTATTATTACTATAATAGTAATACTCTCATATGCTATTTTCAATTAATATCATAAACAACATAAGGAATATTAGCATAATTTTGAGTGGACTGAAGGAATGAGTCAGCGTTAATAGTTTTAAATGCAAATAATTTATTGAAACATAGAAGTGGGGTCGGTTGGGACACACACACACAATGGGGGACCCTGATGTAAACAAGACAAACGTCTTTCTCTGGTCTGCATCCCCTTAACAATTGTGTGTATTGAGCCGTACTGTACTGTACCCATTCTGCAATCTGTTAAATAAAGTTTACATTCATTCATTCACACACACTGTTTCAACTCACCACCCCTGCATCATATTGTAGTCTAGTCTGTCTTCAAACTTCCACTCCTCTCGAAATTTTTTATATTTGAATATCAACATTATCTGTCCATCCTCAGTTTACTATAATATACTCCTGTCCTGAGTCCTGACTAGTGACTTCATCGTCTTTCCAAACGCACGCACGCACACACACACACAGGGAAGGGGAGAGAGTGCCCCCCCATTTCCCTTTCCACACTGTGTCTGCTGGCTCTGCCTGTGATCAGGATTAGCTTGTTAGCTTGCTAACGTTGTAGTGATTGTAATGGTACATAAACGTTAATTTCGGGCGATGTGCGCATAAAGGAATGGCGACGGTGCAAAGCATGTAGATGCATTTGACCCGTTGCGAGAAAAAAAAAACACCACGGACTTATTTCGGGACGTGTAGGCGCACTGCTGTGTTACGCAGCAGCAGTGCGCACCAACACGCTGCTCTGCTTGCAAGCACGGATAGGGCGGATATGACTCGTCGAGTTGTCACGGAGTTTTTTCAAAATAAGAGTATCATATGCACCTGAATGTTGCTAGCTGTCGAGCCTAGTTATTATAGCTGGAGCTGCGCGTGGGCAGAAATGAGACCCGCTACAGGATTTTCAAAATAAGAGTATCTATATGAACCGAATCCCTATCGCACCAGTGCTAGTGAAGTAAATCCATTCATCGCACAGACCGCTGTTGCTGTAGCACGTGCGAGATATATCTCGCACTGTACAGGCCTGAGTTTTATTTTCCGTGTTCACAGTTCAGTTCGATGTTATTAGCGCCAGCACGGCTGTGCCGTTTATGTTTCTTTTTGTAACGTGTCGTCGTCTAGTAAAGTCTGTATATACACGTTACCCTGCCGTCTCTGCATCCTCCATTCCTGTCCGCAAACTGGGTTCTCCTCTCCTTCCCTCACTACCCCACCAATCCTAACACCTGGGCCCTGTTCCTCGTACCTGGCTAACTGAGTTAGCCGGATAATTTTCAGGATAGCTTGATTTAAGCCAGACCTTTCCGTTCCCCGACGTCGGATTGTCTAAATCACTATGGCAACAGATCAGAAAGTTTGAACCTGCTCCAGCGCAGGGTTAAGTTCAGTTAGCTCGATAAACTGCATGGCCACGCCCTCGCAAAGAAATGCCAGCTCCCTTCCTGAAATAATCCTCAGTCTAGATCCCATTATACCATTCTGAATTATGTTTGTGCTTCGTTTTTCTAGAGGGGGCTTTTGAAATGTAAAATGATAGACCTAAAATGCTGATAATAAATCATATTCAGCCTATGGATTAACTTTGTCCTAAATAATGCACGTCATAGTTATACGGATACGGCGCTCTCGAGTTGCGACACACACTATGTGGTTATTTTAATAATGGAGCATTGCAAATGTGAATCCCGCAGGGATATTTTGAATGAATGAAATCGGACGTTTGGCTCTGATTCGTTTCATATTCTCCGCTGTGGATGTATTTGCTTTCAGAGCGCCCGGATTGTGTTTCATTCAAGCATAAATTGAAGCGTCTTTATGCGTGGATTGTGGATGTGAATTACGACGAATCTGAATCTGTGGATTGTTGAATTGTATCACTGTCACTCACACGTTATTGTGATATTGTAACTTGTATTAAAATGTCTGAGGAGATGCGCTGTTTGACAGATTTGATGACGTGGATGTGACTTGAGAAAATGAATGAGTAATTGCAAGCCTTTGACATTTGATGAATGAATTTGAGAAAATACATTTATCTGTTCAAGCACTGTTATCTGATGATGAACAAGAGGGTGATGAACATGACTGGTGTCACTGGTATCAATTCAATGCATGTACAGTATGGATGATGTCCGAAACAGATTCAAACCTGATTAATAGTGAAACTGTATAGCCTCCAAGCCTCTCTGACACGTTATTTCGGGGGTCGCGCCTTGAAAACTTTGGGAATTATGTATATAGTACATGATACCTAAGCGCATACAGTACAGATATCCTCATAAGTATCTATTAATTCATATTAATTAGATACTCTTTGGGCTTTGAGGGGAGTTATCCGTGAACAGATAAATGCATTTTCTCAAATTCATTCATCAAAACTTCAAAGGCTTGCAATTGCTCATACATTTTCTCAAGTCACGTCCATGTCATCAAATCTCCCTTGTTCTTCACCGTCTACAACAAAGACTTCCACTATCGGTCAGAGTCCTGCCACCTTCAGAAGTTTTCTGATGACTGCGATAGTGGGATGTATTAAAGACGGTGATGAGAGGGAATATCGATAAAAACCACCTGCAGCTAAATGTGACGAAGACCAGGGAACTAGTTGTGGATCTGGGGAGGAGGAGTACATCTGTGACCCCCATTTCCATCAGGGGAGTTGATGTGGACATGGTTGAGGATTACAAATACCTCGGAGTTCACATCGACAACAAACTGAACAGGTACTACACACATGAGTGCATGCTTACCAACTGTCCGTCTGCAACACTACTATCACCAACATCTAAGAAGGGAGATCCCCCCTTGAATGGCCCTTCTAAGGTTTCTCTCCTCCACACTGCCTGTGGAGCTTTTTTCCCTATCGTTAGGTTTTAGTGAGTTTTTCCTTACCTTCGCGTGGGGTATGTCTGGGAGTGCTTGCATTATTTCATTTATTTGCATCCATCTAAAAATGTTTGCACCTTATGGTGTTCTTGTTCCGTTCTTGACTTATTGTTATGTTTTCTTCTTGACTTGTTTAAAGAAGATCTGTACGGCCCATGGGGACATTAACGTGTGTTGTCGGGCCCTATAAATAAATTTGATTTGAAATTTGATTTAGGTAAAAACACGCAAAGGCACTCTACAAGAAGGGCCAGAGCCGACTCTTTTTCCTCAAAAGGCTAAGATCCTTCAACGTCTGTACAAGGATGTTGAGGATGTTCTACGAGTCGGTGGTGGCGGCATTCAACGTCTCCCGAGCAGCATGTCGATGTGTCCTTGAGCAAGACACTTAACCCCTAATTGCTCCTGATGAGCAGGTTGGCACCTTGCATGGTTGCCTCTGCCATCGGTGTGTGAATGTGTGAGTGAATGGGTAAAATGTGAGGAACAAATTGTAAAGCGCTTTGGATAAAAGCGCTATATAAATGCGGCCATTTACCATTTATGTTGAGGATGTTCTACGAGTCGGTGGTGGCGGGCGCCTTCTTGTACGCTGTGACCTGCTGGGGCAGCGGACTGAGAGCGGGGGACGTAAACAGGCTGTATAAGCTGGTCAGGAAGACCAGTAACGTGGTAGGGGTGGAGCTGGACTCTCTAGTGGTGGTGGCAGAGAGGAGGAGCCTTGCTAAACTCCATGCCATCAGGAACAACCCCTCCCACCCACTATACACAGACTTGGCTGACAGGAGGAGCATGTTCAGTGCTAGACTAACACTCCCAAAATGTAGCACTGAACGGCACATTCTGACAGCCATCAGACTTTACAATGCATCACTGTGCCTCACTGCATCACTGAGCACAGAGTGACAGTACCGTCTTCCTGGACTTTTACATTTAAAACAACATTGTCAATATTACACTTAGTGTACACTTAACACATTGGACGCCAGCAGCAGGGGGAATAGCGCCAGTGCGTTATTCAATGGATATAGTTTTAGAATGCCAAACTTGCGAGTCCTAAAACTATATTTTATATTATAGCTATGGATCTAATAACGCCGTCGACTATCAGTGAGTTGCTTCTGTTCAACATGCAAAAAACAGATGGTTTTTTCATCCGTACATTTCCGTTTTATACCGTTTTGAACATGAGTATAGTTTGAGTGATTCTGAGTAATTCCAGGAAAAGACGAGAAAAAGGCATTTTAGTGTAATCCAGTCATCACGTTGTAATTTTTCGGCTGATTATCTAATCATCTTGAAACCAACGCTAGATTATTGGTATTATAGGCGGCTGGGTGGCGCAGCAGACTAAGCGCTCGTCACCAACGCGAGAGACACTGGTATCGAATCCGGCTATCGGCATTGCCGACATTTGCAGAGTCAGCGGGAGGGAAGCCGGTGGGGTGGTATTCTGGTTGTTGTAAACAGCAACTCCTACAGGTCGGTCAGGGCGCCTGCACAGCGAGGGAGGGAGATGGTGAGGGTAGTGTGACCTCCCACACGTAACACCTCACCAATGAGAGTCCGCGCTGGCAGATGATAAGATGCTGCTGGCTGTCTCCTATGTCTCGGAGGAAGCATCTGATAGACTTCAGGGCTCCCTAGACCGACCAGTGGGGGGCACATGCGAGCAATGACCAGGAAGGGGAGGGGGGATTGGCATAACGACTAAATTGGGATGGGAGAAAAACACAGAAAAACAGGAGAAAAAGTGGAAAAAAAGATTGGTATTATGTCTCCTCGTGTATACATGAAATGTTGCTTGAACCGCGGTGCGCCCGCTTATTTTTAGGCAATTTTTTGTTATTCTTATTCGTGATTTTGTTTTGTCTACCTAAATGTTTACTGTGAGTGATTTGTATTGCCAAATTTCCCTCAGGATGATTAAATTATTTATATTCTATTCTAAACATTTAATTTCATTATCTGAAATATTCTAAAATCATTAAGTGTGCTATAAGCCATTATCCCTTTGTCTGTGATTATTATTTTGTCACAGTAGTGTGTAATAGTGTATATATAAAGTGTTTGTGTTGTTGGCTAAAGTGGATAGAAAACACAGTACTGTGCAAAAGTCTTAGGCACCCAAGAGTTTTTATATAAATGCCTCCCTTCAGGTCGCTCTAAATGTATTATAGTCAGGTACAGTCAGAGCAGCAGCTGGGGAGTTATCTTGAAGCCAGGTTTCAGAGAAAAATAAATAATCCAAATTTGATTCTAAGAGTAGTTTGTTTAGAGTAGGGGTCCCAGATCACTCTAGCATTATTAATAGACTAAACTTTTTTAGTTTTTTAATTGCTTCTTCAGATTGACAAAATATAATAAAAACCAATCTGGACATCCTGCAAAACTTGGTCCCAGCTTTTATTTGTGAAAATGTCTCAGAAACCGCTCTTTATCATCAATGTACATAGATACACCATAAACTCTCTTAATGCCCCATATCTTCAGAGTAGAGGTTCATGAAGTCATTTTATAAATATATTGTGGCAGATATCTCATGGATATGTGAAGGATGGGAGATATTACTGCCACGTAAGGAGGGGAAACAATTAGGTAGCTGATTAGTACTGATAGAACACACCAGTGCATCATTAGTTCACCCACATCTCACACGCCCCAGACACACACACTACAAACTCGGTTAGTGAGAGGTGAGTTGAGGTGAGGTTGGAGTTGTTGCATTGAGAGATTGTTGTATACAGCGTTTTGTGAGGTGAGAGGTAGTGAGAGGAGAGGTGAAGGCGAGAAGGTGTTCATTGTGTACTGGACCCTAGACTGGCTGAGAAACCCCCTTGTGTACTGACCCTGGACCGGAAGACTACTCCGAGTATTGAACAATCCCTTATTTTGTACGAGAGCCTGTTTTGACAATCGGACTGTATTACGACCATTCTATTTGCCCGTCGAACTATATTCTGCTTATAATCAATAAATATCCTTATTGATTGATATTGCACTTGTGTGGACATTTTAATTTGTTTGTTTTTTAACCGTGACGAGTCTGAACACCACCAGGCTCGTCACAATATATACAGTTCATGTATCTCCATTACATAAAGGTGGAGGTAGATGCGACCTAAATAACTATGGACCAAACTGTCCTGTCTAGCAAGAATCCTGGAATCATTGGTAAATAATCAACCTAAAGCATTTCTCTTGAGGATGGGTGGGTTTATCTTTGTTTGTCTGTTATCTTTTTTATTTAAGTTTGTTTAAAAACAACTGGGGGGGGAAGGAAAAGCTGTACCTTATGGAACATTTGATACTTTATATATTTCCAATAAAATATCTTGACATTTCAGTTCTGAAAACATGCCGTAATCCACCTAATTTGTTATTAAATGTTGATTCAATGTCATGTCTCACTCGAATACGACCCTTGTGACCAGAATTCAAGGTTGAACTGTTTTAACACCATTTTCAAAATTACCTGATTTTAGATTCTGCTTAGGCTTCATGTATTTTTGGTCCCGACTTTTTAACTGGAGCAATCTTCTCAACTGAATGTACATGTTTGACCTTGTAAGGGCTGGTTTATAAAAAATAAGAGAAAAAAAGTAATTCAATTTATTTCTCAGTGACTCATCAGTATAAATAAACAATGACAAAGCAACTTTATCCAAAGCGACTTATAGATTGTGAACAGCATGTCACCAGGAGGTACATCTGTGGCAGCTAAGAGTCAGTGGCATTGTTCATCAAATAATATCAATATCAAGTGTTACACTCTTGAGTGCATAGTAGTATACATATTAGCAAGATGGGTAGTAGTACAATATTTTATTATTTTATTATTTCAGATATTGTTTGAAGAGTGTTTCTAGTCAACAGCAGAATATTTTATAAAAATTATCATTGTTGCACTCAGAAGATGAAGCCTTTCATACAAAGTAGGTTAAAATGTAATATTTAATTTTCATACTTCTGAGTTACAGTTACTTCTAAGAGATCAATTGATTGAAATTAACAGATTACAGAATGGATACAGTACAGTACAGCTCAATACACACAATTGTTAAGGGGATGCAGACCAGAAAAAGACTTCCGTCTTGTTTACATCAGGGTCCCCCATTTTCAATTCATGACATTTATGACATACACAACATACAGATATAAGAATCTAATCTAATCATGACATTTAAGACATACAGATATACAGTACTGTTACATTTGTGCCATACAAGATATGCAAATATACAAACAGAAAATATATACATACGAGGGGGAGAAGACTGTACATTTTGAAGGTGGGTAGGGATTAAATTATTTTTTTACGGCTGTGGGTAGGGCGTTCCACATTGATGTGGCATAATTGCGAAACGTGTTTAGTCCCTTGTTTGAGCCGAATCTGGGTTGAACATGATTTGTGGAACTCCCTCTGGTGTTGTGGTCGTGGTATTCACTGACCTTCAGAAAGTATTTCGACATGTTCATGGGTACCTTAGTGGTGTAGTGTATCTTGTAGACCAGGCCCATTGCAAGTTGCTGTACTCTGTCGTCTACTCTAAGCCATCCTAGGTTGTCAAAATGGGCAAGGGTGAGGTGGGTTCTAGGAGTAAGGTCGAGCAGTAGTCTGACGAGTTTGTTTTGTGATGTTTGTAATCTTGTTTTTAGTGCCTTTGAGGTGCAAGCATAGTCGTAGTACCCTTGAATGAGTGCTCCTGCCAGAGTCTTCAGGGTATTCTTGTTTACCAGAGAGGAGATCCGGTACAAGAATCTTGTTCGTTGGTTGACTTTTTTGATTACATTGGATGCCATCTTGTCACAGGAAAGATTTGCCTCTAGGATTGAACCCAGGTATGTAATTTCATCTTTCCTTGTGACAATATTGTCACCCACTGTAACAGAGGTTGGTCTTGCGGAGTTTGTTATTTGATCCGAAGAGAATGGACTCGGTTTTACCCAGTTGTAATGATAGTTTATCAGCGAGCCAGGTGCAGATTCTGCCGAGTTACGAGCTGAGGGTTTGTTCAACCTGTAACTTGTTCTTGTCAGAGACCAGCAGGGCTGAGTCATCTGCGAACAGGAACAAGTTGCAGTCACAGGCTGACGACATGTCATTTGCATAAATTAGGAACAGTAACGGTTCTAGTATGCTTCCTTGTGGAACACCACAGCTCACTGGGAGGGGGGATAGGGTACCGTTTACCTCTACCATCTGTTCTCTCCCCTCACACCTTCCCACTTATCTTGACGCTTACAATTGATCCATATTAGCATATCATACATTCTAATGAGAATGTTTCAAAGTTGATAGAGTTGTGCCCTTCCTGATGACTTATCGTACAGAACTTGTAAGTCGCTTTAGATAAAAGCGTCAGCTAAGTGATATATTAATATATTAATTTAAAATTAAACGCAGGTAGAACATCCACATAACAGAGAAAACGACACAAACCCAAGCAAAAGCAATTGCAATTATGATTAATCTCAGGCCTACTGGGAATATGCCTCTCTCTCTCCCTTCCACTCCCTCTATCTGCCCCCTCGCTCTTTCTGCAGGCCACTGACTTGAAAATCCATGAAATGCGTTTTGTTTTCGTTTTTTGGCCAATCTGTTTCTGAGTCTATGCATGCAATTCTCATTTTGTTCTTTCGTGTGGTGAAGTATTTTATTTGTTGCATTTTGAGTAAAATGACTGGTGTTACCTACATTTTTGTTAATAACTGCTGCTGATTGATTGCTGGTTAATTGTTGTGCGAGGTCCTAAGGCGAGGATCTTTGAGCTTATGCGGTAATGAGCTTGACTCTGTGGTGAGCATGACGTGATAGCGATACCGCGATAATGCGGTTACTGCGGCAGCCCTAGCTACAGCTGTAGGGTTGGTCTCTAAGAATCTGCAGGTGAATTGACAGGTTTGAAATGTCCCTGAATCTTCTCTCCCAAGTGAATTGTCTCATGTTTTCTCAAATATGCTAATGTAGTGAATCTCTTATCACACAAACCACAATGATGTGGCTTTTCTCCTGTGTGAATTATCTGGTGTGTTTTCAGACTAATCAAATGACTAAAGCTCTTCCCACACTGGTCACAGAGGTAGGGCTTTTCTCCTGTGTGAATTCTCTTGTGTGTTTTAAAACTAGACAAATGCCTAAAGCTCTTCCCACACTGGTCACAGGAGTAGGGCTTTTCTCCTGTGTGAATATTCTGGTGTAAGTTCAGACTAGACAGTTGACTAAAGCTCTTCTCACACTGGTGACAGAAGTAGGGCTTCTCTCCTGTGTGAAGTCTCTGGTGCGTTTGCAGACTACTCCGATGACTAAAGCTCTTCTCACACTGGTCACAAACGTAGGGCTTCCATCCTGTGTGAATTATCTGGTGTGATTTCAGATGAGACAGTCCCCTAAAGCTCTTCTCACACTGGTCACATGGGTAGGGCCTTTCTCCTGTGTGAATTCTCTGGTGCGTTTGCAGACTACACAGATTACTAAAGCTCTTCTCACACTGGTCACAAAAGTAGGGCTTCCATCCTGTGTGAATTCTCTGGTGTGTTTGCAGATGAGACTGTTGACTAAAGCTCTTTTCACACTGGTCACAGGAGTAGGGCTTCTCTCCTGTGTGAATTATCTGGTGTGTTTGCAGACTACTCAATTGACTAAAGCTCTTTCCACACTGGTCACAGGAGTAGGGCTTTTCTCCTGTGTGAATTCTCTGGTGTGTTTTCAGATGAGACTGTAGACTAAAGCTCTTTCCACACTGGTCACAGGAGTAGGGCTTCTCTCCTGTGTGAATTCTCTTGTGTGTTTGCAGATGACTCCGTTGACTAAAGCTCTTTCCACACTGGTCACAGGAGTAGGGCTTCTCTCCTGTGTGAATTCTCTGGTGTGTTTGCAGATTAATGAGTTGACTACAGCTCTTTCCACACTGGTCACAGGAGTAGGGCTTCTCTCCTGTGTGAACTCTCTGGTGTGTTTCCAGACTAATCAGATGACGAAAGCTCTTCCCACACTGGTCACAGGAGAAGGACTTCTCTGCTGTGTGAATTCTCTGTTGTGTTTTCAGATAATCTCCCGGACTAAAGCTCTTCCCACACTGGTCAGAGGAATAGAGTTTCTTTCCTGTGTGAATGCGTTGGTGTTTATTGAGATTCATCTTTGAACTGAAGCTTTTTCCACACTGGTCACAGCAGAGACTTTTTCTTCCATCCAAGCCTCTTGGTTTCTTCCCAGGACTGACAGGACAGCTATCTGGATGGAGATAGTGGTGGAGAAGAGTGTCAGATGAAGGAGACATTTGGTGATTTTATTCAGCTTTAATTTCCATGTAAGAGGTTTATAATGGTATGTAGCTGGGTTTTATAGTTTAACACATTGGCGACCGCTGGGACCCGTCTAATATAGTGGTTGAGGACCAGCTTTTGTAAACAGACCGGTGTCTTTTTGTAGAGCTAAATCTATACTTTATAGTATTACTATCTGTCCATTCCCATTGTCAATTGAGTTCATAAACCGTCCCTTCAAAATGGCTTAAAGAAAAAAAAATGCATCAATAGGTTGTCATTTTATAGCGCCGTGAATATAAGCATTATAGCGGATTTTGTCTCGTATATTTTCTGGAAGGCTAGTTATAGGGCTAATAGCTGCTAACGTTATATTCAACGGCATTTCCGTTTTACATATGCTAAAGAAATAACTCAAACTGCATATCATCGGGACTGTTCCAAAGCATGTATGCATCAAAGGGGGGGGGGGGGGGGGGACGTTGTTTATTATTATTGATTACCAATAACAGTGGTCGTGTAACTAGCCACATACGCTGCTCGGCTGGTTGCATATCATAGCAAGCTCTGATCCGGCTGTAATTTATGTGAAAAAGATCTTACCATGAGCCGGTGAGATACCCCCGAGCATTTCCCCATTATCGATCGGCATCTGGTAGATCGATATGTCCATTGGCTAATGATAAATCCCCTTATTCCATGGTGAAATCTGCGATTCGAAACGTAATCCACGGTACAAGATGCTGATTCAGAATCCGGGTACTGAAAATCTCCATTGAAAGGGGGGGAAAAAAATCATCCGTTCACCCACAGGGCACATTGCAGTAGCGCAATGGCGCCCCTAAGAGGATCTGGCCGGTATTGCATCTTCTGGAATTCACAGACTAGGGAATATATGCAGTGCCGCTCCGCGACCTTGACCCGGTTATTAAAATGTAATAAAAGCAATAACAACTTGCCACAGCTATATATGTGATTCTGTCCACAACGCATGGATTCGAAACCCGTATTTATACGTGCTTCGTCCCCAATGTGTTAATAGTGTTGGGCAATATATCGAGTATATGTATTGCGGCTTGTTAATAATAATAATAATAATAATAATGGATTGGATTTATATAGCGCTCTTCATGACACCCCAGTGACCCCAGAGCGCTTACAGAGTCCATTATTCGTTCATACACAGTCATACCGGTGGTGGTAAGCTACAATTGCAGCCAGAGCTGCCCTGAGGCAGACTCACGGAAGCGTGGCGAATAATCCGACCACCACCAACATTCATTCACATGCATACACATTCATACGAGGCAAGTAGGTTAAGTGTCTTGCCCAAGGACACAACGTCAGTGGGATAGACATGGGCTTGAGCGGGATTGTTCTACATGATGTAGTAAATTACTAGATCGTGAACATCGAGTATATGTTGTCACGTCATTAAGCCGCCGTGGCTGAGATGAGACTTGCTTTAGTGCAGAGCTTTCCTATCATTTCATTATAGACAGACCAGCGCGGCCCTTCAATGACATGCAATTTAATCGACATGAGTAACGTTAGCTGCTAACTAGGGATGTCCCGATCCGATTTTCAAAGGATCGGGAATTTTTTTTTAAGAAAAAAGGTTTTATTTTATTCAACAAACCATGTTCACGTCTTAAACTCATACTGAGGCCTTAGTTTTGGTTTTAAATTACATATCATCATTCATTTATTTATTGTCACACAGAGCAGAAGAATTTGCCAAAACAAATACACTTCCTTTTATTTACACCGTCGCATGACAGTGACGTATGCCGAAAATAGCAGACCTCACAACGTGTTGCTCCCGCAAGTAAACACGGGCAGGTTATGTCCACCTGATGACTCGGAGCAGCTAGACAAAATGTCAGAGGTTTGGAAGCATTTTAAAATTGAAACCAAAGCCAGTCCAATATAGCCAGTTGCAATGTTTGCAAGGCGGATGTTCCACGTGCATTCAACGTTATGTGACAAGAGTGAGCAAAGGAATGGGGGACGGCTGGTCCTCTGCCAAACAGCTGTTTTGATAGCCTCGCTTGAATGAAGAACGTTCACCTGGATAACATTAGCTTTGTGAGGATTATTCGTCGGCTTTTCAGACCAAAATGGAGCAAATCATTATGTAAGTCGAACACTGTGAATGTATACTAAATGCGCAAACAGATTGAAACTTTGAATATTTCTCGTATGGTGAATGTAATGCGAGCTGCCGCGCTCAACTGGGGCTATTGATAGCGTCAATATATGAGCTACCTTGCAGCTAGCATTAGCGTTACCTAACCATTAGCTAGTGCTGGCTTTAAAGTCAATGTTGGCTTGCTTGGTATCCAACGCTAGCTAGGCAGACAGTGAAGTGATTGCTACTGTAATGTATAGGCTACGTGCCTAGCTAGCGTTAGCTAAAAGAGCCATCGCAGTGAATCTTTCATGACTCTCTGCAAGCTAACTAAGCTTGTGTCGTTCGCTAACAAGCTAACTGGCGTGAGGCAGCTAGGCTAGGTAACATTAGCTAGCTATTAATAAACCAGATAACGTTAGCTAGCAATCTTTCTTTACCACAATATCATTTTATGTTCTTTACCTGTAACGTTATTTCACACTCCCGTTTTTTCATCTGTCTCTTGTTGTGAAACTGAACTACGATTTAAAATTATTCTAATCTAGTTGACGTGGTCATGATTTAAGAATGGTTGTTGTTGTTTTTGTTGTTGTTGCTACTGCTGCTGGGGATGTGAACGGAGGGGCTTGTCTCGCTTCGCCGGTTTCTGACAAAAATGCGTCAAATTGGTTACTAATAGGGGTGGGAATCACCAGTTTCATCCCGATACGATACGATATCGATTCTTTGGACAACGATACGATATTATCCGATATCACACAGTCTGCCACGATATGATACGATTCGATTCAGGTGCCTGCGATCGATATGAGACGATATTATATGCCCATTTAACACAATCAGTAACATTTAAATCAACAAAAAAAAGGCAATGGAAATATCATTTGACATTTTTATTTTTTAGCTCTTCCAGACATTTAAATGAAAAACAATATTGTTTTTAATACAAATAGACCTCCTGTTCACTGTTTTTGGTTCGTTTTTCTTTTTTTCTATATTAATATCCTATTCACTGTCACAGAGCTGTATTAAGATAAGATAAGATAAGATATTCCTTTATTAATCCCCTTGGGGAAATTCGTGACACACACATACAGCTCAACGTCTCATTAATAATATTAACAACACAATCATTACATTTTTACAGTAACAATGGCACAGCATAAATTCAACAGACATGTACATTTGTTGACACATGTCATCATTACAGTAGGCCTGAGACACTGTATGCGCGATAGTCGGCTGCATTCACACCGAGTAGAAAAACAAGATGGATCGCGCCTGGTGAACTGGAGGGAGGACGGAGTGGAGGGAGGGGGGGGGGCATGGGAGACTCGGGTACAGGAATTTGGTAGTGAAGCAGTCTAAGGGGCCCCCACCGACGCGCATCAGAGGCAGCCGGCCAATCGGCATATGGCGCCAGTTACTCACGAGGACAGGGGTGGATGGGGGGGGGGGGGGTGGGGAGGGGGGGAGGGGGGCCTCATCAATCTTATCGCTTCCAGACAGTACAGTTCGTCTCCTCCTTCCCAGAATCACCTCGCTGGAGAGTCACTCCTCCGCGTTGACCCTGGCCTTGGTCTGTTCCACAGCAGAAAGGGATAAGGGGGGTGGGGGAGGGGGAGGGGGGGGGTGATACTTCATGCAGCGAGGCAGATAATGCCGCATATGGTCAGAATTAGGTCAATTTAGTCATCGTTAAGGTGCAGTACCGGCCAGATCCTGCACCCTCCTTCCCAGGCCCCACTTCTCTCTGCCTATGGCTCTGGGTTAGCTTGTTAGCTTACGCTAACGTAACGTTGTCTTTGATCTTTAACGCGACGTGGGCATAATGGAGTGGCGAGGATTGCAAAGCAGGTTAGATGCATTGGACCCGTTGCAGAATAAAACAGCAGGGACATGTTTTGGGTCACAGAATAGGCACACTAGTCTTGCTCTAGTCTTGCTCTAGATCTAGACGCTACTGCTGTGTGCTGTTGATGTTAAACGGAGTTTCACAACACTGGGCGCGGGGCGATGACGTCGCCGGATTTTCAAAATAAGAGTATCGCAATATGAATCGATCTTTTTACGTTGCATCGATCCTATTTGATTATTGATAATAGATCGATATATCCATCTGGATCGATGTATCGTCCCACCCCTAGTTACTAATGTGAAAGATCGGATCGGGAAAGATCGGTATCGACAGATACTCAAAATCACATGATCGGGATCGGATCGGGAGCTAACTAAGCTAACTAAGTTATCCCATAACTAGGCTAAGCTAACTAATGTTAGCCGTTAGCCACTAACCCTGGAAACGCTCAAAGCGGACTCCACGACACCAGTTCCATTAGTGAGGAAAGGGGGGGGGGGTATATTGACGAGGCTTGACAACAGAGATTCAGAGATAACTTCACATTTATTGGCTATTAGTTTCTTTATATCGGGCATCCAGTTTTCATCTCCGTGTGTTCAACTGTTCATGTGTTGACATTCTAGTGTGACATCATCAACTACGGCAACTAGGGGTGGACGGTATGGTCTAAAATTTATATCACGGTATAATTTGAAGCATAGACGTAACGGTATATATCACGGTATTAGGGTTTCCGTTAGAATTTTTTTTTGCCTGATAGGCAGGCTATATAAAGAATGACATCCTCAAGGCATGTAGATTTAGAATATTTTAACTTAAAACTAGGCTACTTTTGCATATACAGTCATTATATTCCAAATAAAATAAGTCCCGAGTCGAGACTCTGTGCTGCTGCCAACGAATCCCAATAGTATGCAACTGCAGAGCCGCAGAGCAGGGCGCTTTCAGGTCCGGTCACAGGCCCGCTCAACAGCGCCCCCCACCCAACGGCTGAATTGCCAATGGCTGAATTGGAGTATTGCACTGTGCAGCCACAGCTGTCCAACTCTGCGGCTCTGCAGCTGCATGCTTCTTGGAAAATCCAGCATCCAGCCCCTGCTGCCCAGCCGTCGTTATCAGAACACGACACACATATCATAATGTTCACAGGAAACTGTAGTTGATCACCAGGTATGTTTTATTAACGTAGAATAATTCATATAAGAAAAACGATAGGGAAATCTCTTACCTTTCTCCACTGGTTAAAAATGCCAGGAACTGAAATTGAAACTTGCTGTGTGCCGCGGTGATATGTGTTTATTATGAAATGACAATTGCGTGTTGACACGCCCACTGCGCGAAGCCTCCTAAATAACTTTTTCCAGTTTGCACATATCTATTATCTATGACTAATTCTATCTATTTTTAGGGGCAAATGCGAGTGAAATAGTCGTGCTGTGGTTACATGACGTCATTGCTATTTTAGAGCTGCTCTACCGGTTATAAGGTATAGTCAAAATCCATACCATAGAGCAAATTCATACCGTTTATACAGTATACCGTTTATACCGTCCACCCCTAACGGCAACTTAGACGCTCAAAATGCAAACCTAAAACAAAACCCTGGCTCTCTCTCTCTCTCTACGTTCAATGATTTAAAGTAGCCAAATGTTACAGTATAAATACTAACTGGATAGTTGATGATATAAACATTTAATTTCATTATCTGAAATATTATAAAATAATTAAGTCTGCTATAAGCCATTATCCCTTTGTGTGTGATTATTATTTTTTCACAGTAGTGTGTATACAGGGCTGTAGACTGCGATGCGATGAGATTATCGCAAATTGCCCCCTAATTTGGCCGGTGCGAGTGGAAAATTATATCTGGGGGCAAGCTTGCGAGTAGTGATTTCAACCCTTCATTTGCATTTCACTCATAAATTAATCCATACAAATTGGATAAAAAAAATAGTAAAACATTAGCCTACAACCAGGGCTGTACTGTACAGTGCGACACAATGTCGTGGTGCTATGAAAGAATCTGTCGGCAACAGCGATAGCCTGTGTGGAAAAAATATTTGCGTGTGGAGTGAATCTGGGCCACTTGGTAGTTGTAGTCTATTGTGCGATTAAAGACCATGTCCCTGTCTGCGTAGAGTCTATACATCCAACACCAAATCCCATAATTCCTAGCGAACAATCAAATCGAAACTGAATGTGGCATCTTCCTTTCAATACGTTTAAGTCGCTAATTTTGCTCTGCAAGAAGAACGGAGTGGATATCAGTCCATCTTATGACAACCACGTCCGATGTGGAGAGATGATAAGATGATGATGATTGACGTGATGATGTGATGATTGATTGACGGGGACACGGACACTTCTAACGTTCAGGTTCAGCCATGCATTAGGTGAGTAGTAGTAGCCCACTATTAGGACGTGAAATACTGTCTACTTAAATGTATAAAGTATCAACCTATCTATCTATCTATCTAATAATGAGACAATATGCAAATAAGATAATACTAATAATTGTCACGGTTCCCCGTATATGAAATGAAAGTGGCTTGCAACTATACTGCTGGTAAAATCACTGTTTATTGCTCGTTTTGCATAGTATTACATTCCACTTCTATAAACAATCAAAGTAAGAGCCTCATACGGGTCAATTAAACCTTTTTGATTAGAGTCTTTCCTTCGAGCTAAGTTGGACTGAACATTTCACTGTCAAAAGCGCAAATGTAAATAAGGTTGCGTCGCAACACGGTTTTCAAAATAAAGGTCACATATACAAATACCTCTCAATTCTTATAAAAAAAAGTCCCGGATATACATAAACATTAATTGGCATAGATCTCTATAAACGGCAGGCCACGTGAGCGGATCGGCGCGGGGCGAGAAATCCGCTCTTCGCTCTTTAAAGCTTGGTCCGCTCCGCTAATCGCTCATGTTGACCCCGCCCCCAAGTCGCTCTCCGCTCGCTCACCGCTCACCATGAATCGAGCGCTCCCCGCTCCCCGCGCCACATCGCTCGGCAGCTTTTTTATTTTTTTTTGGAGCATGGTGTAATTTAGCTCAAACTACAACAGTCTACACCCCCTGGGCCCCTTAACAATTGTTTGTATTGAGCCGCATTGTAATTGTACCCATTCTGCAATGTTAAATAACGTTGTGTATCCATTCACTAGCTCTATTAAGCGATGATAGCTAGCCTAGCCACAATGCTATGGTCGCTGCCATTAACGTTAGCATGTAAGCTAACGACAACAACAATGGCGTCGATACTTTTTTTAACAGGATGTGAGTGACAAAGCCTGAACAGGATATCACAGGTTCACCCTTCTCATTGGTTGAAAATGGCCTTCATGTTTGTACATCGCCATCTGTTGCTTTGGCATTGTACTACATGTATATTACATCAACAGTGTTAAACCACTGTGAGCGGCCTGGAGTGGATTGGAGCGGAGGAGAACTCTCGCTCCGGACGTCGCGCCGACTCATTTTAAAACCCACTCCTCGCTCACGTCAAAACCGCCCGCCGTTCACATGGCCTAAACGGCCCAACACATTGATCACTTTAGGCACACACTGAAACCAGTAACATCACAAATATGAAGCAGGTAATTACCCATAAAAATAATAAACCTTTCATGGGGTTATTTACAATAATAATAATTCATTTGATTTCTAAAGCACTTTTCATTGTGAAACAAATGTATGCAGAGTTTCTTGTCCTCCTGATTAATGCAATGGTGATCTCATTCAAGGAGCACTACACAAGCGCGCGCACACACACACACAGTTTGTTGTTTTTGTTCCATTAGTGATTTACACACTTTCTCAGTTGGTTCATTATAAAAGATACAAACCTGAAAACAAACGCACTTAAATGTTAAATAAAAGGACCACAGTAATGAGGCAGGAGGAACATATTTTTTTAATAATGGTAAAATTGTTATTTAAAAATGTGCCCCTAAAAAATATTCTTTGCCCCTAAATTTCTCATTTAGGGCCAAGTGTGCCCCTAGTGAAAAAGCTTAGCGTACAGCCCTGGTATATATGTGTGTGTTTGGCTAAAGTGGATAGAAAACAGTACTATGCAAAAGTCTTAGGCATCCAAGAGTTTTTATATAAATAGTCTTAGATGTAAATAAAAAATAAAAAAACTCTTATTACATTTTCATTAAATTATTTTTGAAAGCATCTTCATGGTTTAATAATACAAACAAATGTTGCAGGGACTATTATAATCATCATATTGGCGTGACTGTATGCATCAAAGGGTTAAATCAAGCATTTTTAAGTGCTTTAGAGCAGCGGTTCTCAACAGGGGTGCCTAGGCACACTAGGGTGCCTCAGAGAGCTGCCAGGGGTGCCTTGAGATTTCTCAAAAGAAATAAAAAAAATATATATTATTTTCTTAACACATCCACCGCCAATCCCGTTGTACAGCGTGTTTGCCGGCCATGCGAATTCTGCCAAACCACGCTGTACAGCGATATTGAGATCATATTTAATTTTTTCGCCATGGCATTCATAATTCCGCCACCCAGCCTCTGGTGATACAGTGGGACCCTGCACAATAGTGCAACGCCTCAATACCGCCGCCTGGTGGATGATCGGGCGAGTTACAAGCGGAAGTGGCCATCGGTGCATCTGGGAAATCCGTCCAGCAGTCACATATCGTTGCGGGACTACAGACAAACACTGACGTGCATATGGATCGCTGCCATAACTCAATAATCGATATGATTTGGGCGTTTATTGCGCCATACAAACCGGAAATGGATCTAGTAGATCGACGTCAAATAAGTGGGATCTTTTTCCTCCAGTCTCATCGGCGAACGGTAAGAGGACAGTAACGTTATTTTCAAGCCGATTGTACATTTCTTTATTTACAAACCATCTGATCAATAAATCAACCCATACTACATAAAGCATTTACTGACGATCACGGAATTATAAACGACCCCCCCCCCACTTTCATCCACGCATGATGAGGCATAACGTATACGATCATGTACAGTTGAATTTTTTAATATAGCGTATATGGGAAAGAAACGGCAATCGATAATCTATATATGCGTTTAGGCCTATATCTCACGTTCTAGGAATTACTGCAGAAAACGATAAAAACATACTTATATTCTAGAAGGTATTTTTGGAAGAATCTATGAATGAAAAAGTATAACGTTCCTACATCCTGAACGATAGATAATCGATGTTGAATGGGCCATAGTAATGTCAATTTAGCAATACAATTAAAAAAGTTATAGCCCTGCAAAGAAGGTGAACATCTCCATAGGCTTAGAGTGGTGGCAGTGAGCCTACATTGATGGATAGAATCGTGGCAGGGAATGTGTTAATAGGATTAGACTGTTTTCCATGAAAATACCATATTTGGATAAGTTTGACCATTTCTCAAAAACTGAAAACCATTATTTAATAAAACACAGAAAAGGATCACCAAGTTACTCTGGATAAAGAACCCATTTACAGACAACACTGAGACAAAGCTTCCTGACACATCTCCATCCAAACTCTTGGAAGAACTCATTGAAATCTCATCTGATACCACCTGGAGAGCTTGTTTCAGTGAAGTGCCTCTGGAAACATGTTGGTCTGAGTGTGGTGCTGAGTACCAAGTATCTCATGATGCAGCAGTTAAGGTGTTGATACCATTCAGCACCACATATCTGTGTGAAGCTGGCTTTTCATCCATGACAGCTCTGAAAACAAAATATAGGGCCAAGTTGAGCCTTGAGGATGACATGCGTGTTGCCTTGTCAAACGTATTGACTGTATTATTAGCCAGCAGCAGCAGCAGACCTCGCATTGAGCTAGAAATGTCCACTGAGTGAACAAGTGCTTATTTTCTGTAATATATATATATTTTTTAATGGTAACTTGGTGATCCTTTTCTGTATTTTAACATAATACATGATTTTCAGTTTTTTAGAAATGGTCACACTTATCCAAATATGCTATTGTTATGGAAAACACTAAACAGTGCAGCTGCAACAGATCGTTTTCTGTATTTTTATTAAAAAATATATGCTATAGGCGGTTAGGTGGCCGAGCGGAGATTGCGTTCGTCACCAGCCCCGGAGCTGTGAGCTGGATTCGCCTGTTCGAATCCGGCTCACAGCTCCGGGGTTGTCACCAGCTTGGCTGGCCGTCTGCACTAATACAATTGGCTGTATTAGAGGGTGGGAGAAGCTGGCGGGGTGGGTCCGGGTCGTTGTAAAACAGCGACTCCTACAGTTCGGTCGGGGCGCCTGCTAAGCGCGGATAGGACTCGAGGGGGATAGTGTGGTCCTCCCACACGCTACGCCCTCTCGATGAGAATCCGCGCTGCCAGGTGAAAAGAAGCGGTGATTGGCTGGACGTGTGTCGGAGGAAGCACGTGGTAGCCTCCACTCTCCCAGATGATCTGACTGTGGGGGGTAAGTGCGCAGCGACCAGGAAGGGACTGGGAATTGGCATACGACTAACATTGGGATGGGAGAAAATCGGAGGAAAATGGAGGGGGAAAAAGACAAAAAAAAAAAAAAATATATATATATATATGCCATTTGATTTACTACTACAAGCAGTGTAATGTCAACAGTACTAAGCCATTTAGACCTGAAACGCCTGCTAATAATGCATTATAATTATAGCCTGCATATACACACAAATGTGTTTTCCCGGTTTCAATGGGTTAAATAAACGTTATTTTGAAAGCAAGCACTTTTGTCATCATTGTGGCAAAAAAGACAGGACTGGAAAAGTCTTTATCGTATGTAGGGGTGCCCTGGTATATTTTATTGGACACAGGGGTGCCTTGGCAGCAGAAAGGTTGAGAACCCCTGCTTTAGAGGACATGTCAAAATATCGCGATATATATCGTCTATCATGATATGGCCAAAAAATATCGCAATATCATTTAGAGCAGTGGTTCTCAACTGGTCTAGCCTCGGGACCCAACATTTTCCTTAGTCATTAAGTCGCGACACAAATTTTTTAACCACTATGATTTATTTCAAAAATAAATTGCAGTAATACACAATCTTTCGTGCACTGTCAAAAACATGAAAAAAACACAAAAAAGTGCAACAAAAGTGCAACTAGGGCTAAAAACCCAATGAAATAAAATAATAATAAATAATATGCTTCTTAGCAGATTTCTTAGCTTAACATAACAGACCTAAGTTTGGGGGAACTAATGAGATAACTGGGGTTGCAACAAAAGTGCAACTAGGGCTAAAAACCCAATGAAATAAAATAATAATAATAAATAATTATGCTTCTTAGCAGACTTCTTAGTTTAACATAACAGACCTACAGTAAGTTTGAGGGAACTAATGGGATAACTGGGGTTGCAACAAAAGTGCAACTATGGCTAAAACACAATGAAATAAAATAATAATAATAAATAATATATCCTTCTTAGCAGACATCTTAGCTTAACAATGAACATCCCAGGGAACTAATGGTGTAACTGGGGATGTTGTTTGCTCCTGACAAGAGTCTCAACATCTGGGGTGATGGTAGACAAAGCAACTCTGAGGTCATGCTCAATGTCCAATCTGTTCCTCTGCTTTGTCTTCGGCTGGACCAGAGCTGAGAAGCCACTTTCACAAAGATAGGTAGTGCAAAAAAATATATATAAAAAATAAATAAAGACTTTTTTTTCTTTTAATTTTTTTTTTTTTTTACACACATTTGCAACCCACTCAAAATGGCCCCGCGACCCACTTTTGGGTCGCGACCCACCAGTTGAGAAACACTGATTTAGAGGCCATATATTCCTATAGCTTGATGTAAGATTTGATCCAAAGGTGACACTTGACCTAGCCCTAGCCATATTAAAAGACAAAGTCCCTTTTAATTTTGATCTAGTTTACACTCAGGATTATTAAAAAGTAGTCCTGAATTATGTGGTTATTTTGTAGACCAATGTTTCATCCAATTTACAGAAAACATACTGAATTGTCATTTCATAATAGACAGACCAGCACGGATCTTCAATGGCGCTCAATTGTCATTTCACAATAGACAGACCAGTGCGGACCTTCTATGACGCTCAATTCCTCAGCTGCACAACCGCAGAGAGGAAAAACGCTCCAGAGGGTCGTCAACTCGACCCAGAAGATCATTGGATGCCCTCTCCCTTCCCTGGAACAACTGTACAACTCCCGCTGTCTCAAGAAGGCAGTCAAAATCCTCAAAGACCCACACCACCCTGGCAACAAACACCTCAAAAAATAAACCAGTTCAACACAGGTAACCACTTTTGCTTCATTTCTTTGATGGCTCAAATGTATGCTCTAGTCGATTTTGTGTTTTGAGCACAAAGTTCATCATAGATCAAGCCTCTTTATTTTGCTCTCAAAGTGCACCAGATTGATGCATTTAACTAAAAAAAAAGAAAAAAAAAGAAAAAAAACCTAGAGGGGCCAAGGTTCACCCACCACAGTCTCACAAAATCATGTGGGAAACACTGTGTGATGTATGACTCTGTACATGAACTGTGCGGTTTTGTAATCCATCAGGTCCTTTAACACTTTGGTTGCCTAAGGTTAAATTAATGATATACCATAGATTGCCAGCGCTATTTGTCTATGGAGAAAGTCCCCTTCTTTGCAGGGCTATAACTTTTTAAATTCTATTGCTACATTGCCATTATTAGGGCCCATTCAAAGTCCTATATGTATTGTTCATTGTGTAGCAACGTTAAACTTTTTCATTCACATATTCATAGTAAAGTATGGTCTAATGTATAAGTATGTTTTCATCTCTTTCTGCAGCTTTCTCCAGAACGTGATATATAGCCCCAAATGCATTATATTGATGATGAAATACAGTTTGATGGCAATCAGCGCGATATAAAAAATTCCAACTAGACGTACTTCTAGAAGTTACTACACGTCATCTGATGTTGACCGGATGGGCGAGGGGGCGTTTATAATTCCGTGGGCAGCGTTATACCAATCATCTAATGTGGGTTAAATGTTGTTAATATCAGTTATTATCGAAGACGGTAACGTTACACGCTGAAACTCACCCCAGTCTCCGCGCGCCGTTGGGCGATCATTGTCGAGTAGAAATTTTATCATTATGGGATATATTTTTACCCGGTCCATCTCCAGCTTGTATAATGGTATATACGTCCAAATCATGTTGTTTATCGAGTTATTGCCAATCGATCACCGTGTAGCGGGACGAGCCAGAGTCCCATGAACCATAGCGAGCGCCCGGAAGTACTACGGTCGTCATGACAACCTCTATTCAACATCCTGTTTTGGCGATTGCGCCGATCGGCCACCAGATGGCGCTCCTGAACCGCCAGAGAGCTCAGTGGGTCCTGCTGGTGGATCTCAGGCCAGCGGAGGGACATTATGAATCCGATCGCAGATTTTTGAAATATTGATATAAGGACGCTGTACAGCGTCCCCCGGCAACTTTAGCATGGCCAGCAAAGACGTGAAAAGACGTGTCCCGGCACTCAAAGTGTTAATTTCAGGACTGAAACTTTTAAAAACAAATCATTTGTATGTGCTTTATAGCTCTCATTGGTTACAATCCCGATTGCTCTTTTTTGGAGCATAACCAAAGGAAGTAGGTTGCTTTCATAGGTATTTCCCCACATGCACATGCACACAACGCCCAGGACCCACCCATCAGCTTTCCCACCCCTAACACTGCCAATTGTGTTAGTGTGAAAGACCAGCCAAGCTGATAGCAACGCCGAGAGCTGGATTCGAACCCAGCGTCTCCAGCGTTGATGGCGAGCGCCTTGCCCACTACACCACCTAGCCGCCCCAGCTTGCTAACGTTAAGATAGGAGATAGCAGTGTAACTTAATGTTACACAGGTCGCGCCATGAATGCTTTTTCCGAACATTTAGTTCTCTCCGCTATGATGAGCTCTGCTCTGCTTCAGCACGGACAGCACCTCTCAAGTACCCGTATGTGCATGTGTGAGTGTCAGTCGCGCGAGTGTGTAAGTAACAGCCCCGCTCCTCGGGCAGATGGAGAGAGACCGAGGGAGGAGAGATATAGAAAACGGCCAACAAGATTAGTTCGCAACGTTTAAATTCCTCAAAAAAAAGGAGTGAAATACGAATGAAAGGGTTGATTGAAATCAGTACTAGCAAGGGTGCCCCCAAATATTTTTTTCTACTAGCACAGGCTATTTTTAGGGGCAATATGCTACGCCCTCGTAGCACTGTACAGCCCTGCCGTTGTCCAAAGAATCAATATATCGTATCGTATCGTTTTGAAACTGGTGATTCCCACCCCTAGTAGAGTCCATACATCCAACACCAAATCCCATAATTCCTTACACGTAACGTGTCTGGCTGTGTCACGTCAACTTGTCAGCATGAAAATTACAGCCAAACATGGCACTGCAACTAAAGAACACAAATACAATAGGCACATTTGTGACTGTTACAAATATAACACGTTTTATACTTGTGCTACAAGATTTTGGCCTGTGCTACAAAACCTCTGTAGCACCAGTGCTATGTGCAAAAAAGGTTAACATACAGCTAGGGCTGGGCGATATTATATAAATATCGGGTACAGTTCATTAACACATTGAGTGCCAGCGACAAGATTTATCGTTAGTTCATGCCGACCGTTGAGTGCCAGCGACGATAAATCTTGCTTTTTTTTTATTAGCCATTTTTATTCATATTTCATCAATCTAGTGTCACGTTAGTGCTGCAAACTCTCTGAGCTCCATTGGGAAAATACCGCCCCCTATCGTCTACATGTGGTACTGCACCCATTTGGAATGGATTGAAACGAAACACATGGGGGGGGGGGGGAATCCAGCTTCCTCATTTTACTTCTCAGGCAAGCCACCCGAGAGGATCAGATTCATTGCCGAGCCCCAAAACAGCATGGAATACATATTCAGCGTATCCAGTATCCAGCGTTGGATCAATAAACGCGATCGATATTTGGAATGGCGATCAGGAATTGGAATAATCTTTTTGGAGAACATCTGATCTGAGGTAAGGAATCAATTTGACCAGTCTTAGGATAATCAGAACTTTTTTCACAGAGATATCAACGTGTCCCATATGTGTGTGTGTGGCTGTGTGTGTGTGTGCGATCAGGAAATGAGAGAATCGATTTTTCAGCTCGCTTCTATAGCGTCCATAAGTACACATATACTATCGAAAATCTAGCGTTTATTTGAAAACGATTGATAAATAGGCCGAAAAATGACAGTTTTGTGTATTCCAGAATATTCCAGTAAAGGGCGATTATCACAGAATCTTTATATTTTCCTGAAACTTAAAAAAAAACTAGCGTTTTTCAAAATAGTATAAAACGGAAATTAACCGATTAACCGAACAAGTCATTGATAAGCGACGGCCAGATTAGACACATAGCCATAATTTAAGACATAGTTTATGCGTTTGCAAATATGAGAGCTCCATCATTGAAGTGGACGCTGGCATACGGAGGCTTTTAGCGCTGCGCATGGCTGGCAATCAATGTGTTAACGATACGTATCGTGGATATCGTGATGTTTTGCCCTCGCGTTAGAGGATTGTGTCGCATCAATCTGGTCCACACGTTCAAACTACTTTGAAAAAAGTTTCAGTCAAGCGACCTGCACAACCCCGCCCCCACTAGGGCTGAGCCAAAACGTTCTAACCTTAACGTTTGTTACGTTGGCATTCGAATTCTAAATCAACATTTGAATTTTTTATTTAAAAGAAATTACATTTTTTATAATTTTTCTTTTTTTATATTAATTCTGTTGAAACCAATGGGGTTTTTCTTCACAGTTGCAGATAAAGATTAGGCTACACTAATATTATAGTATTAAAAGAAACTGATGAGTTATATTCATTAAAGAAAGTTGATTTAGTAGGGCTGGGGCTTCTCCCTGTGCTGGGGCTGGAAAGTTGATTTAATAAAAAAGAAAAAGGACTAATTTAATCAGATTAATCACTTTATTCAAATTGAGGATTTAGTTTGAGGATAGTGTTGAGATATATGTTCTCATATGTTGAAAATGGGATCATATGTTATGGTTGTTATGTTTGTGTTAAAGTGAGTAGCCTATACGTTCATATGCATGTGTTGTATTGGAAATGTGGTTCAACTCTATTCTAAGTCTTGTGTTTTGTTCTTGTACTTGCAGTACGTAAAGACATGACGGTATGACACAGTGGCGGGAAGCCGAGCATGTATACCTAGCTGTCAGCTGTCATCAGTCAGCTGTCAGTGCGCACAGGGGTGAAAATGGTGTGTCACAGCTGGGAGTGTTTGTGGTGTTTGTAATGGAGGAGAAATTTGGTTCACTTGTTCACTGCTGACATCGACACATATCACAACCTCTTGTTAACATTCTCCAAAACCATTACTAATGCCAAAGCTTCTTTCTTTCACCATAGGATCGAGGCCTCTGCCAAGAATCTATGCAAACTGCATGCTACCATGTCCTCCCTCCTCACTCCCCCCCCACCCCCCCCTCCCTCATCTTTCTCTGCCGAAGACTTTGCGATCTTCTTTGAGGAAAAAGTGGAGAACATCCGCAGCTCCTTCTCCCAACCCCCACCCATTCCAAATGCTGAATCGAGAACCTCATCCTTCACTCTGTCATCTTTCTCTCCCATTACAGAAGCCGAGACCCTGACACTGGTAACGTCGAACCGTCCGACTACATGCCAGCTGGACCGGCTACCCTCCCCACTCCTCCAGACCATAGCACCAGACATCCTCCCATTCCTAACTGCAACCATCAACTCCTCACTCAACTCGGGGGTGGTCCCCACCTCCCTAAAACAAGCCAGAGTCACGCCCCTCATAAAAAAAACATCCCTGAACCCTACCGTCATAGGCAACTACCGTCCTGTCTCTCTTCTCTCCTTCCTTTCTAAAACACTTGAACGTGCTGTATCCAACCAACTTACTGCTTATCTCTTACAGAATGACCTCCTAGACCCTAATCAGTCAGGCTTCAGGACTGGTCACTCCACAGAGACAGCCCTCATTGCGGTCACAGAGGCACTTAGCAAAAGCGAAAGGCCTCTCCTCTGTCCTGATTCTCCTAGATCTATCTGCAGCCTTCGACACAGTCAACCACCAGATCCTCCTCACGGCCCTCGCAGGAATGGGAGTGGCTGGCTCTGCGCTGACATGGCTGTCATCATACCTCAATGACCGCTCCTACCAAGTGTCATGGAGAGGGACCCTGTCGGCCACCCGTCCCCCAGGGCTCGGTTTTAGGACCCCTTCTCTTCTCCCTCTACACTAAATCACTGGGTAACATTATCACGTCTCATGGCTTCTCCTACCATTGTTATGCCGACGATACTCAACTCTTCCTCTCCTTCCCTCCCTCAGATATCCACGTCTCTGAGCGGATCCCGGCCTGTCTGTCCAACATCTCAGCCTGGATGACGACAAACCACCTCAAACTGAACCTAAGCAAAACAGAATTGCTCCACCTGCCGGCCAAATCCTCCGCCCTGACCGACCTTTCCATCACAGTCGAGAATGCAGCTGTGACCGCGTCCCCGACCGCCAAGAACCTTGGTGTTGTCCTCGACGACCAGTTGAACTTCTCTGCTCACATCGCAGCGACAACCAGAACCTGCCGATTCCTCCTGAGCAACGTCAGAAGGATCCGCCCCTTCCTGACAAAAGAAGCCACCCAACTCCTCGTCCAATCAACAGTCATCTCCCGCCTCGACTACTGCAACGCACTGCTCGCTGGCCTCCCGGCCACTGCCACTAAGCCTCTTCAACTCATTCAGAACGCAGCGGCCCGCCTGATCTCAAACCTACCGAAGTCGGCCCATGTCACCCCACTTCTTAGGGACCTGCACTGGCTCCCCATTGCTGCACAAATCCGCTTCAAGGCCCTCGACCTAGCATACCGTGCGGCAAAGGGAACCGCTCCCGCCTACCTCCGGTCAATGGTCTCTAACTACACACCCTCAAGACCCCTACGCTCTGCATCTTCTGGCCGCCTCAGACCTACTCCTATCCAAGCTCCGGGAGGGTCATCAAAGAGAAGTCGCCTATTCTCAGTCCTTGCCCCACAATGGTGGAATGAACTACCCACCGCAGTTAGGACAGCCGAAACACGTCCAATCTTTCGCCGTCGACTAAAGACGCACTTCTTCAACCATTATCTGAATTAAAAAAAAATTTAAAATAAAAATCTAACCCCAACTAACCGTACTGTCATGCACTTGTCCTAATAAACTAACCTACACTGTAGCACTCAACACTTTGATGAACATTGTTGCTCAGCTGATAAGAGTTGTGCCCTTCCTGATGGCTTGTCGTACAGAACATGTAAGTCGCTTTGGATAAAAGTGTCAGCTAAATGACTAAATGTAAATGTAAATGTAAATGTTATAAATAAACTATTCACATAAAAGAAACAAAACGGATCAGGCGTTCTTTGTGTGGATAAATATATGATAAGATATGAATCTTGATGACGAAGAAACAGAACCCTCTACATTAAACATGGAGAGCGAAGGAACACGAAACTCTACAGATAGTAAAAAAAGAAAAAGAAAAAAAAAATATTATTATTAAAAAACTAATTTACTTTTTATTTTATTTTTTATTTTATTTTATTAAAAACGAAGGTTTGAACTTATTACTTATGATTAACAAAGGCATGCGTTTTGTGGCATTAACGTTATATAGTTACACGTTCAATAACATCAGCATATTTACCCGACCATAGCTAGCATTGTTGGTCATTCATATCCCAGTTCCTTCCTTTGCTCAGAGAGCCCGTACAGAATTGTACCCATTCTGCAATCTGTTAATGTTTTCAATCAGACAAATGGATAGAAAAGCTTTTATTATAACATTCGTTGCAGTAAAATCACCATGCCTCGTTGGTACTCCTGCGGAGCGCTGGTAGTCTACTCGTGGGTGGCGGGGAGCTAACGTTATTAGCTCCGGTAGGTTTGTTATTGATACACTCGTGTAGATCAATGGCGGACTTCCCGGAAGTAAAAAAACGAATAAGCGCTTGCCGATTTGTGGTAAGAACAGCAGAGGCGGGTGCAAGCGGTGTGACGTAATTGGCAGAATCGACTGTCAATCAAAATTGTTCTGTTGCCGTCTACCATGCATTGCTTTAGTTGAGAGAGATAGTGCTCTCTTATTAAAACTCATAAACAAGTCTTGAGCAAGACAAGTTAGTCTGTTAGGTTATGAAAGCCAGTGAGTATTGTATGACTCAGACTTCAGCAATAATCATGACTCATGAGCATTATAAAATAAAAACACACACATGGCATGGTGGAATACCATAAACATATTTATTGATGTTTCCTTTTTTTAAGTAAGTAAAGAGGCCTATGTTCATATCGGTGAGCACAATTTGTAACACAAAAAGAGAAACGTGTAGCCTATTTATTTATTTAATATTTTATCTATTCATTTTATTATTATTATTTTATTTGTTGCCATGCCTAAAATAATAAAGTCAAGCATAGGGCTAAAACATTTTCATAAACAATAATAAAAAAAAAATGTATATGGTTATAATAAAAGCTTTTCTATACATTTGTCTGATTGATTGATTGAAAACTTTATTAACAGATTGCAGAATGGGTACAATACAGTACAGCTCAATACAACAACTGGACTGGAGGATGAAGACCAGAAAAAGACTTTCGGCTTTTTTACATAAGGCAGGGCTGTACGCTAAGCTTTTTCACTAGGGGCACACTTGCCCCTAAATGAGAAATTTATGGGCAAAAAACATTTTTTAGGGGCAAATCTTTTAATAACAATTTTACCATTATAGTGCAAAAAAATATGTTCCTCCTGCCTCATTACTGTGGTCCTTTTATTTAACATTTAAGTGCTTTTGTTGTCAGGTTTTTATCTTTTATAATGAACCAACTGAACTTCGTATTACCACAGCTGCAAACATTTCTTCTTTCATTGATAACGGTGTATTAACAGTGTTCATAGTCAGTATCTGCAACTGCAACACAGCTCTAGAGACATACACTAAACCCACAGGCCTGCACACTGCAACAGGGCTGTACGCTAAGCTTTTTCACTAGGGGCACACTTGCTCCTAAATGAGAAATTTAGGGGCAAAAAATATTTTTTAGGGGCAAATTTTTTAATAACAGTTTTACCATTATTTATATCGATAGTTTTTTATTTAAAAAAAAAGAAAAAAAATAATTTTATATAATTTTTTTTTTAATAAAATATATATATTATATAATCATACTTGTAGTTGTATTATCTGCGAGTAGGCCTGCCACGATAACACATTTTGCTGGGCGATTAATTGCCCCCGAAAATATCGCGATAAGCGATATTATTGCGACCGGTTAGAGAATTTTTTTGAGAAATTTATTTCCCAAAACTTTTATTTTGAAGCCCACCGCTCCGTCTTTTCCGGTTTAAGACTTTTATTTTGAAGCCCACCGACCGGACCGGAAGTATTGTTGTGATTATCCTAGCCGACAACTTGTCTCGTCCGGTTGTGTTTTTTAGTTTTAACGTTAGCTACTAACGTTAGATGCAGCTACTACAGGCAATCAACGATGAGGAGGAAGCGTCAAAGCAGTATATAATAGAATAGCTGTGGTGCGTAGGCACTGCAGCACGACTCGAAAACGACCCGTTATAATAAATTAATTCATGTTTAACTTGTCCCCGTCTCCAGTGCTTTGACTAGCCCCACCCGTTCATTGTAAACAATGATGCATGTAATTGTATTAACGTTATTCTGTGTTATTCTAACGTTACACTACAAATAACGCTACTTGGTTAAAAGGAGCAACACTATTGAGAAATGTATTAAGCTATATGTGGCGTTGCTACTGCCCCACGGAGCTCCCGTGCGGTGCTCTGTAGTAACGCCAGCGGCCAACCCACACGGAGAGAGACTGCAAGGGGCACTGGTTCCGCCTCATTAAAACAAACGCGCAAATAGCAATTAATCGCGCCCGTCAAAATCATTGCATTCATTTTAATTATCGCGGCAATTAATCGATTTATTGCTTATCGCGGCAGGCCTATCTGCGAGACATCGCCACCACGCAACAAGTCAAAATGCTCGCTATATGCAACCAGCTCCACTGTCTGTGTGTACTCGAGTAGCCTCCAGCTACGGCCAGGATTCTCCGGAGCTGCAGCTGGACCCTATACTGTAGCCTCCAGCTACGGCCAGGATTCTCCGGCGCTGCAGCTGGACCCTATTGACTATATTCAGCGTGCCCTCAGCTCGAATACGCATCGACTCATAAGACATTGATATCAGGAGCTATCTGTAGCTACTGCTATATAAGACAACTCCTCAGTGAACTATTTAGTTTAATGGGACGTTTCGTTTTGAACAGTGAGCTAACGCGAGCTATCATGCACTACTAGACTTGCTGGAGCATTTGTTGATATCAGGAGCTATCAGTAGCTAGCCTGCTGGCAGGCTCACCGAGGTCCCAGTGTCCCACTAGAGACTAGTGTTTACAACAGCCACGGGTGCGGGAGGGCTGGAGGAGGAGGAGCAGCAGACGCCGCAGCTCTCTCCGTGTGTCTGAGTTCAGTTCAGTTCGGCTCACTATAGGAGGTCGAACGCGTCGAAAATATGAAGCAATACTAACTTTACTTTTCTTCATAGCTAAATCAGACAGTCAGCCAGTCTATCAGAGTGAGTGCTCAGTCGATTGTTCCCGCTGATCATACCTGCTGAGTGCTCACTGCTCAGCTCGCGTGAGTGACGTCATCGCATCATCACTAGGGATGGGTACCAAATACGGTACTTTTGAGGTACCGAACCGAAACACGTCGGTACTACCGAGTATCGAATCAAGTGAGAAACCGAAAAAAAAATTAAAAAAAAAATTTATTATTTTTTTACTTTTTTTTTTTTTTTTTTTTACTTTTTTCTTTTCATGTCAACGTTCACACGCACAATATATGCTTACCTAGGATTTGACTTGATTCAACAACAAAGCAGTCGGAGCAATGACAAGCCGAAAACTGTCGAAATTGTAATTATTTGAAGTTTGGATTTTTTTTTTTACGACTGAGGTAGGTAAATAAAATTTCTTGAGACTAAAGTACCGAAAAAAGGTACCGTTGGGTACCGGTATCGATTCACAGGTACCGGTACCGGTATCGGTTCAAATGTGAAAGGTACCCATCCCTAGTCATCACACACCTTGGATAATTTAGGAGTGAAATGCGAATGCAAGGCTTGAAAGCACTACTCGCAAGCCCGCCCCCAGATAATATTTACCAATCGCAACGGCCAATTAAAGGGGCAATTCGCGATCATCTCGTTGCAGTGTACAGCCCTGTGCAACACAGCTCTAGAGACATACACTAAACCAACAGGCCTGCACACTGCAACACAGCTCTAGAGACACTAAACCCACAGGCCTGCACACTGCAACACAGCTCTAGAGACACTAAACCCACAGGCCTGCACACTGCAACACAGCTCTAGAGACACTAAACCCACAGGCCTGCACACTGCAACACAGCTCTAGAGACATACACTAAACCAACAGGCCTGCACACTGCAACACAGCTCTAGAGACACTAAACCCACAGGCCTGCACACTGCAACACAGCTCTACTAGAGACATACACTAAACCCACAGGCCTGCACACTGCAACACAGCTCTAGAGACATACACTAAACCCACAGGCCTGCACACTGCAACACAGCTCTAAGACATACACTAAACCCACAGGCCTGCACACTGCAACACAGCTCTAGAGACATACACTAAACCCACAGGCCTGCACACTGCAACACAGCTCTAGAGACACTAAACCCACAGGCCTGCACACTGCAACACAGCTCTAGAGACATACACTAAACCCACAGGCCTGCACACTGCAACACAGCTCTAGAGACACTAAACCCACAGGCCTGCACACTGCAACACAGCCGCCTGCTCTAAGACATACACTAAATCATGCTCTCTGTTTCTCTCTCTCCCTCTCTCTTCCACACCCACACACACACAGAGCTCCCTCCCCGGGCCCCTGTCCTGTAAGCTATGGGCTCGTGTTGCTACACGGACCTGTTTGTATGTTGCACAGTCCCTAGGACTCCCTACCAGGACTGGGCGATATGGCCAAAAACGTTATCGCGATAAAATTATAAAATTATTTTCATATAACTCGATATCAATAATTATCGTCGATATAATGTCTGTCAAGTTTAATTAACTTATTATGCCCGGCGCCGATGGACGGGCTATTAATAGATTGTTTTGCTGCTGCGAATGTCTCGAGAGTCGAGTTGATGTCGTCATCAGTCCACGCACGTTAGCAGTTAGCCAGAGGAAGCGGAGTATCTCATGACAATGTACTAAATATGACCATAAAATACTCTGTTCCGCCCCAATACATTGCAACGACGTCCACCGTATACCCCACACTACTATAACAGTTACCCTCAGAATTCAAAACACACACCAACTCGGCAGGTACACTGTAAAATAGCGCCGTGCAAGCTAAGTATCCTAGCCAGCCTCGTTTACAAGCGGTGTATTCCATGACAATGTACTAAATATGACCATAAAATACTCTGGTCCGCCCCAATACATTGCAATGACGTCCACCGTATACCCCACACTACTATAACAGTTACCCTCAGAATTCAAAACACACACCAACTCGGCAGGTAAACTGTAAAATAGCGCCGTGCAAGCTAATTAGCCTAGCCAGCCTTGTTGACTACTGGAGTCCTACCTCCTTCCGGGTCTCCTTCCGCTGTCGGCAATCTCCTTCACTGATTGGTTGTTAGTGCGTGTGCTCATATCCAAGCTTGGAAAATCGATATATCGAAACTTTGAGACCACGTTTCATGTTTATTTCGAGGAAATAATTTATCGCGATAGTTATCGTTATCGTTTTATCGCCCAGCCCTACTCCCTACTAGTAAACAGTCAACCCTCCGTCTCTTATTATATATGAACTAAAGAGTACAAGGTTTACACAACAGCCCCCACCCCTTGTTTTATTGTATTTGTACCTGTACTACCTGCTGTCAGCTGTTTATCTCTCTCTATGAGCTTGATTAGCTAGCGTTAGCTCATGTTAGCTAGCGTTAGCTCCGCGGCTAACCCTGAACTAAATCAATGACTAAGTTCTAAAGCATTTCGAGTAGTTTTCACTGCACATAGAAGTAGCCAAACAGCGGGAGCATTTCGGGAGCATATAACCAAAACCCAGGCAATTTCGAGCCCTTGGCTTAAGGAATCAAATAGTCTGCCATTAGCTACATGCTAACGCCGCTAACATGCTAACGTTATAACGGTCGGGAAAACCTGGCAGCGATAAGGGAATCGAAAGTCACAGGCACGCGATTCCAGGCATCGGACAATTAGGAACCATCGATTCCCATCCCTACTACTAACTTTACTTTTCTTCATAGCTAAATCAGACAGTCAGCCAGTCTATCAGAGTGAGTGCTCAGTCGATCACACGCCTTGGATAATTTAGGAGTGAAATGCGAATGCAAGGCTTGAAATCACTACTCGCAAGCCCGCCCCCAAATATTATTTAGCAATCGCAACGGCCAATTAAAGGGGCAATTCGCGATCATCTCGTCGCAGTGTACAGCCCTGTAAGGGTCCTCCATTTTCAAGTCATCAAAACATTTAGAGAAATACAAATATACAGTAGTTTCTAGGGGTGTAACGGTACACAGAAGCCACGGTTCGGTACGTACCTCGGTATTGAGGTCACGGTTCGGTATGATTTCGGTACAACAGGAAAACAATATTTATAATTATTATTATATATTTATAATAATTATTATAATAATTATTATTAAATATAATAATATTCTATAGGCTTGCCGTAGTAGTCAGTGATACTGGTGTAATTCTGTGTTCAGGCATCCACTGAGTAAATTAATTGCCTACTGCACCTTTAAGTTAACAACAACTTAGTTTCACTTTCACTTATAGAGAGAATTTAACTTCACGTGAAGCCGAGACTGAAGAAGACTAGAGAACAGATGACATGTTACACAACAATGGCAGAGGTATGTTGTGCTTTTATTTTTTTCTCCGATCAGCTGTGAGACTCCGCGGTCCGCCGGAAAAGGTTGACGTGTGTGTTCGCGTGCGCGCGTGTGTGTCTTTTGGTTAACATTATTGGGCGAACAAGAAAACTAAAGAAAACTGCAAAATTGTAATGACCCTGCTGTGTTAAACATTTAATGAATTCATCATGGTTTTGTTTTAGGGATAAATAGGCTGTAGTAAACAGGAGAGGAGGAGGGGAGAGCCGAGTGCAGATGTCAGTGCGTGCTGTTGTTATTCTGTCCGCTTGTCATCTGAGACGTATTCACCGTATGGCTGGATGTACCGCACCGTGACGGCCGTACCGTAAATTCACGGGACGAATACACGTACTGTTACACTCCTAGTAGTTTCATAAAAATGCTAAATATATGCAATATATAATCTAATAATCCAATAATCTAAATCTAATATAAAAATGCTAAATGCATGGGTCTTTTGTCTTTAATGTTAGCTTGCAAACTCAAATACTGTCTTGGTAAGCCTCATAATGAATTGTTTGGGGAAAAAAGGAAAAACATTGTGATGTGTATTGTGTATCGCCGAAAGGTCAGAAAATATCGTGATATCATTTTAGGCCATATCGTCCAGCCCTACGTACAGCCCTGATATATCTGTATCTGTATGGCCCCCGTAAATGTACAAACCCCCCCTCCCACCCACCCACCCCCTCCTAATGTACAGTTTCTTCCCCCTCGTATGTATATATTTTCTGTTCGGATTTTCTGTTAGGATAACAGTACTGTATATTTGCATATTGTATGTCACAAATGTAACAGTACTGTATACCTGTATGTCATGTATGTCAGAAATGTCAAGATATATATCTGTATGGTGCGTATGTCATTATGAATTGAAAATGGGGGACCCTGATGTAAACAAGACTAAAGTCTTTCTTTGGTTTGCATCCCCTTAACAATTGTGTGTGTATTGAGCCGTACTGTATTGTACCCATTCTGCAATCTGTTAATAAAGTTTTCAATCAGTTTTCAATGGCATCCAATGTAATAAAAAAAGTCAACCAACAAACTTGATTCTTGTACCGGATCTCCTCTCTGGTAAACAAGAATACCCTGAAGACTCTGGCAGGAGCACTCATTCAAGGGTACTACGACTATGCTTGCACCTCATGGTACCAAAGCACCTCAAAGGCGCTAAAAACAAAATTACAAACATCTCAAAATAAACTGGTCAGACTACTGCTTGACCTTACTCCTAGAACCCACCTCACCCCTGCCCACTTTGACAACCTAGGATGGCTTAGAGTAGACGACAGAGTACAGCAACTTGCAATGGGCCTGGTCTACAAGATACACTACACGACTAAGGTACCCATGTACATGTCAAAATACTTCCCAAAGGTCAGTGAATACCACGACCACACCAGAGGGAGCTCCACGTTAAACCCAGATTTGGCTCAAACAAGGGACTAAACACGTTTCGCAATTATGCCACATCAATGTGGAACGCCCTACCCACAGCTGTAAAGGAATGTGAATCACTACCCACTTTCAAAACCACTCTCAAAGAGCACCTACAAGAGACTGCAATTCGAAATTGGCCCCTGTAAATGTCCTAACGCAACCCCCTCCAATGTACAATAAATGTCCTATTAAACCCAATAATACACGAGACCCTCTTCTTGGGACCAAGCAAGATTTCGTCGATAATCCAATGTACAGTTACCCCCCCACCTCCTATGTACAGTCCCCCCCCCCACACACACCAACCTCCTACCTACCAACCTCCTCCAATGTACAGTTTCTTCGTCAAATGTATACTCTTTTTTAGACTCTTCTTGTATCAAAAACAGTACTGTATTTGTAAATCTGGTATGTCATGTATAGATGTAGCAGTGCAGTACTGTCTATGTCATGTATGTCATATATGATGAATTGAAAATGGGGGACCCTGATGTAAACAAGACGAAAGTCTTTCTTGAGCTGTACTGTATTGTACCCATTCTGCAATCTGTTAATAACATTTTCAATCAATCAATCAACCCCTCCCCCTTTTTTGTAAAGAGCCTTGGGTATGTGAAAGGCACTATATAAATAAATTATTATTATTATTACCAGCTAAGAAAATACTAGCTCCAGCTACAGAAGGAAAACTACCAACAGTAACGAACATAGCTATTGGAATGAACGTGGAGCAAGACCGAAAACAAATAGCATCCCCAACCAAACAGGAGCAGTTGAAACGACTCCGAGAGAGTGCTAATGACTGGCTAGTGGCTAATGGCTATGCTAACTAGGCTAACATCAACCCACACGAGCGATAAGAAGCAGCTGTGGACGCTGCTAACAACACACGGATAACTGATGATAACTCCCCTCAAACACTCAAGACATACAGCTAGAAAACACATTTCAGTCACTACCTGACGTGACGAGCCTACATCACCGGCAGCAGGACGGGGCTCAAATGTCAGTCCCACGCCGAGGACATGAGCAGCAGCAGCAGCAGGACCAGACTCGCTCGGAGGAACCGAGAAGCATCCATCTGCAGAACGTCAGCCCAGCACTCTCAGTCTTCACGCTGTCAGGCCCCGCGCTGGCAGGCCCCTCAGGAATTTGGGTCACGAGACCGAATTGCCAATGGCTGAATTGGAGTATTGCACTGTGCGGGATGGATGGATGGATGGATGGATGGATGGATGGATGGATGGATGGATGGATGGATGGATGGATGGATTGAAAACTTTATTAACAGATTGCAGAATGGGTCCAGTACAGTACAGCTCAATACACACAATTGTTAAGGGGATGCAGACCAGAGAAAGATTTTCGTCTTGTTTACATCAGGGTCCCCCATTTTCAATTCATAATGACATTTATGACATACTCAATGCAGTACTGTTACATTTGTGACATACAGTAAATATATACAAGGGGGAGGGAACTGTACATTTATGATGAATTGAAAATGGGGGACCCTGATGTAAACAAGATGGAAGTCTTTCTCTGGTCTGCATTCCCTTAACAATTGTGTGTATTGAGCTGTACTGTCCTGTACCCATTCTGCAATCTGTTAAATAAAGTTTAAATAAACGCATCGCGGATCTGCCCGCAGGAACGCCCTACCCAAAGCTGTAAAGGAATGTGAATCACTACCCACTTTCAAAAACACTCTCAAAGAACACCTACGGGAGACTGCAATTCGAAACTGGCCCCCACAAATGTCCTAACCTAGTTGTACAGTAAATTACCAAGTATGGCTTTGTCAGTATTCCAATGTACAGTGTACAGTGTCCCCCACCCACCCCCTACCCCCCCCCCCCCCCTCCAATGTACAGTCCCCCACCCACCCAACCCCACCTACCCAACCTCCTCCAATGTACAGTTTCTACGTCAAATGTATATTTGCATTCTTGCACTCTTCCGCTGGCAATAAGCTACACGCGGGTGGGTGGCGCTGCTGAGCGGGCCTGTGACGGTCTCGTGACCCAAATTCCTGAGGGGCCTGACAGCATGGGGACTGAGAGTGCTGGGCTGACGTTCTGCAGATGGATACTATTGGAGGAACCGGCTGATACTGATGTGACGTTCAAGAACGACCCGGTTCTTTTGAACCAAGGGAACGTAGCATGTGGCTGCAGCCTCGGATTGATTGATTGATTGATTGATTGATTGATTGATTGATTGATTGATTGATTGATTGATTGATTGATTTTTTTTACAGCTGTGGGTAGGGCGTTCCACATTGATGTGGCATAATTGCTAAACGTGTTTAGTCCCTTGTTTGAGCCGAATCTGGGTTGCACCTGATTTGTGGACCTCGTGGTATTCACTGACCTTTGGGAAGTTGTAACGTTCGGGAGACTATCATCCTTAGGATTGTCTCCCACTGTCTACCTGGGTCACTCCTGTTGTTATTGTTCACCTTGTATGTCACCACTGATTGCTGTCATCACTAATTGTCTGTCACACCTGGGTGCTGTCATTGGCTGTCAGACTGCTGCTCCTCATTGACAGCGTGGAATGTTGAGAATGTGACGTATTTAACATTTGCTCTATTCCTTGTTCTTTGCTAGAGCTTCACCTAATTCTACGGACGTACCTACCGCTGGACAAGCACAGACAGATTGTCTTCTCCCTGTTATTGTTTATGCTTTTCCCCTGTTAATAAACAGTTCAACTGTTTTGTTATAGTAATACATTCTCCGTCTCGTTCTTCTACCTCGACAACTTGGAAGTCACTTACCCGTTCGTAACAGAAGCTCTAGCCATCATGACTTCCAACGAGGAGATACGGGACGAGATGGTGAGCCTACGGGACCAGCTCAGGATCATGATGGAGCGGCAGATGGCAGTCGGTGTCGAGCTGGGTCGACTGGGAGATGTTTCCCTGGCTTCTCAGGAGACGGCGGAGACAGCGTTGGCGGCGGTGAGCCAGGCCCGCTCTACGACATCAACGAGGATATCCACAGCCGGAGGAGCATCATCGATCGGCGGGGAAGGCGAGCGGGGGCTCCTACCGGCTGCCGTGAGTTTATCGCCCAGTGCTCTCTCATTTTTCAACTACAGCCGCGTACTTTCCCCAGTGGTGTGGCTCGGGTAGTGTAACTGAGGGGTACAATTCCCTGACTGTATTACTAGATATGATACTTACTACCACTACCTTTGTACTTAATATTCGGCCACCCAGTACACGGCATAAATATATTATCATAAACACTCTCACGTAGATGAAACGGATCCAACACAAATGTACGAAGTCGAAACAGGTCTTTATTTCTACACAGCGATGGTGTGTAGAACAAGCACTTAATCACTTAATTACATTTATGAATTGAAATAGTATGCACTTTTATGGCAAAGAGTATTCGTCGGTATATCAATAGAGAATGTCCAATCTCTGAAGGCGCAGGTGGTAAATATACGACCTGGAATAGTTAAGGAATAACAGCAATGATACTTTAATGATTATATACTAGATACACTAGAGGGGGTTAATCCGGTCGCTTGTAAGCCGACAGGAGTAGGAGGGGGGGGGGTAGAATCCGGCTGCCTCGTCCGGCCAAGGGTATCCCAGGTGAACCCACTGTAGTGCCGTTCAATGCGCCGGCGATCCTTGGACCACAGATGAAAGCAGGTGGACTCTTTGTGGGCCGGCTCTCTCCGGTCCACGGGGGAGAGACGTGAAGCGACCTCGTCTTGCAGAGCGTCTCCTCACCTTGCGTCCTCTCCAGGGGGGGGGGTTCCAACACACGGCAGTGTCGGGGGTCTTTATTCATGGAATAATCAAAGTATACAAAGCATAATCCGTGCCTGGGAAGGCGGGCTGTCGTCGGTAGAATAATCCGGTATACAGGTCCACTCGCTCGTCGGCTCTGGGGCTCCTCGGGTGCAGCTTCACATGGGGTCAACCACCCTGGGTAAGCAGCCAGTTCTCTGCCCGAAACGATGGGGTACTGACTACGGTAGTATTCTCACCGCACGAAGCACTATATATTAACAGACTATTATTAGCTTAATAGACTACGTCCAACTCGACGATATAGTGCCAAATATGACTATTCAAATATTAATATACACGATGTCTCAATACCGATGGTAGGCGAACTTGGCCTTACTCCCACACGTGGCGTCGCGGGGAGGCTTGACGTCTGTGACTCTATTGGAGGGTAAGAAACTGGACTGAAAAGAAAGTCCTACTTTAGTAGCGCAGTATATATACGCACTATGAACAAATAGTCCCATTAGTGGTGCGGTAGCCAGATTCCTACGCGGAACTAGGACTTGTTCGTACATGTGGAGCGGTACGTTTGAACTGGGTCTGAGGGGTATGGCAGCCTGGCACCAAGGTCTCGACCAATAGTAGAATGGAGACTATTATGGGATGTTCAGTAGGCTAGAATGGATATTCAATGCATATTGTACAAGGAATATACAAGGGATATCAGGGAATATTAGAGAATATACAAATACAATTAAATATATATATATAAATAAATATATATATTCGGTTTAATCTGGCCCTTCACAACAGGTAGCCTATATTATAACTCTCCTCACGGGTTGTGCTCTCTCTTGGGCCACAGCGGAGTGGGAGAGTGGGTCTGTGGTCTGCCGCGACGCGGATGCCTTCGCCCTGGAGTTGCGCCGTGTATTCGATACCTCCAGGGTGATTTCCATTTACGAGGCCGGCAGTCGACTTATGTCCTGCCGGCAGGGCATTCGCGCCGTAGCAGACTACGCCATAGATTTCCGTATTGTGGCTCGGGAGGCGGACTGGCCTGAGGTTCCCTGCTGTGTCCATTTTTTGCATGGTCTCTCCACTCGCATGCAGGACGAGCTGGCTACGCGGGAGCTACCCGAACGCCTGGATCTATTGATTAACATGGCCATTCGGTTAGATAATCGTCACCGGGAGAGGGGACGCGAGAGGGAGGCTTCGTCACAGGTACTCTTCCGTCCCTCTCCTAGTGTCGATCGGCCAGCATACCAGCCAATGAGAGAGCACCGGGGCGATGACGAGCCCATGCAGCTGGGAGCGTTGAACCTCTCTGAAGCGGAGAAACAGAGGCGGGTCAACGAGAAGCGCTGTTTTCATTGTGGCCGCACGGGGCATCGCTTCGCCGCCTGTCGGGGCTCGGGAAACGCAGGAGCCCGCTAGGCCTGGGGAAGGTGCTAGCAGGTGGGCATGTCTCTCCGGTCATAAACGTTCACGACTCACGTACTTTTTTTGATGTCACTGTCAGGTGGGGGGATTCTTCTACAACGGCCAAGGCTTTAGTGGATTCGGGGGCTGCGGGCAACTTGATTCATGTGGGGGTGGCTCTAGAATGGGGGGTTCCTTTAGAGACACTAGAGGTGCCCATCCCTGTCCGTTCGCTGGACGGCCGACCGCTTGGTTGTGGATTTGTTACCCAGCGCACCGGGAAACTGTGGGTTCGGGTGGCGGGTAGCGAGGGGGAATATTTGAACTTTTTTGTTGTTATGTCTCCTCATTCCGACATTGTTTTAGGCCACCCCTGGCTTGTGCTGCATAATCCTCGTATTAATTGGGCTACGGGTGAACTCTCCATGGGAAGCGGCGTCAGCGCTGACGCTGGCGTGAGTTCATCCGTCCCTCCCCCCCTCCCTCTTTTGTCTCTCTCCAGGTTGACGGTGGACGTTGCAGATTCTTTATTATCCCCCAACCCCGATTTGGCAGGTGTTCCTGCGGTCTATTGTGACCTGGCGGACGTTTTTAGTAAAACGCGTGCTAAAGCACTACCGCCTCATAGACCTTACGACTGCACCATTGATCTTCTACCCGGCGCTTCTCCGCCCCGGGGACGGATGTTCTCTCTCTCCCGCCCTGAGACAGTGTCCATGAACACTTACATTCGAGAGGCATTGTCCGCGGGGCATATCCGACCGTCCACATCCCCTGCAGGCGCTGGCTTCTTTTTTGTGGCTAAAAAAGATGGTGATCAGCGGCCGTGCATAGATTATAGATTCAAGATTCAAGATTCAAGAGTTTTAATTGTCACGGCATACAGGTATACAATGAAATGCGGCTGGTCTTGCCCGCGACGATGTGCAATACAGTGGTACAACATATAATAGAATCCAATAAAAATACAGTGGTACAACATATTAATAGAATCCAATAAAACAGTGCAATAAACAGGTACATGGTGTGCCATCTCGGTATCTGTACATTAGTATTTACAGAGCATATAGGACATGCTAGTTAGCTTTAGTAGTGCAATACACTGTTCCTGATGTTATACTACTTTAAGTGGCCTTTCCTCTGGCCATAAGTGTGCGTGTGTGCGGCATGAGTGTTAAAGTGGCTGCTAGTGTGTGAGCGTGCTCAGCGTGCGTGTCGTGTATGTACTTGTGTGTGGATAGTTCAGTTTCTGTGTCTCTCAATGTTCATTGTTCAAGGCTCTGATGGCCTGGGGGAAGAAGCTTAGCCTAAGCCTCTCCGTCTTAGTCTCTAGAATTCGCAGGCGTCTGCCTGACCTCAGCAGCTGGAACAGGCTGTTATTGGGGTGGTGGGGGTCTTTCATTATCCTGCAGGCTCTGGATTTGCACCTCTTGTTGTATAGAGCCTGCAGGGGAGGTAGCGCAATACCCGTGGTACGCTCGGCTGAGCGCACCACACTCTGTAGGGCCTTCTTGTCCTGTGCCGTGCTGTTCCCATACCAGGCAGTGATGTTTCCGGTCAAGATGCTCTCTACAGCTCCTGAGTAGAAGGACTGGAGTATCTTCCCCGATACTCTGAACTTCCTTAACTGTCTCAGGTGGTAGAGGCGCTGCTTCGCTTTCTTTACTACTGTGCCTATGTGTGTTGACCATGTCAGGTCCTCTGAGATGTGGACCCCCAGGTACTTGAAGCTGCTCACCCTGTCCACGGTAGCCCCGTTAATCCTCAGTGGTGTGTGTGTCTCCCGCTGTCCTCTCCTATAATCCACGATCAGCTCCTTGGTTTTACCAATGTTCAGGAGCAGGCTGTTGTCCTGGCACCAACGTTCCAGTACCTCAACCTCCTCCCGGTAGGCCTTCTCGTCGTTGTCCGAGATCAGCCCCACCACCACCGTGTCGTCGGCGAACTTCACAATGGAGTTGGAGCTGAACTTGGCCACACAGTCGTGTGTGTAGAGTGAGTACAGCAGGGGGCTTAGAACACAGCCCTGGGGGGACCCGATGCTCAGGGTGATGGTGTTGGAGGTCTGACCCCCCACCCTGACCGCCTGGGGTCTTTCACTCAGAAAGTCCAGTACCCAGGCGCTCAGGGCGGAGCTCAGGCCTAGCTCGATCAGCTTGTCCACCAGTCTGGTGGGGACTATGGTGTTGAACGCTGAGCTGTAGTCAATGAACAACAGTCTCACATAGCCCCCCTTCTGACGGTCAAGGTGGGAGAGAGTGCTGTGCAGTACCTGGGAGACCGCGTCATCAGTGGACCTGTTTGTCCTGTATGCAAATTGCATAGGGTCCATATCACTGGGGAGAGAGGCACAAATGTGGTCCTTGACCAGCCTCTCGAAACATTTCATGACCACAGAGGTGAGTGCCACCGGTCTGTAATCATTTGGACATGTTGGGGAGGGTTTCTTCGGTACAGGGATGATGGTAGACATCTTGAAGCAGGCAGGGACTACTGACTCCGCCAGGGATTGATTAAATATGGCGGTGAACACCGGGGCAAGCTGGTTTGCACAGGACTTAAGTATGCGTCCTGTTATACCATCTGGGCCTGCAGCCTTCCTGGTGTTCACCTGCATAAATGCTCTTCTCACACTGTGTTCCGACAACGAGAGAGCGCCCCCGCCCCCCCGCGGTTGCCCCCCCCCCCTCCACAACAGCCGGTGCGCCAGTGACGTCACTAGCCAGAGGGCTAGCGGCGACACTGTCTACACCGAACCGAGCGTAGAAGGAGTTGAGTTTGTCCGCTAGAGAGGCGTCGTCGCTCCCCATTGAGGGGGCGCTGACTTTGTAGTCAGTTATTGTCTTCAGTCCCCTCCACAAGCCTCTTGTGTCGTTTTGTGCCATTTGTGTCTCCAGTTTCTCAGCATATGTCCTCTTAGCAAGTTTAACAGCCTTGCGCAGAGTGTAGACTGAAGCCTTGTATTCTTCCATATTTCCTGACTCTCTGCCCAGGTTATAAGCCTTATAGGGGGTTGAATGACGTTTCCATCAAGAACCGTTATCCTTTACCGCTCATGGACACCGCCTTTGAGTGCTTACAGGGGGCACAGGTCTTTTCTAAACTTGACTTACGTAATGCATACAACTTGGTCAGGATTAGAGAAGGGGACGAGTGGAAAACTGCATTTAATACTCCTAATGGGCATTATGAGTATTTAGTCATGCCTTTTGGTTTAGCTAATGCTCCAGCAGTTTTCCAAGCCCTGGTCAACGACGTGCTGCGGGATCTAATTGGGGTGTCAGTGTTTGTATATTTGGATGACATCCTTATTTTTTCTCGCGATATGGTGCAACACCAACTGCACGTTCGTGAGGTGCTTCAACGTCTCCTTAAGCATCAACTGTTTGTTAAGGCTGAGAAGTGTGTGTTTCACACTGACACCATTTCCTTCCTGGGCTTTGTGTTGACGAAGGGCGATCTTCGCATGGATCCAGCCAAGGTGAGTGCAGTCTTGGATTGGCCACGGCCTTCGTCGCTCAAGGAGTTACAACGGTTTTTGGGCTTTGCAAATTTTTACAGGCGCTTTATTCGCAATTTTAGCGCCTTAGTCAATCCATTAACCGCTCTCACTAAGTCCTCTCTCCCTGGCTTTGAATGGTCGCCTAGGGCAGAGTCGGCCTTCTGCGACCTCAAACGTCGATTTACCTCCGCCCCTGTACTGATCCGTCACGACACAGAGGCTCCGTTCATTGTGGAGGTGGATGCCTCTGACACCGCGGTGGGGGGGGTAATCTCGCAGAGATGTTTAAAGGATGGTAAGGTGCATCCTTGTGCCTTCTTTTCGCGCCGGCTGTCTCCGGCCGAGCGTAACTACGACGTGGGTAATCGGGAGTTATTGGCAATCAAATTGGCATTGGAGGAATGGAGACATTGGTTAGAGGGGGCGGCACATCCTTTCATTGTTTGGACTGACCATAAGAACTTGGCTTACATCCAAGGGGCTAAACGCCTTAACGCTCGCCAGGCCAGGTGGGCGTTATTCTTCACTCGATTTCGGTTTACCATCTCCTATCGACCCGGTTCCAAGAACGTCAAGCCTGACGCCCTGTCACGTCAGTTTGATCTTCCGGGTCGAGAGGAGAAGCCCCACCCTATTGTTCCACAGGCCTTGATTTTGGCACCCGTGTCATGGGGCATAGATAGGGTGGTGAGGTCGGCTCAGGCACGGGAGCCCGATCCCGGTGGGGGTCCTCCGGGTCGGATGTATGTGCCCAAGGCGGCACGCTCACGCCTGCTGCAGTGGGCGCATACATCCTCTCTCACCGGCCACCCTGGGGCCACCAGAACCCTGGAGTTTATCCGTAGGAGGTTTTGGTGGCCGACAGAGGGGGGGGATACACGCTCCTTTGTGGCGGCCTGTCCGGTGTGCGCGCGCAGTAAGACCTCTCGCCGTGCGCCGGCGGGTCTCCTCCGACCGCTTCCTATTCCCAAGCGTCCCTGGTCGCACATATCCCTGGATTTTATTTCCGGTCTTCCCTTATCGGATGGGTTCACTGCCATCCTGGTGGTGGTGGACCGGTTCTCCAAGGCGGCCCACTTCATTCCCCTTCCCAAGCTCCCCTCGGCCCGGGAGACGGCTGACCTTGTGGTGCAGCACGTCTTTCGGGTTCATGGGCTTCCAGTGGATATTGTGTCCGACCGGGGTCCTCAGTTCGCCTCCAGGTTCTGGAAGGCGTTCGCCGCCGGTCTGGGCGCCTCCGTCAGCCTGTCGTCTGGGTTCCATCCGCAGACGAACGGGCAGACGGAGCGTGTCAACCAGGACCTGGAGGGCGTTCTGAGGTGCTACGTTGCTGGGTGTCCGGCGACGTGGAGTAGGAGGTTGGCCTGGGCTGAGTATGCGCATAATACCCTCCTCTCCTCCTCTACTGGTATGTCTCCCTTTCAGTGTCAATATGGTTTTCAACCTCCTCTGTTTCCCGAACAGGAGCAGGAGGTAGAGGTGCCGTCGGCCCAGGCACATGTGGCTCGCTGTCGCAGGACGTGGAGCAGAGTGCGGACGGCGCTGCAGAAGGCCTCGGTTAAGGCTCAGCGGCAAGCTAACCGCAAGCGTCGTCCGGCTCCGGTTTTCCGTCCAGGACAGCGGGTTTGGCTTTCCACTCGTGATCTCCCTCTCCGGGTGGAGTCCAGGAAGCTGGCTCCTCGCTTTATAGGGCCCTTTAAAGTGGTACGTCGGGTGAATCCTATGGCTTACAGGCTACGCCTTCCGGCCTCTATGAGGGTCCATCCGACGTTTCATGTGTCCCTGTTGAAGCCATTCCTCTCATCGCCCTTGTCCCCGCCACTCCCTGCGGTTCCTCCGCCCCGCATTATTGACGGTCAGCCTGTCTATACGGTGCGGAGAATCCTGAGTTGTAGGCGGAGGGGTAGGGGGTTTCAGTTCTTGGTGGATTGGGAGGGGTACGGGGTAGAAGAGCGTTCTTGGGTGCCTCAACGGGACATATTAGATCCCAGCCTGATCGATGATTTCCGGCGGCTGCATCCCGAGGCCCCTAGGTGAACGTCAGGTGCCGTTCGTCGGGGGGGGATACTGTAACGTTCGGGAGACTATCATCCTTAGGATTGTCTCCCACTGTCTACCTGGGTCACTCCTGTTGTTATTGTTCACCTTGTATGTCACCACTGATTGCTGTCATCACTAATTGTCTGTCACACCTGGGTGCTGTCATTGGCTGTCAGACTGCTGCTCCTCATTGACAGCGTGGAATGTTGAGAATGTGACGTATTTAACATTTGCTCTATTCCTTGTTCTTTGCTAGAGCTTCACCTAATTCTACGGACGTACCTACCGCTGGACAAGCACAGACAGATTGTCTTCTCCCTGTTATTGTTTATGCTTTTCCCCTGTTAATAAACAGTTCAACTGTTTTGTTATAGTAATACATTCTCCGTCTCGTTCTTCTACCTCGACAACTTGGAAGTCACTTACCCGTTCGTAACAGGAAGTACCTTGACATGTTCATGGGTACCTTAGTGGTGTAGTGTAACTTGTAGACCAGGCCCATTGCAAGTTGCTGTCGTCTACTCTAAGCCATCCTATGTTGTCAAAGTGGGCAGGGGTGAGGTGTGTTTTAGGGGTAATGTAACTGAGGGGTACAATTCCCTGACTGTATTGATAAGTATGGTATTATTAAACCACTACCGCTTGTACTTTAACTTCTGGCCATCCAGTACATGATATAGATATGATGAACACTTTCCCACCTGATGAAACGAAGTCCACACAAATGTATAAATCGAATATTTTATATAGCAAAGGGTATATACAACGTTCACTTAATGACATTTATGATTTGAAATGCACTTGTATGGCAAATGAGTATTCGTAGGTAAATCAACATTGAATGTCCAATCTCTGGTTACGCAGGGAGTAAGTATACAACCTGGTTCTTTAGGGAACTATAGCGATGGTACTTAAATGATTATAGCTGGATACACTAAGGGGGGGGGGGGGTCCCGCTGGTTGTAAGACAGTAGGAGGGGGGGGTAGAAGAGCCGCTGGCGGTATCCCATCTGGCCGACGATTTCTTGGGAGAATTCAGAGTCCTGAACACGATGCCCACAGAACCTCGGTCCGCAGATGAATACAGCTGGACCCTCTGGTGGACGGTAGCTGCCGGTCCACAACGGAGAGACGTGAGGCGACCTCACTTGGTGTAGAGCGCCGTCTCACCTGGACTCATCTCCGGGGGGTAGTTCCAACACTCAGCAGTGTTGGCCGTTATCCATGGAATAATCAAAGCACCCAAAGCATGTAGATAATCCAAGCCGTGGAAGGCTCGCCGTCGTCCGGGTAAAGTAATCCAATGTACAGGTCCACTCGTCCTGACCCGGAGCTCCTCGGATGCAAGCACCACACGTGGTCTGCCCAGCCTGGTTAAGACTCCAGATAACGTCAGGAACGATGGGGGTACTGCTCACTTTATAACTCTAACCGAACGATGCACCATACATAATAGACTATTATTAACTTAATAGAAATACGTCCAACTCGACGGTATAGTGCCAAACTATGACAATTCAACTATTAATCCACACGATGTCTCAATGCCTATTCTGAGGCCAAGTAGGCCTTACTGCACCACACGTGCGTCGTGGGTGAGGCTTCGCGTCTGTTACTAGGTTGGAGGGTAAAGAACTAATGGACTAAAAGAAAGTTCTACTTTACTTGCGCCATATATATATGCGCTGTGAACAAATAGTACCATTCGTATTTCGCCAGACGTATTCCTACGCGGAACCGGGCTTGCCACGACATGTTGGTCGGCACGATTGAACTTGAACCTAGGGGTATGGCTGCTGGCGCCAGGTTCTCGTCCAATGGTAGAATGAAACTATTATGGGCTGTTAGTAGACTAAAGGGATATTCAGTGCATATTGTACAAGGAATATACAGGGGATATCAAACGATATACAAATACTATTAAATATATATCCATAAATAAATATATATATATTCGGTTTAATCTGATCCTTCACAACAGGTAAGGTCAAGCAGTAGTCTGACCAGTTTGTTTTGTGATGTTTGTAATCTTGTTTTTAGTGCCTTTGAGGATACCATAGTCTTTTTGCGACAGTGCCACCTACCGTATTGGATGACCAAGGGCCATGGATGACAATCAGAGTGTTTTGAGTACCTGAATGTGAATTTGAAGTTTTATTTGTTTAACGTTAAAAACCATTCTGAGGTGCGTAGAAGTTTAACGATCAAGGCAAACGTTTGCAAACTATTTCAAACGTTAGATTTGTGTTCGCTGCAAGCCTTTGTTCAAGTTTTGTCTTATTTGTCACATGAAGGAATGTGACCAATGTACAGTTTCTTCCCCTTCGGATGTATATATTTTTTATGATCTCTTTTTACTACACAGTTCTGTATATCTGTTTGTCTTGTATGTCATAAATGTCCTGATGAATTGAAAATGGGGGACCCCGATGTAAACAAGACGAAAGTCTTTTTGGTCTGCATCCTCTTAGCAGTGGTTTTGTATTGAGCTGTACTGTATTGTACCCATTCTGCAATCTGTTAATAAAGTTTTCAATCAATCACACATATAAAGTACATACATTACAGTGAAATGCTTGGTTCTTTAGGAGCCCCCTGAGAATGTGCTTCATACAGTAAACAAGTAAAAAGAATAAAGTCCAAACACTATACAAAATATACAATATACAAGCTATGTACAAAATGCAAACTTCAAAACTAAATCTAAAATTAGGTAGGGATGTAGTGCAAATCATTTTGTAATAAATAGATACAAAAAACGATGGTGTAGTGTTAAAAAGTGTTTAAAGTGTCTAAAGTGAACGTTAAAGGTGAGTGTTTGTTTAAAGTGAGTGTGTGCATGTGGATGTGTGTGCAATGAATGTAGATGGATGGGTTAGTGTTGCATAGATTCATTGAGCATCATGATGGCCTGGGGATAGAAGCTCCTTTTGAGTCTCTCTGTACTGGCCATGAGACTCCGGTAGCGCTTGCCTGACTACTCTTTGCACCAGTGCAAAGAGGCAGTTGTTTGGGTGGCTAGAGTCTTCGACTATTCTCTTAGCCTTGGCCCTGCAACGCCTGGTGTAAATGTCCTGGAGAGTAGGAAGCCCACCTCCAATTGTGTGTTTGGCTGATCGAGCCACTCTCTGCAGTCTGCTGTGGTCGTGTGCGGTGCTATTCCCAAACCAGGAGGTGATGTTACCAGTCAGGATGCTCTCTATTGTGCACGAGTAGAAGTTCTTTAAGGCGAGACACTACTGACTAGGGTAAAAAATGTAACCAATAGATATCACAATGAAACTTCCCCAGTTGATTACTTATATTAAGACAAGACTTTTTTGTATTACAAGTCTTCTGAAATTGTATGTTTAAATATGCAAATGAGGCATGATCTACTTAAATATGCACTAATTTGCATATAATTCCAGTACAGAAATCTGAACATTGGATAAAGCCATTTTCAAAATTATAGTTTCATTTTGTTGACATATTAGAGCCAAAGGTTATTACAGAGGGGATTTTGGATATCTCTTTTTATCACTCCATAAATCAGAAAATACTCCTACAGTCCATTTGTATGGTAAAATTCCATATTTTGCCATGTTTTTAGGAATAAAATGTGATATAAATCAGGGTATGAATGCGATATCAACAAACCCTTCTGTTAATACCTTCAGAACATAGATATGAATATAACTGGAAGGTTTGGTGTATGTGAGTGCTACTGAAGTGGAGATTTCTGGCTCAGAGTATGAAGAAAAACTCATTAAAACTCATTTTTGGGAAAACGCCTTCAAAGTTCGGTATTGTAAAATGCCATAATTTTTTTTAAACAGCTATTTACAAACACAATACCTAATCAAACCATTAGTAATTGACAACCTAAACACATGCATGATAACTGAATAATAATAATAATGATGTTATTGAACTGAACAGAACTACACACAGGCTACAAACAGTGTAGTACAGTGTAGTACCCCCTAATAGGCAAAAAATATTTGAATAGATATCACTATGAAACTTTCCCAGTTTGTTATGTACATATAAACTAATAAAAAATATATTGCAAGTTTTCTGAATTGTATGTTTATATATGCAAATGAGGCACTTCCCCATTAAATATGTGCACATTTATGGATGCAATAAGACTAAATTATTGTCACTAGAGTAGTTTCATAGAAGACATGTTTAGGAAGCAAAATATAACAAAATCTCAAAATCAACAAAAAAAAGTATATTTGCCTATTCACCTGGGGTGTCTCGCCTTAAGATCTTCTGACTCACTTTGAACTTCCTTAGGTGCCTAAGGAAGTAGAGGCGCTGCCGTGCCTTCTTCACTACACTGTCTATGTGTGTGGTCCATGTCATGTCCTCGGATATGTGGACTCTGAGGTACTTGAAATTGTTCACTCTCTCAACTGGTGCCCCATAGATGCTGAGGGGGCTGTAGTCCTTTGCCCTTGACTTCCTAAAATCCACAATCAGTTATTTGGTTTTGCTGACGTTCAGGGAGAGGCTGTTCTCCTGGCACCACAGCGATTAACACGATGAATTATACTGACCAAAACAAACAGTACAGCTCTGTGACTTGTTTTAACATGATGAATTATACTGACCAAAACAAACAGTACAGCTCTGTGACTTGTTTTAACATGATGAATTATACTGACCAAAACAAACAGTAGGGCCTACAGCTCTCTGACTTGTTTTAACATGATGAATTATACTGACCAAAACAAACAGTACAGCTCTGTGACTTGTTTTAAGGCCACTATCTAGCGGCGGAGCGGGGTTGGGGTGTTGGTCCTGGGGGGTCCGGGGGTCCTGGAGTGAGTGGGGGAGGAAATGTCTAATGTCTTTTGTGGTGTTTGTGATGATATAATTTGTTTTTATTTTTAGGCTCTGTATTTATTATTTTCTTTGATTCTGCTGTCATTATTGTTGTTGTTATTATTGTTGTCTGGTGTTGTTCTGTTTATTATTATTATTATAGGAGCTCCCGTCTTATACAGAGTTACTGAGCAATTTGATCCCGTAGAATGGGCCTGGCTGACGCGCCGTTCTATTTGTCTGATCTGATGCCCAACCGTCCATGTCCCAATGATACAATGCAGGCAGCTCTACTTGGAAAATGATATTTATTTGCTTCACCGTGCAAACAGGATATCTTGGCTTTTGTTCCTTAAACTGATTAAATAATAATGAATACAATAACTAATTGCCTACAAAACATTTCGCCCTGCGGCATGTTCAAACAGCGACATGTGACCTGTGTTAACCTGCGTTTTGCGTTGTGCGGTCAAAAACCATTGCCCTTTCCGGGTCAAACTCCTACCTTTTACAATGTACCTGGCGCTTAAATAACAGAAGCGCCACCCCATGGTCACTTAAATCCATTACACCTAATTACATCCATCTTGGCCCTTACACACCGGCCGAGAAGCATGCAGCTGCAGGCATAGATATATATATATATATCTATGGCTGCAGGCCTGCAGCACTGCAGAGCAATGCGAGCGAGTGAGAGCGGCGCTCTCAGGACCGGCGAGCGCGAGCGGCGCTCTCAGGACCGGCGCTCTCAGGGCCGCTCAGCAGCGCCACCCACCCAATGGCTGAATTGGAGTATTGCGACTGGACTGCGAACATTCTCGAATACACGCTGACGTCACGAGACCGCCGCCATCTTGGTATTGGGGAAACAAACTGATTGGTTGTGGGAGTATTGCAGCTTGGTCTCTGTGAACGAGGCTGTTTTATTGTGGATCCCCATTAGTCTACACCAAAGTGAGACTACTCTTCCTGGATTGAACGTAAGTAACGTTACGTTAGCATAACTAACACACTTGAATAACTACAAATGAATATAAATATAGGAGATTTTGACAACAAAATTAACAATATGATGCCGCAAGTTCTGTTATATTTCAATTGCCTTACTTATTTACATAAATATAAGGTAACGGTATACTTTTGCTATATGCTATACACTACAGTCTATGTGATGTGGGTACGTATGATGGTAATTAACACATTCCCTGCCGGAAACGGCTTAAGACGGGTTTCAAGTTCATGCGAATTCTGCCAGATCACGGCGTACGACGTTATTCTGATCATATTTCATATTTTCGCCATGGTATTCATATTTCAATCACGGAGGATTGTCTGATGCTGCGGGACTCAGCACAACTCTGCAACGCTTCAATACTGCCACCTGGTGGCTGATCGGCGAGTTGCCAAACCGGATATCCCCTTTGTTGCTCGTCCGTCCCCTAATTCCGTCCGGCCACTCGTTTATCGTCGCGGGACTCAAGACACACACCGTGGATATGGATCATTGCCATAACTCAATAATCCACATGATTTGGGCGTATATTAGTATTATACAAACCGGAACTGGATCGCCTCGATCCACATCACATAACTGGGATCTGTTTGCTCCACTCTCATCGCCCAACGCTACGAGGAAGCTGCCGTGAGTTTCAACGTTTTTCTTTATTATTAACCATACAAACTGCTCTGATCTATATACAGTATCACCCATACTACATAAATCATTTAACGACGATCACGTAATTATAAACGACCCCCCCCCCCCTCCGTTCACCCGCGCATGATCAGTCATAACATTTAGGACCATGTACAGTTGACATTTTTAATATAGCGTCGATCGGTATCAAACGGCATTTGATAATCTAATATATGCATTTGTGCCTATATCTCACGTTCTAGGAATTACTGCAGAAAACGATAAAAACATATTTATACTCTAGACGGTATTTTCGTATGAATGTGTGAATGAAAAAGTAAAACGTTTCTACATCCTGAACGATAATCGATGTTGAATGGGCCATAGTAATGTCAATTTAGCAATACAATTTTAAAAGTTATAGCCCAAAGAAGGTGAACATCTCCATAGACTTAAAGTGGTGGCAGAGATAAAACATTGATGGATATAAGCGTGGCAGAGAAAGTGTTAAGGAATGGTGAATATTATGTTTAATGTAAATATGTGTATACTGGATATGAACAGCAGTATTATAGGCCTACAGCAGTATTGAGCCAGCAACATTATACATGATTATTCTATGCAAGTAGGCTATGTCTAAGCTATTTTACATTATTATACATGAACTATGTGCATTTATGCATAAGACTACATAAGACACTACATATGTGGGTATGTCAGGTGGTCTTGTGGTCAAGAACGTTCAATTTGACCAATTAGGCCCTTTCTCTGCAGACCACCACTGCAGAAACCACCACCACTGCAGAGACCACCGCCACTGCAGAGACCACCACTGCAGAGACCACCGCCACTGCAGAGACCACCACTGCAGAGACCACCGCCACTGCAGTGACCACCACTGCAGAGACCACCGCCACTGCAGTGACCACCACTGCAGAGACCACCGCCACTGCAGAGACCGCCACTGCAGAGACCACCACTGCAGAGACCACCGCCACTGCAGCGACCACCATGGCAGAGACCACTGCCACTGCAGCGACCACCACTGCAGAGACCACCACTGCAGTGACCACCACCACTGCAGAGACCACCACTGCAGAGACCACCACTGCAGTGACCACCGCCACTGCAGAGACCACCACTGCAGAGACCACCGCCACTGCAGCGACCACCACTGCAGAGACCACCACCACTGCAGTGACCACCACTGCAGCGACCACAACTGCAGTGACCACTGCAGTTACTTGTTTTTATTATTATTTATTTTCAATTTATGTTCGAAATAAATAAACTCATTCATTCAAGATATTGTGTGAGCAAAAGTATAGTTCATTTACTCATACAGCTCCCCCCACCCCACACACCCATCCACCTCCAATGTACATTTTGAAACCCTCTTCACCTCCTCATTTCCAATGAGGAGTGGAGAGTGGCTGAGGTCACCAGTCCTGCGGAAATCGATGATCATCTCCTTGGTCTTCGTGGGGTTGAGAGCAAGGTTATGACCATCGCACCACTCCACTAGTTGCTCAACCTCCCTCCTGTATGAGGTCTCATCATTTCCTCTGATGAGGCCAAGCACTGTTGTGTCGTCTGCAAATTTGACTATGAGGTTAGATGGAGAGGAGGAACAACAGTCGTGTGTGAAAAGTGTGTAGAGAAGTGGGCTGAGTACACACCCCTGAGGGGCCCCGGTGCTAATGGCCAGGGTGGGGGATGTGTGCTTGCCAATCCTGACATGTTGTGTGCGATTTGTGAGAAAGTCCAAGATCCAGTTGCATAGTGTGGTGTTCAGTCCGAGTTTGTGTAGTTTCTGTGAAGCTTGTTGGGTAGAATAGTGTTAAAGGCTGAACTAAAGTCAACAAAAAGGAGTCTACCATATGTGTGCCTGTGCTCTAGATGTTCCAGCAGAGTGTGCAGTACAATGGCAATAGCATCCTCTGTTGACCTGTTCTTCCTGTAGGCAAACTGGTTGTGGTCTAATGATGGCGGTATGGAGGCGTTTATGTGTTTCATGACCAGTCTCTCAAAGCATTTTGCGATGATGGGGGTGAGTGCCACAGGTCTGTAGTCGTTCAGGCCTGTGACTTTAGGTTTCTTTGGAACCGGGACTATTGTTGCTGCCTTAAGACATGCGGGAATCCAGGATGAGCCCAGAGACAGGTTGAAGATGGTGGTGAGAACTGGGGCTAGTTCAGCCGCACAGTCCTTGAGCACCCGTCCCAGGACTCCATCAGGCCCCGCCGCCTTCCTTGTGTTGATGTTTCGTAGACTGAGTCTAACCTCATGAGTGCTCAGGACTATGGTGGAGCCGTCAGAGGGGAGAGGGGGCAACACCGGGACCTTGTTGTCCCTGTCAAAACGTGCATAAAAGATGTTTAACTCCTCCGCTAGGGGGGGGCGCTGCCGTTGACAGGGGGGGATGTTCTTCCCTTGTAGTCCGATATAGCCCTGACACCCTCCCATACCTGCCGGGGGTTTGAGGCGCTGTTGAAGTGGGCTTCAATGCGGTTTTTGTATGACAGCTTAGCAGATCTGACTCCCTTTTTCAGGTCTGATCTCGCTGCACTGTATGCGTTGGTGTCACCTGATCTATGCGCTGCATTCCTGGCTCGTAATAGTGATTTTATATTCTGTGTCATCCAGGGTTTGACATTTGGAAAGACACGGATCTGATTCCAAGATGTAACAGTGTCTACACAGAAAGTGATATAGTCGAGCACTGAGAGAGAGAAAATGTCCAGAGACCTATGTGTCAACACTCCCAGGCCACCGAAAATGTCCCAGTCTGTAGCTTAGGGATGGCGTCCTCAGGCCAGATCCTGACAGACCTGGCTTCGGGTCTGCTGGATCTGATTTTTGGTGTGTACCAAGGGTGCAGGAGGAGCGACACATGATCTGATAGAACTAGGTGGGGGTACACCGTGGTTCTATAAGCATGGGCTATGTTGGTATAAACCTGATCAAGTGTGTTTCTCCCTCTGGTGGCACATTTCACATTTCGGTGGAAAGAGTGAAGTACAGTCTTTAGGTCGTATATACTCTCTTTTTTATACTTTTTTTGTATCACAAACAGTACTGTATTTGCAAATCTGGTATGTCATAAATGTAGCAGTACTGTCTATCTGTATGTCGTGTATGTCATATTATGTTGTGAATGAATTAATTGAAAATGGGGGACCCTGATGTAAACAAGACGAAAGTCTTTCTCTGGTCTGCATCCCCTTAACAATTGTATGTATTGAGCTGTACTGTACTGTACCCATTCTGCAATCTGTTAATAAAGTTTTCAATCAATTCAATTTCAAAACAGCGTGGCACGCCCGCACAGTGCAATACTCCAATTGGGTGGGTGGCGCTGTTGAGCGGCCCTCACAGCAGGGCCGTCAGAGCGCGGCCCTGAGAGCGCCGGTCCTGAGAGCGCCGGGCTGCGGTCCTGCAGCTGCATACTATTGCACCGGCCCTTGAATTGTTAAGGCAGGCAGACATAACAATTCAAAAAATAAACAAAACCAATAAAGAGCCAAAACATGATTAAATTAATTTACTTCATGAACCAAACACAGTTTTGTCACTGGCCTTACAATGGTGCTACTTTTAGTCTGCAATTTCACAGAACGCACCAGACCTTGTTTGTCTGGAAAGACCTCCAGAACCCTGCCAAGTGGCCAGGACCCACGAGGAGCTGAAGAGTCCATGATGACTACAATATCTCCAGCTGCCAAACTCCTTTTCCCCTTGTTCCAGAGAAAGCACAGAAAATTACTGTTTTCCTCAGCGACCTTCACCTGGTGGAACATGACTTAAATGTCACCCATGAATGCCACCGGTTCTTCTCTGAAGCGAGTTAGCACTCCTGGCTCCTCCTCCTTTCTTGGTTCTTCGACTTCCTGTTCCTCCTCCTTTCCTGTTTCCTCTTCCTTCATCTACCCCTGTGTTGGTAAAAGGTGGTAGGTCAGGAAGGATTCTGTCTGCTGGAAGATCCGCCATATTTTGCTCCACTGCACTGTCATTGTAGCGTTTGCAAAAGCTGCACTCAGCGATGATCTTCTTAACAGCTGCATGGGCGTTGGTGATCCAAAATTTCTTCCTCACTTTGGACATTGTGTGAGTCCTTCCACCATGTCTCCGATTCTGGTGTACATGCTTGAGAATGAGCATTGAAACATGCTGGTCATTGGAGAGAATGAGTGGAGGTTTAGCTTCTTCTGGCGTTGATCCTCTGCTCAATCTTCCTACAACTCTCAGGAGTCCATCTTCAAACGCTGTATCCAGCCGTCACTCCCACATTGTTGGGCAGACAGACCTCCTTGTTGTTAAAAGGTAATTTCAAACAGTACCTCTCCTTCTGAAGCACTGCTGAACTTTCCAATTTTTCCAGATGGCTTAGGTCTTCTCTGGACACTTCCTTCTTCTTCACAGCTACTTCTTAGAAGTCGTGATTGTCCTGATTGGCCAGCATTTCTTCCCGTCTGCACACTGAGATCCTGTTCACCGTAGCAGAGGGAAACTCTGACTCCACAACACCACTGTTTCCATTCAGTGGACCATTAACGACCCATCCCAGCACTGTCCTTATAGCATACAGGCCATTCCTGTGACTGTTGATGACCTCCCAAGGTTCCAATATCTTGGGAGTGTTAGTTCCAATCAACAGGCCGACATTTGCTTTTAGGCGTGGGATGTGTACTGTAACTGAGGGGTACAATTCCCTGACTGTATTAATCAAGTATTAGTATCATTAAACTACTACCGTCTTGTACATTACTGGCCAATACCGTACAAAGGTATATTAGATTAGAACACTTCCACAATAACACGGTTTCCACACAAATACTCAATTAGAATATTTATTACATAAAGAATATTATATTACATTACTTTGGTCACTTTAGATGCGCTTATAAGGCAAAGAATGTGCAGGCAAATCAATAATGAATATTAAGTAATTAGATCTAGGGATATTCTGGGAAGGGGGGGTGTACTACCGGTTGTAAGCCAGCAGAGGGGGGCAATGCTCTATGAAAGTCAAGGGCTCACGGAGGCGATATCACCCCTATGTCAGCGGGGAAAGCAGCCTGGTCCCAGGGTGCGCGCCGTGCAGGTGAAAGCCGTGGAGCCTCTGGTACGACAGAGACAGGCTTGAGTGATGTCTTCACGGGCAGGTGTAGATCCCACAGTAGCAGCGGGGTAGGCGGTTCTCTGTTCCAGCAGCTTGGTGAAGAATGAAGAATAATAATAGTACTCCTGCCCGAAAGTGGCACTGCAATCACCGGGGTAAATCCTTCGGTTGGTCCGTGGTTCACAGTTGAACTTGACGTTACTATCCTATTTAGCACGCGGCAATTAAGTGCTCTATGTAGACGCACTATTACCCACTTCACGTGGTCTTTGACTCGTAATGAAGGCCTTTACTAGTAAGGAGCGAACGATACGTTAAACAAACGTACTAGGATAACACGAGACTCTATCTTGGGGCGATGCGAGCCCTACTCTGCCCACGTTGCGTAGTGGGGAGAGACGTCACTTGGATAACTGGAACTGAACGAGACTGAACGGGACAAGGGACTAAAAGGAGTTCTACATTTCTTGCGCCCTATTTATGTGCACGGTGAACAAATAGTACCATTCGTATTTCGCCAGACGTATTCCTACGCGGAACCGGGCTTGTAACGACATGTTCGTCGGCACCTTTCAAGTCAGCTCTAGGGGGGTAAGTCACTGGCGCCAGGGGATCGCTTCCAATAGGAGAACGAATATTATGGTCTGTCCTGTAGACTAAAGGGATATTCAGTGTATATGTACAAAGAATATACAAGGGATATCAAACGATATACAAATAATATACATGGGACCTCAGGCAGTAAATATATATATTCGGTTTAATCTGACCCTTTGTAACAGCCGCCCCCTAATTAGTCCCACCTAATTAGCTAAGCAGAGACAGATTAACCGCACTGTCCACTACTCAATGTCTGTGAGGGGTCGGTCAGTTCACAAAGTCATGGGGTCATGGTCGTCATTAAGCGAGTCGGGGAGCCTTGGCGACTCTATCAGCCTCGCCACGGGTCGGTTGTAGATCCGCCCTTGGCCGAGCACTTCTGCCACTCTGACCTTTCCGTCGGCACCAGTGGTCACTTTGCTTACGCGGCCGGCCGGCCACGCAGCTCGGGGTGGTGACTGGTCTATGGTCATGACGACTGGACGGGATGAAGGGGGGCTTAGGAGGAAGCGGGCCTGAGACTGCTTTGATCTGTGCTTGGCTGTGCTTTCTCCTCCTCCGTCTGTTTCTCTTGTTCGCTCTGTACCCCGTGTGAGGAGGGGCCGGTCCCGGCCGCCCCGTCAAGGAGTCGCTTGGGGTGCTGGGTTCGAGGTCAGCTACGTCTGAAGCGCAGCTGAGGGGGGTGGAGTTCCGAACTCCCTCTGGTACCCACGGTTCTCTCACGGGCCTCTCGCTTAATGTCAATAGCCTCTGCTGTACGGGGGAGAGGCTGGTGTCGCTCGCCTCTGTGTGTAGGCAGCTTGTAGACGTGGGTTGACTGTCAAGTCCGTAGAGGGGGCCTTGGAGCGTCCATCCCAGTCGGGTCTGAACCGCGACCGGGCATCCTTTGGGTCCGACGTGGGCCGCCTCAATTGGGAGAATGAGGTCCGCGTGGTCGGAGCCGATGAGCAGGGTCGGTGTGGCGCCGTCGATAAGCGGTATAGGTAGTTGACGTAGGTGCCCATATTTAGCCATCAGCTGTGGGATGGGGTAGGTGTACTGCGACAGGCCTATGTCGTGGCTGGTGAAGACGTTACTTATACTATACTGCTTCTCGGGCTTGTCCACCGCTGCTATCTCGAAGGAGACCTTTTCACCCTTTATGGTCTTCTGGTCCCTTCTGATGGTGCGTATGGTCATCGTATCTTTGACACCTCGCAGGCCCAACTGGGCTGCTGCGGAAGCGAGGAGGAGAGTCTTTTCGGACCCATCGTCCAGGACGGCGTAAGTGTCCAGGACCTTGCCCTTGTGGCTCAGGAGCACTCTGACCACTTTGAGGAGCACACGGGGGGTCCCGCTGTGCTGGTCAATGTGGAGCACTCCTGTGGGTGGTGACGTAGACTCTATATGGTACGAGTCGCACCTTGACTCCCAGTGTCTGCCGTAGCAGTCGGGACACCAGGGAGCGGTCTGGTGGAACTTTGGTTCTTGTGCCACCGCCTCGGCATGGTACATTACCGCGACGGGCCCACTCTGTTGTCCTGGCTGACGCCTGTTGATGTCATGCAGGACCTCCAGGTGGGTGCCACCGCACCTGCTGCACTTCTTTTTCAAGCGGCACTCAGCTGCTAGGTGGCTGCGCGCGCAGCGGAAGCAGCGGCGGTGGTCCTTGACCCACTGGCTCACATCATCCGTGGTCAGCTTCTTGAAATCTTCGCACTGATAGAGCCGATGTTCTCCCTCACAGTACTGGCACTCAATCTTCCACTGGTCCTCTTTCGTCGAGGGGGTGTTGTGGTTCTGGTGCTGCGGTACTGATTCGGCTTGGTGCATAACAGTCACCGATCTTCGGCCATCGTTTACTCTCCTAGGTCCCTCTCTGGAGCTTGGTGTGCTCCGCACGAACGTATCCAATCGTAGGCTGCTGACTTCTCTCGCCAGGAAGTCGGCCAAGTCTAGGAGGGATGGTTCTGGACCGTTAGGATCACGGTGGTCTCTTTGCCGCCTGAAGCGCTCCTGTCTGGCGGGCGGCAGCTTCTCTAAAATCCTCTCGACGTTAGAGTTGGCATATAGCTCGTGCATACCCTTTTCTCGTTGCGCTCCCAGCATCCCTACCAGGGACTGTACTTTTATAGACAGGTCGTCTAGTGAGCGATTGTCTGTTGCTGGGGGTAAGCGGTCAATATGCCTTATCTCTTCTATTACGTAATCCCATATACGTCCATATCTCTGGTCCAGCGCTGCTAGAGCCGCGGTGTATGGGGTCGTAGAGGTGGCATAGGCTAGCGCTATATTGTGCGCTCGGGGCACTTTCAGGTGCTGCAGTAATATTGCATACTTGTGGCGTTCATCAGCGACATCCACCATCATTGTCTCTAAGCACATCCGGAGCTCCGTATACTGTGCTCGATTCTCATGGGTGAAGTCTTGAAACGTCGGTGTGCCAATGTATGATGTCATGGATGACTGGCACATCGGTGAGCATTGGGGGAGAGGCCTCCTCGGCGAGTCTCCTCTTGCGTGTCGTCTTGGGCTGGTACTTGGTGGGTACCGAAGGTCGGGTACCCAGGTGCTGTTCCTCGGGGCTGACGGTGCGTCAAACTCACCCGTGAGTTGAGTCGGGGGTTTGTAGCGCAGGGCCTCGGGGCTGACTTCTGGGCTGTACTGGACCTCCTGGTCCTGAGTACGTTGCTGCTGGTCGGGGCTGTACTGGGCCTCCTGGGCCAGAGCACGTTGCTGCTGGTCGGCTTGACACTCCTCCTCCTCCTCCTCTCCCTCTGCTAGGACCTGGAGTCTTCTGTTCAGTCGCTCGGCGTGGTCCGGTTCTTCCCGGTTGCTAGGTCTCATATGGACCGGCCGGGGAGGGGGTTCCGAGACGTGGACAGGATCCTCCTGTTGGCGGGGTCCCGGGTCGCTTCGTCGGGTAGGGGAATGTGTCCTAGACCCATGTCTTGACGATCTCTGAGAGCTCCGTGCGGAGTGAGGGGGTGTCGCCATGGCAACCAGTTTGTCCATCAGCTCCGCCTGCAGCCGGTCGCGCTTTGCCTCGCGCCAGGCATGGGCTGCGTCGCGCGCGGCTTCGCGCTGGGCATTGGCGATGTCGCGCTGCGCATTGGCGCTGGCCTGGGCAGCGTCGCGCTGTGCGTTGGCGACGTCGCGCTGGGCATTGGCGCTGGCATGGGCAGCGTGGAGCTGTGCATTTGCGACGTCGGCGCGGCTTCTCTCAATGTTCTCTTCTGTCTGGAGGCGTCTGGTCTCCAGTCTTATTCGGTCGTCTTCACTACTTTGTTGCGCCTGGAAGCGCTCTCGCTCGCCTGCAAAATGTTCGCGCTCGCACGTCTGTTGCGCTTGAAGTCGATCGCGTTCGGTGGAGGCTGCCAGGATGGCGATGAGTGCCTGCGCCAGCATCTTGTCCGCCTCGCTGGGGGAAGACGCCGTTCGGGGTGATCGGCTCCCGGCAGTACTTGTTGGAGATCCGTTCTCCGGTTGCGTACCGAGGAGATCCGTCTCCTGGGTGCGCGTCTCATTAGGGTTGTCTTCCTCCCGGAGCTGATCGGGGACTATTTCTTCGGTATTGTCTGGGGGTAAAGTCGTGTCAGTTCCCTCCTGGTCCCCACCGTGAGCTTGGTCAGTTACATTAGAACCCACTAGGGCCTCTGTTGGCGGGGTAGCCTGGTTGTTAGGGTCGGACATAATTTTACTTTCTACTTTTTCCGCGTTTAACTTCCCTTTAAAGCTAGGTATTGGACTGACAGAGTATGCCTCTAGATAGGGAGGTGGCTGCCGTCTGCGCTGCGGGCGATCTAGCTTAGGAGAACCGTTTGTGGAGTGTTCGTCATCGGCCATGTCAATATTAATATTATATTAATATTACGCTAATTATTATATCCGGCTCGAAGGACCAATTGTAACTGAGGGGTACAATTCCCTGACTGTATTAATCAAGTATTAGTATCATTAAACTACTACCGTCTTGTACATTACTGGCCAATACCGTACAAAGGTATATTAGATTAGAACACTTCCACAATAACACGGTTTCCACACAAATACTCAATTAGAATATTTATTACATAAAGAATATTATATTACATTACTTTGGTCACTTTAGATGTGCTTATAAGGCAAAGAATGTGCAGGCAAATCAATAATGAATATTAAGTAATTAGATCTAGGGATATTCTGGGAAGGGGGGGTGTACTACCGGTTGTAAGCCAGCAGAGGGGGGCAATGCTCTATGAAAGTCAAGGGCTCACGGAGGCGATATCACCCCTATGTCAGCGGGGAAAGCAGCCTGGTCCCAGGGTGCGCGCCGTGCAGGTGAAAGCCGTGGAGCCTCTGGTACGACAGAGACGGGCTTGAGTGATGTCTTCACGGGCAGGTGTAGATCCCACAGTAGCAGCGGGGTAGGCGGTTCTCTGTTCCAGCAGCTTGGTGAAGAATGAAGAATAATAATAGTACTCCTGCCCGAAAGTGGCACTGCAATCACCGGGGTAAATCCTTCGGTTGGTCCGTGGTTCACAGTTGAACTTGACGTTACTATCCTATTTAGCACGCGGCAATTAAGTGCTCTATGTAGACGCACTATTACCCACTTCACGTGGTCTTTGACTCGTAATGAAGGCCTTTACTAGTAAGGAGCGAACGATACGTTAAACAAACGTACTAGGATAACACAAGACTCTATCTTGGGGCGATGCGAGCCCTACTCTGCCCACGTTGCGTAGTGGGGAGAGACGTCACTTGGATAACTGGAACTGAACGAGACTGAACGGGACAAGGGACTAAAAGGACATTTCTTGCGCCCTATTTATGTGCACGGTGAACAAATAGTACCATTCGTATTTCGCCAGACGTATTCCTACGCGGAACCGGGCTTGTAACGACATGTTCGTCGGCACCTTTCAAGTCAGCTCTAGGGGGGTAAGTCACTGGCGCCAGGGGATCGCTTCCAATAGGAGAACGAATATTATGGTCTGTCCTGTAGACTAAAGGGATATTCAGTGTATATGTACAAAGAATATACAAGGGATATCAAACGATATACAAATATTATACATGGGACCTCAGGCAGTAAATATATATATTCGGTTTAATCTGACCCTTTGTAACATGTACGTTGGACAAATATGGCCATTCTGACAGTTCTTCAGGTGTCACCATGTTCTCAAACAGTGTAGTAACAGTGTAGTACCCTCTAATAGGCAAACAAATTATTGAAGATATCATTATGAAACTTTCCCAGTTTGTTATGTACATATAAACTAAGAAAAAATATATTGTAAGTTTCCTGAATTTTATGTTTATATATGCAAATGAGGCACTTCACCATTAAATATGTGCACATTTATGGATGCAATCAGGCAAAATAAAGTCAAATAAACAACTAAATATGTGTTATTGACATTTTATTGTCACTAGTTTCATATAAGACATGTTTAGGAAGCAAAATATAACAAAATCTCAATATCGTCGAAAAAAAGCTAAAAGGCAATTTTGGGGGTGCTGTCTCGTCTTAAACTGAGATAATATTGAGAATATTGTATTGTATTGTAGTACCCTCTAATAGGCAAACAAATTATTGAATAGATATCACTATGAAACTTTCCCAGTTTGTTATGTACATATAAACTAAGAAAAAATATATTGCAAGTTTCCTGAATTTTATGTTTATATATGCAAATGAGGCACTTCCCCATTAAATATGTGCACATTTATGGATGCAATCAGGCAAAATGAAGTCAAATAAACAACTAAATATGTGTTATTGACATTTTATTGTCACTAGTTTCATAGAAGACATGTTTAGGAAGCAAAATATAACAAAATCTCAATATCGTCGAAAAAAAGCAAAAAGGCAATTTTTGGGGTGCTGTCTCGCCTTAAACTGAGATAATATTGAGAATATTGTATTGTATTGTAGTACCCTCTAATAGGCAAACAAATTATTGAATAGATATCACTATGAAACTTTCCCAGTTTGTTATGTACATATAAACTAAGAAAAAATATATTGCAAGTTTCCTGAATTTTATGTTTATATATGCAAATGAGGCACTTCCCCATTAAATATGTGCACATTTATGGATGCAATCAGGCAAAATGAAGTCAAATAAACAACTAAATATGTGTTATTGACATTTTATTGTCACTAGTTTCATAGAAGACATGTTTAGGAAGCAAAATATAACAAAATCTCAATATCGTCGAAAAAAAGCAAAAAGGCAATTTTGGGGGTGCTGTCTCGCCTTAAACTGAGATAATATTGAGAATATTGTATTGTACTACATTGTTCGGATATTGTTGTATACATTATTATACCAATGCCCTCTACAGTCAAAATCTAACAAAATACAAAAGTCTAAAATATATAACAGAGGTGGATAGATAGAGTACTGAAATATATTACCCAAGTGGAAGTAGGCTACTGGTAAATTTGACTTGAATTGGAATACAAATTGGAATAAAAGTAGGATTTTATCATCCATCATAAAATAATCTCACAATGTTATCACCCAACAAAATAATCTCACAATGTTACCATCCAACATTAAATAATCTCACAATGTTATCATCCAACATTAAATAATCTCACAATATTATCATCCAACATAAAATTATTTCACAATGTTATCTTCCAACATTAAATCATCTCACAATGTTATCATCCAACATTAAATAATCTCACAATGTTATCACCCAACATAAAATAATCTCACAATGTTACCATCCAACATTAAATTATCTCACAATGTTATCATCCAACATAAAATAATCTCACAATGCTATCATCCATCATAAAACAATCTCACAATGTTATCACCCAACATAAAATAATCTCACAATGTTACCATCCAACATTAGATAATCTCACAATATTATCATCCACCATAAAATAATATCACAATGTTATCATCCAACATAAAATAATCTCACAATGTTATCATCCAACATGAAATAATATCATCCAACATGAAATAATCTCACAATGTTATCATCCAACATGAAATAATCTCACAATGTTATCATCCAACATAAAATAATTTCACAATGTTATTTTAGTTCCAACATAAAATAATCTCACAATGTCATCATGCAACATAACATTATCTCACAATGTCATCATGCAACAGGGCAAATGATCACCTTGCATGGTTGCCTCTGCCGTTGGTTTGTGAATGTGTGGGTGAATGTGAGGCATAAATTGTAAAGCGCTTTAGATAGAAGTGCTATATAAATGCAGTCCATTTACCATTTACCAAAATGTAGGCCTACTGTAGTATTTACAAAAACTAGATTTATTGTTTGAACAATACAATATACACTCAGTATAGCCACTGTATTAGATACACCTGTACACATCTTGTTGAATACAGCCAATAATGTGGCAGCAAGTGAATGCATAAAAACATGCAGACATGGTGAAGAGGTTCAGTTGTTGTTCAGACCAAACCTCAGAATGGGGGAAGAAATGTGATGTAAAGTTACTTTGACCCTGGAATGATTGTTGGTGTCAGACGGGTCACAGGTGGTTTTAAATATCTCAGAAACTGCTGATCTCCTGGGATTTTCACACACAACAACCTCTAGAGTTTACAGAGAATGAAAAACAACAAAAAAAACATCAGCGAACAGCAGTTCTGTGGGTGAAAACGTGGTTAACCCTTTCACATTTTGACAAAATGGCAACCAATGTAATCAAAAAAGTCAACCAATGAACAAGATTCTTGTACCGGATCTCCTCTCTGGTAAACAAGAATACCTTGAAGACTCTAACAGGAACACTCATTCAAGTGTACTACGACTATATGCTTGCACCTCATGGTACCAAAGCACCTCAAAGGCCCTAAAAACAAGGCTACAAACATCACAAAACAAACTGGTCAGGCTACTGCTTGGCCTTACTCATAAAACCCACCTTACCCCTGCACATTTTGACAACCTAGAATGGCTTAGAGTAGACGACAGTGGAAGAGGACCGGAGGGATCGGGTGGGGCGGTAAGGGAGAAGGTCAGTCAGGTAGGGGGGGGGCAGGCTATGGAGGGCTTTAAAAGTGAGGAGTGGTAATTGGAACTATATACGTTCCTTAATCGGGAGCCAGTGGAGAGAGTGGAGGACAGGAGTGATGATACTCCTTGCTATTTGCTAAGGGTTTGAAGTCATCAGATTATAGGTGGGGGAGGCAACTTGAGAGAAAAAAGTGGCAAATTTCCCTCGGGATGAATAGAAGTATTCTATTCTATTCTATTCAGCTTGTAGCTTTCATTTAGCTAAATCAAGGATTTAGAAATCCCACATTTCAGTAGAGGGTCATGCACTCCGTGCCACACAACATATATCTGAGGTGGCAGTAATCTGTGTACCAACAGAACATCTCTATAATAACAAGGATCATAGACATCTACTTGTTGTGAAGGGATTATTAGTCCTCCAGTCTTGAAACCCATATGGGAGACAGGCTTGAGTCCTGCCTTAGCCAGGCACATCCCCATGTAAACATCATCAATGGGTAGAATCCTAATGGACTTGGACATTTCACATATGACCATGGCTGTGTAAGCCGAGAGAAGGTAGCCTGCACCGCCACAGTAAGGCGGGTATGAGTTTGACTCGTGCACCTGAACCGGGACAAAGTACTTGCTCTCCGACTCTCGGACCGGTCCTACGTACTGGATCAGGTGGCCGATGAAAAGGTGCTTGCTGCCATCGTTGCCTGGGAGGCCTTGAAGATACTCCACCATGTTGTCTGTGTTGGCGAAGGTGTCGTCGTCTCCATTGAAGACGAAGCGCGCCCCCCGCGGGCAGTTCTTCTCCATCCACCCCGAGAAGAGTGTCTGCTTCAAGGTGAGGTTGAAGAACGAGTCTTTGAAGTCCCACTGCAGGACGTCGCCGTACTCACGCTGCTCCAGTTCCAGGAGCTTGTTCAGCCTCAGCTTCTCAAATCCACTGCCCGCCGTTCCCAAGGTGAACAGTCTCAGTATCCGCGCGCCGCTGTGCGACCTCTCCCTGGCCCAGGTTTTACGTAGGACTTCTCGCCGATCGTAGTTCTCGGGGGAGGTCTTGATAACCAGCAGAAGGAAAACTTTCGTAGAATCGTTTGCCGCTCTGCATTTGTTCGGGACGTCTAGCAGCATGGGGAAATGGCGACAGTGGCGATAGTAGAGGAAGTCTTGGATGTGACCGGGAAGTGAGGAGAAACCGAACACATTGGCTGCAGACACGTTTCGCTGACAGTTCAGCAAGGGGGATGCAAAGGAGCTCTTATCGTGCAAGAATCTCCATTCATAGATCTGGATGTAGTGTGTCCATCTGAGCAGGATGACCAAGCTGAGAATTCCAGTCAGCACCAACGCTGCCATCTTAATGATGGTGGTAAACCTCCTTCTCATCTTTGTTCCTGCAATGGCAAGACAAAACAATGGTCGTATAGACACTTTCAAAGTGACAACAACCACATTCTAAAAGGACCCACGTTTGTTTCCTGTTGCAATCTTAGCTAATGCAATAGTTAGGAAATACATTTGGGTCCAAACTGTTCCCTAGCAAGAGGATTCCAGTTAAACTTATTATTGTCTTATTTACAGCTGATTGTTGAGATTATAACTAACCATTGCCGTTTCAAAACAGAATACCTTATATTTTCTCCATGAATCTAGCTGTGTTTTTGTATTGTTAACACATTTCCTTGATGGCTAGCATAGACATCTGTAGAATCTTAATTTTCATTAAGCTGTTGTCATAAATAAAATGAACATAAAGAATGAACTGAGCACGGATGCTTCACACACACATACATTCACACCTGGGAGCTGCCCATTACAACAACAGTCTGACACTGTTGGCCACTGAGCAACAACAATGCTCAAGAACATTATTCATTCACTTCCCTGCCCAGATATTTCCTGCCTGTCCAGGGGATCGGACCGGCAACCTTCCGGTCTAAAGCTGCTTCTCTAACCTTTAAAGGTAGAATCTGTAATGCTGTCAAACAGCGACCTCTTTTGTGCACTTTGTTGGGGGGGGGGGGGGGGTAAATAAAATATATGCAAATACATCATGTTTATAATCTTTGGTATAGAGGCTTTTTTTCTTGTGAAATAAGGAATATTTATGAATTATTAATCAAGTGAAATAGCCTTAAGAACAACTGTAATAATCATTCTTTGATGTAGAAATGTCTCAGAACCTTTTTCTAACCTTGTTGGGTCAGGGTCATGAAACGGCATCCTTGTTTCTAGGGGTCACATGATGTATCAAAAGGGTTAAGAACCGCTGTACTTTTTGATTTGATTTGATTTTTATTTGTCTCGAACATAGAAACATAAAACAAGTTTAAAAAACAAAAGGGTAAATAGTCAAAGACTATTTCCATACAATAAGTGTTCGAGAAGGAACAGGGGGAAGTAAAACAACGTATCAAGCCCTGCCCCTTCCTTACAATGTTTGACATTATAATTTAATTAAAAAAAATATAGGCCTATAACAAAAAAATAAATAAAACAAAAAAAAGTAAATTAGGAATTTTCTGATGCTGAATGAAGTAGTGGATGTATAGTCCAAGTGGGGGTCCTGAGGGGGGAGGGGGGGGGGAAAGAGCAAGCAAGAGCCCATGTATTGTATTTATTATTTTTATGTCTTTTAATCTTTTAATCTACTTTCATTCTGATTTAATTACCGGACTGTCATTATTGTTATTATTATTTCTGTTATTGTCCTGTGATTTATCGTTGATTATTACTGTTATTGTATTGTTTGTCTTGTTTTATGTAAAAAAAAGGGAAAATAAAAAACATTTGTTCAAATCAAAACAAATAATAAAAAATAAAATAAAAGTACAGTTTTTTATATATCCAAAAATCCAAATGAGAAAAAAATACCGCTGTACTAAAGATAGTTCTAACTACATCCAGGTAGGAAGACTATGGTCATGGTTTGAAATAGGGATGCCTTAAAGGGATAGGTCACTAATTACAATAACAATGGTTCACTTACCTTCAAAAGCTGGCTGAACATTAGTGACAGAATCCAGCTTGTGGCTCTTTCAGGTTTGGCTCCATTATAAACAGCCACCACATAGCTTGCCTGCAACAGCTGAAGTTACCACATCCCGTCAGCAAATATATCACAAAGAAAATGGGTCTGAAATGTGTAACACTAGGTGAAAACGACTCGTATGCAGGAACCTTCTGGCGGAGGTGCATCGCTACAGGTTATCAGATCCAAGTGGACTGCTTGTTCAGTGAACAGGGAGACTGGTATCAGAGTGAACCAACTTGTTTTTAAGAACTCTTACAGTTGAATAAAGTACACATTCTTCTTTATTGACAGCCTGGGGGATAGTTGCAGTGGGAGGCGGACACGTGGTTATACTAACACCCTGGAGCTTCAGTAAAACCAGCCTTCCAGAAATTATCATTCAATTTAATAGTCGTCGGATTTTTCGCCTGATCGTCTAGTTGATTTAATCGACAGAACTGTCAAATTTGAGATTCCCACGTGCAATAACACAGAGGACCTTTTTAAATCTTGTGGCTATAATCTTTTTCAGGAAATAACTCATTCAGCATGGGTAATAAGCATAAAAATCGACTAATCGACTTGGTCGACTAAGACCAAAGCGATCGATTGATTGATGGACTATGAGGAGGCAGCCATGAGGTCTAGATAAAAGGCTCCACTCTCATCAGCTGCACCGGTCCATAGCATGCTGGCACATAACAGAACTGGGACCAGGGCATCATTACTGCGACACCAAGCGACCTTGGGTCTTATGAAAGGCACTATATAAAACAAAGTTATTATTATTATTATTACCACACACACACACACACACCAGTACCAATAACCACTCCTTCTCATATGGCACTGCTTAATTATCAAAATCAAAGTTTTATTATACCAGCACTCGTTTTAGGAGTATGGGGGCTAATATGGGTAAATGTTTTATAAACAATCGTAAAGAATTTAGCAAACATCATCACATACAATTCAGAGGAAATTATTTATTTTCCTAAAATCACAGAGATCAGTCTTATTGCGTTCATAGTTTTCAAATTACCTTAATTAGTGGCATAACAATGCGTTGTTATTGTTGGATTACAAAGTGTGTAGGCTTTTACGGGGCAACAGTGGCTCAGGGGGTAGAGTGGTCGCCTGGTTAACCCTTTCACTACCACATTACAGAAGGTTAACCTTCTGTAATGTGGTAGTGAAAGGGTTAACCTTCTGTAGTGTGGTAGTGAAAGGGATAACCCTTGTCATGTGGCAGTGAAAGGGGTAACCTTCTTGTATTGTCGCAGTGAAAGGGTTAACCATTTGGTAGTGTGGTAGTGAAAGGGTTAATCTGAAGGTTTCCGGTTAGATTCCGGCTCCTCCATGAAACATGTAAGTCCTGACTGCTCTCTACATGCTGCTCTCTCCATGGCTGCTCTCTCCATGGCTGCTCTCTACATGCTGCTCTCTCCATGGCTGCTCTCTCCATGGCTGCTCCCTCCATGGCTGCTCTCTACATGCTGCTCTCTCCATGGCTGCTCTCTCCATGGCTGCTCTCTCCATGGCTGCTCTCTACATGCTGCTCTCTACATGGCTGCTCTCTCCATGGCTGCTCTCTCCATGGCTGCTCTCTCCACTGCTGCTCTCTCCACTGCTGCTCTCTCCATGCTGCTCTCTCCATGGCTGCTCTCTCCATGCTGCTCTCTCCATGGCTGCTCTCTCCATGGCTGCTCTCTCCATGGCTGCTCTCTCCATGGCTGCTCTCTACATGCTGCTCTCTCCATGGCTGCTCTCTCCATGGCTGCACTCTCCATGCTGCTCTCTCCATGCTGCTCTCTCCATGGCTGCTCTCTCCATGGCTGCTCTCTCTCCACGGCTGCTCTCTCCATGGCTGCTCTCTCCATAGCTGATCTCTCCATGCTGCTCTCTCCACGGCTGCTCTCTCCACGGCTGCTCTCTCTATAGCTGCTCTCTCCATGGCTGCTCTCTCCATGGCTGCTCTCTCTCCATGGCTGCTCTCTACATGCTGCTCTCTCCATGGCTGCTCTCTACATGCTGCTCTCTCCATGGCTGCTCTCTCCATGCTGCTCTCTCCATGGCTGCTCTCTCCATGGCTGCTCTCTCCATGGCTGCTCTCTCTCCATGGCTGCTCTCTCCATGGCTGCTCTCTCCATAGCTGCTCTCTCCATAGCTGCTCTCTCCATAGCTGCTCTCTCCATGGCTGCTCTCTCCATAGCTGCTCTCTACATGCTGCTCTCTCCATGGCTGCTCTCTCCATGGCTGCTCTCTCCATAGCTGCTCTCTCCATAGCTGCTCTCTCCATGGCTGCTCTCTCCATAGCTGCTCTCTACATAGCTGCTCTCTCCATGGCTGCTCTCTCCATGGCTGCTCTCTCCATAGCTGCTCTCTACATGCTGCTCTCTACATCTGTGTGAGGCATTAGTAAAGCGCTTGGTGGGACGACTCGTAAAAAGCGCCATATATATGATATGCAGCCAATTACCATTTATAACAAGCATAAATATGAAAATACTGGTTGAGTATAACAGCTCATATTCTGTATTCAATATCCATTTAATGGCATTGATAGAACATTGATACCCTGAACATTTGAATTAATCTGAATAATATAATTAGGTTATTAAACATGTTGATGGTGAGTAGAATATGTTGGGTGTACAAAACAAAGAAAATACATGTTACTTCAAAGCTTTTCAATATTTTTGAAACATGAACATGATTTATGCAGGCATGTTATGTTTCATTCCCTTTAAAAACCCTTCTCATTGATGTAGACTAGTGAAACTAAAATGTCAATATATGTAAGCGGTCCATAAATCCAAGATGTTATTTAGTTTTACTTCCAATTCTGAAAGAGAGCGCCTTCGTCGTCGATCTCAGAACGAAGCGATTCAGTGACATTATTAAGCGAATATTCACATTGAATAGTTTTTTAATATGCCAACAAAAAAAGAAAAGAAATAGTTCAGACATTCAGACTTTCAGTGGAATCAAGATGACAGGTAAATGAAAACTCCCTGTGGTTCAACTGAGAGCCCAATAAAGGTCCTGCGATCGCCTCCCGACCGCTTGGTCTTTGGTTCAAACTTTGATCTCCTCCTCCTCCTCGGAGAAGGTGTGCTGCGCTTTGTGGTCTCGGGAGAAAGAGGGCGAGACCGCGATGGACCCGCCCCCGTAGTGACGGGACAGCACGTCGGCCGCCCTCTGGAACCTCTCTGCCTCCATCACCGGCTCCGCCCTCTGAGGAGACCCCATGGAGGCGTCCGCTGTCTTCTGCGACCTCCTGTCCTTCTCCTGCTCCGCCCACTCTGAGCCGACGGTCGCGTCGTTTGCGTCGCCTCCTCCGAACAGCGTGCTGCTCACGGAGGCGTCGGGTGAGCTCATCGCTGGGCTCTCCGTTGAAATCTCCATGACAGAGCTCCCTCCCTCCTCCTCTTCCTCCTCCTCCTTGTCCCCAGCCTCTTCCTCTTCCTCTTCCCAGCTGTGAGCAGCCATGTGGAGGCAGCCGGGGTTGTCGAGCAGTTCCAGCACCTCGCTCATGAGGGAGGGGCCGAAGTCCAGGGTGAAGGAGGTGAAGGAGTCTGAGCGAGTCAGAGTGATGCCGCCACTGTGCGGTAAAGACCCGCGGCGGACGTCTCCGTCCTGGAACTGTCTCTCGAGGCGGACGTCTCCGTCCTGGAACTGTCTCTCGAGGCGGACGTCTCCGTCCTGGAACTGTCTCTCGAGGCGTGAGAGGCGGGGCAGAGTGACAAATCCAGATTGCAGACCTGTACACGGTGAGAGGGAGACGTTGGTCAGTGGAAAGACATCGGGTTGGTTGATCACATACATGAATATAAACATACAGGAGCGGGGCTCAGAAAACTCTCCTTCAAGACCCCAAACACTTTCCAGTTATAGCATATGAGCTGCCAAGGGTGTAGGACCAGAGGTCTGTTAACTCAGCTCCAGCCTGACGTTACTCCTCTCCCATCATGACCGACTACATAACCCCCCAAGTCTGAAACATCATAACGTCCTCTACTGTACACCACTTCCAAATGACAAAATGTTTTAATTATGAGGAACATATAATAATAAAAATTATGATAATAATAATAATAATAATAATAATAATAATAATAATAATAATAATAATAATAATAATAATAATAATAATAATAATAATAATTATTATTATTATTATTATTATTATAATAATAATAATAATAATAATAATAATAATAATAATAATAATAATAATAATAATAATAATAATAATAATAATAATAATAATAATAATAATAATAATAATAATACATTGAATTTGTAATGCGCTTTACATTTGGGGCCAAATCTCAAAGTGCTACAGGGTAAAAACATAGGCTTTAAAAACATAGGCAATTAAAAAACAAGGCATAAAAACAAGGCATAAAAACATTAAAAAGAAAAGGGGGGGAAAGTTCCTCATTAATTCCCTAGGTCACTATTATTCCCCATAATGAAGTTTTACCACCAGTCCCCTGCAGTGTAACTCCATGGCCAGAGGGTGGCAGTATATAACAACCAAAATGGTCTTGTGTTTTTTGTGTGTGTTTTTGAGTTTTTATTGTAAGGGCACCAGTCCAACCCACACACATTGTACAAAGCCATGACTTCACTGGCTCTGAATGCCTCCCTGGGGGGACAAAGCTTTACGCCTGGTGGACAGTTCCATACACCCACTGACAGGAGGAGGTCGAGAGAAAGAAGGAGGACAAAAACAGAGGGTGCGAGAAGATGAAGTTGAAGAGGGAAGAGAGAGACACTGTGGGGGGGTGAGGGGTGGACAGATGTCCAACTTCTACTACTTTTAAACTCAATGTAAAAATAAAAATGGTTTCTAGAACACCAAGCATGTGACCTTTATGTTCTTGGTTTGTGTTGTATTGTTACTTCATTCTAATTAGTGTATATAATTGTATAATTTACCACATCTGCCCAGTTGCACAGCCCTGGCCTATTCCTATTCCTATTTTATTTGTACTTATAATTGTACTATATCAATTGTGCTATATTTAATTTAGTTTATATCCCATACAATTGTATTCAACCTCTTATACAGTTGTACAGCCCTGGCCTATATTTTATTTCATAAATATAAACTCAATGTAAAAATAAAAATGGTTTCTAGAACACCAAGCATGTGACCTTTATGTTCTTGGTTTGTGTTGTATTGTTACTTCATTCTAATTAGTGTATATAATTGTATAATTTACCACATCTGCCCAGTTGCACAGCCCTGGCCTATTCCTATTTTATTTGTACTTATAATTGTACTATATCTATTGTGCTATATTTAATTTGGTTTATATCCCATACAATTGTATTCAACCTCTTATACAGTTGTACAGCCCTGGCCTATATTTTATTTCATAAATATATTATTCTATTGTTCTTAACCTCCTATCAGGTGAGGGCCCACCTGCACTTTGGCGACATTTAGTGGCTCGGGTGTGCATATTTTTTAATACAATATATATCGAATTAAACCCCTATTTGTTGCCTGTCGATAGCCATTTCAGGTGACAAAATCCGTTCAGCGGTTCTCGAGTTACATGCCGATATGTGAGGCGTGCGCCGAAGTACACAGTGTTGTACAAATACAACACCGACTCCCGGGGCTCTAGCTCCGTCAATCATTTGGCGATCTCGAAAATTGGACAGGGTTGTAGCCAATGAGTGTGGCTTTCCAATGATACCCCACATGGGGATGTACAAATCAGGGATCTATAGGTGAAAAAAAGTCACGAGCAAAAACAGGAAGAGAAAAACCGCCGAATGAATTTAAGTCTATGAGGAAATAAAAACCAGGAACGCTACACAGTTGACCAAATCACTCATTTCTGAATTAATTTTTATTAAATTTGGTCATGTACTACACAAGACTTCAGGCTATGGACCCAGGGTGTCGTTTTAGCCATACAAATTTCTGGGGAAATACTACTTCTGGACTACTAACTACTACAGAAAAACGTGAGTAACACGTTTTTCTACAACTCAAGTTCAGACCTATGTTACACTATTTCATTAGCACTAAAAGTGAATTATCTTTATTGTATCAGAAACTTCAGAATGTCATCTGTCAAAAGATAAATAAAGTATAGTGTTTTGGTTTGCAAATAAAGTATGCAGTCCTCAAAAACTAAAACTAAAATGGCCAATTTTGGGGGTGCCTTTTAAGCGGTAACTTAGCTCATATTTCATTTTATTTTACTCGACCACACTCGACCACTTTATTGTATTATCTGCCTGTTAATGTCTGTCCGCTAATGTTGCACCAGTAACTTCCAAAGCAAATTCCTTGTATGTGAAAAGTATACCTGGCAATAAAGACCTTTCTGATTCTGATTCTGATTGGTCCTTTTAGCTTTGTAGCCATGTATTTGTAAATGATTGTTCTTTTGTTTTAACATGTTTTTATATTGCTCTGTTTTTGTATTTTATTTGTTTTATGTTTGGGGAATGAGGATGAAAGTTAGCATCCCTTACTAAATAAATAAATAAATAAATGAAAGGAAGAGTGAAGAGAGAGGCACTGTGGGGGGGGGGGGGGGGGGGGTGGACAGATGAAGAGGGAAGAGAGAGGCACTGTGGGGGGGGGGGGGTGGACAGTGACAGATGAAGAGCACATAAGGGAGATAAGCGACAAGGGAAAGGACAGTGAAAGGGGTCTGGGGGGAGTGAATAAGAAGTGGTACGAAGGGGGTTCAGTGGGTTTAGGTGTGTACCATGTGACAGCAACGTGGGTTAGAATCCGGCACCAGGACCCTTTGTTGCACGTCATCCTCAATCTCTTTCTCCCCCCCTGTGTTTCCTGACACTCACAGTGTGTTGTCTAAAGACAGTGTGTCTCAACGTGGGGAGGAACCCTTGAGGGGTCCCCTTGAGGAGGTTTCAGGGAGTCCTCAGAGAGAGGGAGAGAGAGAGGAGAGAGAGAGAGAGAGAGAGAGAGAGAGAGAGAGAGAGAGAGAGAGAGAGAGAGAGAGAGAGAATGCCTCTGTTTCATTCACTAGAAGTGAATAAGAGAGTAATACTGTATGAGAGTTGAGAGACTATTTTGCATCAGTTTCACTCTCTCCACTGTTATCTCCTCGGCTACAGTAGACAATGTGGGAGTCCACAGCATGAACGATGTTGAGAGGAACCACTGGTCTAATCCAACAGAAATGCCTTAACCCTTTCACTACCACACTACAGAAGGTTAACCCTTTCACTACCACACTACAGTTGGTTAACTGTAGTGTGGTAGTGAAACGGTTAACCTTCTGTAATGTGGTTGTGAAAGGATTCCTTTGTCGTGTGGCAGTGAAAGGGTTAAGTAAGTAAGTAAGTAAGTAAGTAAGTAAGTAAGTAAGTAAGTAAGTAAGTAAGTAAGTAAGTAAGTAAGTAAGTAAGTAAGTAAGTAAGTAAGTAAGTAAGTAAGTAAGTAAGTAAGTAAGTAAGTAGTAAGTAAGTAAAGTTTATTTATATAGCACCTTTCACAGACCAGGGTCACAAAGTGCTTCACATAGTAAAAACATCAATAAGATAGCAGCATGGTAAAAGAAAATAATAAAAAACGTGAAAGATCAGGAAAACCAAAACAGATAAAAAAGACATAAAAGATTTACATAGAGCATAATTCGCCAAACGCCTGTTTAAACAGCACAGTCTTTAGCTGCTTTTTAAAAGTGTTTACAGAGACCACAGATCTAAGGTCCAAGGGCAGAGCATTCCATAACCTGGGGGCCACGGTTTCGAATGCTCGTCCCCTTTTTTCTTCAATCTAGACAGGGGGACAGCCAGCAAGCCCTGATCAGACGACCTGAGCGATCTGTTCGTAGTGTATGGACGCAGTAGGTCGCAGATGTAGGCAGGTGCCTGACCATGGAGTGCTCTATAGGTGATGACCAGAACCTTAAAGTGAATTCTGAATTTGATGGGGAGCCAGTGAAGGGAAACTAAGATGGGAGTGATGTGGCAACATTTTCTGGACCTAGTCAGCAGCCTTGCGGCTGCGTTTTGGACCATTTGTAGCTGGCCCAAAGTGGATGCATCGAGGCAAGTGAAAAGGGAGTTACAATAGTCCAGGAGGGATGAAACAAAAGCATGAATAATCATTTCCAGCTCTACCTGGGACACAACAGATCGAAGTTTGGCAATATTTCGTAGATGGAAAAAACAGGTACGTGTCAGAGATCTAATGTGGTGATCAAAGTGCATCTGCTGGTCAAAGATCACACCAAGGTTTCTGAGCTTGGGCCTCAGAGTTGTTGAGAGGGTCCCCATGCATGTGGCAACTTCTGAGGTGACTTTTTCTGAGCCTATAATAAGAACCTCCGTTTTTTCTGCGTTTAACTGAAGGAAGTTGTTTGCCATCCAATCCTTGACAGCAGTCAGACAGTCAAAGAGGGCAGATAATTTGTCAGATTGTTCAGGCTTGAAAGAGACATATAATTGGATATTGTCAGCGTAGAAATGATAAGAGACCTCTTTGAATTGACTAATGATTACTCCCAGGGGCATGTAAAGTGCAAACAGAGTAGGAGCCAGCACAGAACCCTGGGGCACGCCACAGGACAATGGAGCAGTTTCGGATGTGAAAGTGCCAGTACACACAGAAAAACTCCTATCTTGCAGATAGGAGGAGAACCAGTCCAGCGCACTCCCAGTGATGCCAGCCCACTGCCTCAGCCTTTCGATCAAAATGCAGTGGTCGACTGTATCAAAGGCTGCAGTTAAGTCCAATAGCACCAGCACAGAACATTTTCCCTCGTCAGATGATCTCATGATGTCATTTGAGACTCTGAGGAGGGCTGTTTCGGTAGAGTGCTTCTGACGGAAACCGGATTGGAATTTGTCGAAAATGGAGTGTGCATTTAAGGCAGCAGTGAGTTGAATGGCAACAACCTTTTCAGTGATGTTTGAGATGAACGGCAATTTTGATATGGGCCTATAATTTTTGGGGAGGGACAGATCAAGGTTTAGCTTCTTTAAGAGAGGTTAACCCTTTGGTAATGTGGTAGTGAAGGGGCAATTACTGTATGGGAAATGTGCTTCCTGTCTTCGCCAGAGTCAGACATGAAAATAGATACCAATTTCTACCAATGTGGCTGCAAGC
>NC_140178.1:89676329-89803829 GCF_963971535.1 Notolepis coatsorum | reverse complement strand
CTTTGCACTGGCTTCCGGTAACATTTATGGTTTATCTTTTTTTATTGGAAGAATTTATGCAGATTTATACATTTCAGTTATCCAAATTATACAACTTCCATTTCCTTCCCCATTCCTATCCCCGGGCCTAACCCCACCCCATCCCACCCAGTGAGGGCGATGACAAACATACATATAATTCACATAAATAAAAAATAAAAATAAAATACAATTTTAATAATTAGACATAAATACAGATGTGATAGACAAAACTACGCAAAAAGAAATGAAGTCAAATTAAAAGAAATAAGAAAAAATATAAAAAAGAAAGACAGTAATAATATATAATATAAGTAATACTCTCCATTTTAGTAGCATAATTTCCAGATGGTAAAACAAATAAAATGGAAAGTAAATTTAACACCCTCAGCAGACCACCACAATGCCATCTCCCCAGCCATACGTGGGCTAGCAGTGTCAGGAAGGTAGATGGGGGAAGGAGGAGGGTCATGGGGTCCAAAGTTTGGAAGGAGTCATATGGGTTTTGAAATGAAGTAGGAAGGGCTGCCATGTTTTGTGGAAGGTATCTGTGTGGCCTTGTGTTGTAAATCTGATTTGCTCTATATGTATAAGCAGTGGTGCAGTGGCAAATTGACAGTAGGTCAAACGCTCCACGCGCGCATGCACAGTTTTTTTTGGCTGCTCTCGTCCTGCAGCTGGATACTATTGCCTCACAGCGCGGCCGTCAGCGCGCGGCCCAGAGAGCGCCGCTGGCTCTGCGGCTCTGCAGCTGCATGCTTCTCCGGGAGTCCGGTTGGATAATGCCATGTAAAAAGCGATTGCGCGTACTTCAGCCTCAGTGACCGAGGTATAACGCCGTTATACCGAGTTATACCAGCACTGCACCACTGTGTATAAGAGACATAACATCCTTCATTCAGTGTAAATGTGAAGGGGGAGTGGCTGCCTTCCAGTTGATTAGGATGAGGCGTCTGGCAATGAGTGAGGCAAAGGCCATGGCATTGGATTGCCCAATGGATATTGCAGCGTTCTCCGGTGTCAGACCAAATAATGCAATAAGAGGGCATGGGTCAACATTCACAAAAAATATATCTGAATAAGATTTAAAAATGGAAGTCCAGAAAGGGGCCAGTGCTGGACAATGCCAAAACATATGGATAAGTGAGCCATGGGCTTGGTGGCACCGGTCGCATGTGGGATCCATGCCAGGGTTTATCTTCGCAAGTCTAGTCTTTGACCAATATAGACGGTGGAGGAGCTTGAACTGTATCAGTGAATGGCGGGCACATATTGAAGAAGAGTGTATTCGGGCAAGAGCATTTTCCCATTCTTCGTCTGTAAATTGATGATTTAGATTGGACTCCCAGTTTTGTCTTATAGCCAGTAGTGAAGAAGGTAGGGATAGGGATATGATGTTATATAGTTTAGATATTGAGCCTTTGATTGCAACCTTCACCTCCAAGATGCGGTCGATCACAGTTTTTGGAGGTATATGGGGGAACTGAGCAAATTTGTTCTTAACGAAATCACGTATCTGTAAATATCTGAAGAAATTTGTTTTTGGTAAGTTAAACTTTAGGGACAATTGTGTGAAAGACATAAATGAACTGTCTTGGTACAAATCATAAATGCTCAGAATGCCATTCTTAAACCAGTTGCTGAAGGCAACAGATACCAGTTGCTGAAGGGACCATAGTTTCCGCGGTTTGACCCGGGGGGAGGGTCTTGGATGTTGTGGGGTCGTCGGCCGCGGGGTGGGGTGCTTGGTGACATGGGAGGTAGCGGGCTTGGCTCGGTGGGGGGGAGTGCCACCCCTCGAACCTCTGCTGGGCCTGGCCCAATCAAATTCAAGGTACCCATGTCGCTGAGTGCTCGGCCCAGCGTGGGGACGGCCCTGGGATGTGGGGGAGCCCTGTCTCTGGGGGTGGATGGCGGGAGGGGGGGGTTCCTCTCATGGAATGAGTGAGCACGGCCAAATTCAAGAGGCCCATGTGGATGTACTGTTGTGTTGTTGAAGTCATTGTAGGTATTGTGTAAGTGTTGTTTGTCTATAAATGTTAATAAAAAAATATAAGTAAAAAATAAATAAAAAACGTACCTCTTCACCTTAGCCCTTTAACAACACATTCCCGGCCAATCACGTATATATATACGTGATTGGGAGCCAGCGCTTGACGGCCAATCACGTATATATACGTCTTTAACTTGTTTTTTCTTTTATTCGATTTTAATATCCTATTCAATGTCACAGAGCTGTATTTTGGCTGGAAAAGGCATATTGGGACTCCGAAAGTGCAGTACCGGCCAGATCCTGGTATTGGCGCTGTCTCGAGAATGCAGTAATCCTTGTTGCAGACTTGGTGTTACACTGTTTTTTACGTTCCGGGCAGACTTTTCTGTTAGCCTGAAGCGATCGGCTTCACCAGATCGCATGGAATACTTTTTGGGACGCCGAATTCATTATGCAGTAAAGGAATATGGCATCAGCCAATGGACATATGATCTACCAGATGGCGATCAAATAACTGGACAATTCTTTTTGGAATCCAACCGGCCACAGGTAAGAGCAATTTGACGTCAATTTCAGATTGATCATGCAAGGATTTCATAGCCACCCCCCTGCTCAGCCTATGTTGTGGTAATAACGAATGCCGTTATTGGTAATCAATAATCAGAAATGACCCCCCCCACCCCTTTCATGCATTCATGATGGAACATAATACCGATCATATGCATTTGGATTTTTAACTCTAGCTTGTGTAGGGACGAAACACCAATCGATTTAACGTTATTAGCTTAGCGCCTTATAAATAGCTTTGCAGGAATTATCCCAGATCATTCCGATATAACACTCATATTCACCACGGTATAAAACGGGAACGTATTGATGAAAAAAATATTTCTTTATGGCATATTGAACGGGAGGTTCATACTGTCAATTGACAATGACATTGGATCCATAGCTATAATATAAAATATAGATTTAGCTCTACAAACAACGTGATGCACAGTGAACGTTTGTAATGGAAAGGTGGCCTTCCTAGAGTGGGGCCCATCTAATGGCTGGCCGGGAATGTGTTTTTTAATACACTCTGCTGTTTGTACTCATTGCATCCAGACTGATTGTTGTACTGTAGATGAGAACCTTTATTGCACTACACTATTGCACTATTTTACTCTATTCTATACTCATTCTATGTCTGCACTTTATGCATTGCTTTTATTTAGTCAGAAACCTGCTAATAGTCTTTTATAGATTTGAATGACAGAAATCTATTACAATCTTTTAAACATTTGAATTATTTAAAAATGTTCATAGATTTTAATGACAGAATTTTCCGGGAAGTATTAATATAAATTCTCTGCTCATATTTATATTTATATTTTTATTTATATTTATATATAATTCAGCTTGTCTATAATTATGCCAATTTTATGCCAATTTTATGTCTATTTTGTGTCTACTTCACTGCTGTGAAGCACTTTGGGCTCCAATTCTTGTGTGAAAAGTGCTATACAAATACAGTTTATTATTATTATTATTATTATTATTATTATTATTATTATTATTATTATTATTATTATTATTATTATTATTATTATTATTATTATTATTATTATTATTATTATTATTATTATCATCATTATCATCATCATTATCATCATCATTATAATAATAATCACACTCATGTTTACTCAGCGGTTCCTCACACTGTGGTCCAATTTTAGAATCCCACTGGTCCTGTCTGTTAACCTATCCTATAGCCTTGTCCCTATAGAGCTGTGAGTCACATGATAACAGCTGATAACACGCCGGCCTCACAGCCGCCGCACTGAGCCGTATGCATCTCTTCAAGTGTGTTAACAGAACAGGTACTTTGTCTTGTTTCTCGGGCTGTAACTTATCAGTGGTTGTCAGCACTCATCAGTGTCTAGTTGTATTTATTGTCAACTATGAGTTTGAAGAGGCTGCGGTCTCGACTCCCGGAGTCAGCATTGCCTTGGCTCGGGCTGATCGCTATACTAACTCGTTTGGCTGAGTTAGGGGGAGGGAAGCCGTGGGTGGGTCCTGGGCGTTGTGGACAGCGACCCCTACAGTTCGGTCGGGGTGCCTGCTCAGCGAAGGTAGGATCTGGAGGGAGGTAGTGTGACCTTCCACACGTTACACTCTCCCGGTGAGAATCTGCGCTGCCAGGCTGGCTGCCGGCTGGCTGCACATGCGTCGGAGGAAAGCATGTGACAGTCTCCGGCCTCTCGGACCAACAGTAGGGGGGGGTGCGCAACAACCAGGAAGGGGGTTGGGAATTGGCATAACGACTAACAGTGGGATGGGAGAAAAATCGGAAAAAAGAAGGAGGGGGAAAAAGATAATAAAAAAAAATATATATTATGTTTGAAGACGCAGAGCTGAAATGAAAAACTTTAGGCTCCTGCTAGATGCTGTATATACTGCTGTATATAATGCTGTATATACCGTATATATATATATATATATATATATGTTATATATATTTGAGCTAAAGAAAAGTTACTCCTGGACTGTGTACAAAGGTTTTCTTTCAATACAGCAAATAAAATGTGATTTGTAAATTTACTGTTCAAAAAGCTAAGAAAGGGATTAAAAGGAGATGTATTTCTATTGTTGGGGTTAACTTGTGGAACAATGCTGATATATACAATTGAACTCTCAATAAATTGTTGAACTAAATGAACGCATGCAAAACAGTTTAGAGCCTTGGGTTATTATGTGTGAGATTATGTGCCAAAATAAATCAATGTTGTTTTTCAGTGAAGAGCCCCGATAAGGGAAACGCAGAAACACAGTGCTGTGAGTGACCATATCGAATGTTGTCATTATTATTGGCCAAGGTATTAACCCATTCACTGCCACACTACCAAAGGGTTAACCCTTTCACTGCGACAATACAGAAGGTTAACCCTTTCATACTGCCACACGATAAAGGCTTAACCCTTTCACAACCACACTACAGAAGGTTCTATGTCGTTAATGGCTTGCTCAGCACCTGTCTGCACTGTACTTCACTTCGTGCATGTGCACTGAATACAAAATTCCACCATGTACCTTTACATCCCAACATCCGTCTGACCACACCCCCTTCCGCTTACCTTCATAAGCAGGTGTGTGGTCACCTACTCGCCTCCTTCTTCACTTTCACCACAAGGAAGTGCCTTCGGTAGATCCCCACTTGACGAGGTTGTTAGTAGAAGAAAGTTGGAAAACAAGAGATACGTTGACATCATATCTTTATTTTCTCTCTCACTATTTTCGAGAAAATACTGCGATATTGTCTTTGTTACTGGAGTGTCTGGATCATTCCGACCTTCAACGGTTTTTTCGTATTAGGAGCTCACGCCGCTGACATGCTTCCCAACTACAATCCTCCTTGCTGCGGCTGGACGGGGTTACCCTCCAGCAACACAGCTGGACTGTAGGACGCACCGTCTGTTGTGAGAAGCGGTTGTTCCAGGTTGGGTACGTACTGTTTTGCTTGCAAGCTCTGGTTGTTGTTGATGCTATGGGGGTTAGCTAACAATTTACGAAACGCCGACCCCAGGCTAGGGTCCTCTGCTCGGCTTAAAACGGCGGTCGGAGGATCTGGGTCTGACGCCCATGATGGCTAATCTAGTGGGCCGCGCTAGGTTCTGGTGATCCCAGGATTCTAGAGCGTATGCTTCTCTGTCCCGTGTAGGCCCCATCTTTCAGTATACAAATGGAAGTATACCCTAACGAGGAAATGTGGGCATAAGATCTTCTTTATCGGAAGTTCCATGCTCAAAGGGCCCCGTGTATGTCTGGATCACCGTTGACAACTGTGTTCTGACATTTCTTTTTCTTTTCCCTGTTAGGGGAGGGATTGGGACAGCGGCCTGTCTGAAGTGTGGCTTGTTATGTCATTGTATACAGTTCAGGTGATAGCTGCTTAAGCTTGCGTACTAGTTGTGGACTACTGTTTTAGCCAGTCAGCTGTTAGCTGCGCAGCTGTTAGCTGCGGCGTTAGCTCGCTGTGTTTACCAGGCTGGTATACGTTAGCTTGTTGCTATCAGCCGAATGGCTGTTAGCTTAATGCTACACTGTTGAACGTTTTCTGTGACTATAACATGCCTTAAACACTCTTGACTACGACGTCATCTTTGACAGAGGATGTTAGTCGAACCTACCGGGAGCCCGGCCGGTGAGGACTGCGTCAACATGGAGAACCGTAGCGGCTGGGTGGCGCAGCGACGCTGCCCTTGTCGTCAACACAGGAATGCTGTGTTTACCGTCGGTGCCCCGTTAGCCAGACTGCAGTTTGCTTGGCCTGCGCTCACGGTAGGAAGGTCCCGACCAGACCTTAAACACGTCTTCTTCCTTCCCTTCTAAATGTTTTGTAATAAGGATGTTTTCCAAAATGGGTGTTGCTGCAATACATTGAGGATACAACGCGTGTTGTGTGTGAATTGTCACTGGTATAGCTTCTTCTCCATACAAATCGGGTTGTTGTTTACATGTGTAAAAAAGGCGAAGGCCGGACCAGCACTCTCAGATTTCAAGAAATAGTTTTTAATGGCAGCCTATGATACAGACATGTTTCGGAACAGGTGTTCCATCTTCAGTGTTAATAGGCTAACCGTGATAGCTTGTAAAAATGGGAGCTATATACCATGTGGGCAGGAAGTGACATCATAGAGGTGAGCTTGGGAATGCTAGTCAACTTTGACCTCCAGAGTAAGGACTTAATAATGTAGAATGTTGAAAACAAATATAAACCAGAAACTTAGATAAGCCAGTAGCAAACACAAAATTCTATAAGCAAAGAACAACAACAGAAGGAAACTTTTCACCATTCAATAATAATAATAATAATAATAATAATGATAATATAATCTTGATAATAAAAGTAAAAGTTAAAAAGTCACTTATAGGAAACAGGATAACAATTTTTTTTTCTTTTTTCGCCTGAAGCAGAGGGAGACTCTTATCCTACTCCATGGCGTGACCCTTTCTAACTACTGGCAGGACGCCATCATCCCGAGGGGCCTGCTTATCGCCAAGGCAAGACATCGAGCGGCATAAGAGATGCTAGAGACGAAGAGACTACAAGACTACCTACACACATGGTGCCTCCTGCACTCCTGCAGGCCTACTGGGCAGCCCAGAGACCGACCTAGGAAAGAGATGTCTCCGTGCAAGAAAAGTTCATCGGTCCCGGAGATATACACTATTACAAACATTGGTAACATTGCAGCTGCATATTTGAGTGATTAGCACCACAATGTCCTTTCTTAAGGGTGAATGTTTGTACAGTTTTTCTCCTAATGCAATCTTATTGTTTATGGGACTCGTTAGTCTACAATGCTCTCTAGAGGGGGAGACAGGTTACTATATTCATTTGATTAATGGCACTGTACCAAAGGGAATGAATGAAAACAATGTGTTATCCTGTTTCCTATAAGTGACTTTTTAACTTTAACTTTTATTATCAAGATTATATTATCATTATTATTATTATTATTATTATTATTATTATTGAATGGTGAAAAGTTTCCTTCTGTTGTTGTTCTTTGCTTATAGAATTTTGTGTTTGCTACTGGCTTATCTAAGTTTCTGGTTTATATTTGTTTTCAACATTCTACATTATTAAGTCCTTACTCTGGAGGTCAAAGTTGACTAGCATTCCTAAGCTCACCTCTATGATGTCACTTCCTGCCCACATGGTATATAGCTCCCATTTTTACAAGCTATCACGGTTAGCCTATTAACACTGAAGATGGAACACCTGTTCCGAAACATGTCTGTATCATAGGCTGCCATTAAAAACAATTTCTTGAAATCTGAGAGTGCTGGTCCGGCCTTCGCCTTTTTTCCTCATAATCCTTGGGATTTCAGCACCCAGTGTCAGATACTGAGAAGCGCGGTCTACCTTGACTTTGTTTACATGTGTAAAAATGATCTGGTTAGTTGTGTTGAGAACATCATGTGTGTTCATGTACCGTGAACTCACAACTAAGGGGGTTAATTAACCTATAAAGCTATGCTTAGTGACATATGAGTGAAGAATGAATTCTTTTCTCAGCCTGTAATGACAATGAACAGTGTGTTCACATATTAACAGGGTTACCTGTTCAACTGGGCCGTATCAAGGGTAAGGTAGGATGGGTGATCCCCCCGGTTCCCTGGGGCTTCCCCACCCTCCTCTCAGACATGTTGTTTACAATATATTGTGTCACTGTGTTTGTGGGGATATGATGTAACCCTTAGCTTAGTTGCTGGGGTTGTGCTAATCGCTTGAGAAACTATATTTTCCTAAAGAAAAGATTGTTTGGTCGCTTTTCGTGTGTGCCTAGCAAGGCCTGTGGCCGATAGGGAGTTTCCTGGTCCCACGCCCTGGAAGGCCCGCAGAAATTCCCCCGCCATAGAGTACGTCACTGTGCGCGTCTCTGTTGGTAAGACTTCCGTGAGTTGTTCAGGTCCATATGATGGATCTGTTTCAGGGAGTGGTCAGGGCTCCTCCTCACGAAGCTCCTACTCGGGCCTTCTGTGAGTTAGGACTCTCCTTCCCTGTGAGGGAGCCTCCTCAGAGTTCAGAGCCTCCTCCTCAGATTGTCAAGGTGAGTAGAACTTCAAAAAGGAGTTCTGCTCTATTGTGTGTGTATTCGATTCAATTAGATTATTGAGTGTGTATTGGTTCAGTGCCTCCTCCTCGGTGAGCCCTAACCCAAATATTGCATAGCTCAATGTTGCAATATATTCTTTTCAATCTATACAGCTCGCGTGGGAAGTCTCTCTGGGGATTTCCGTCTCCTCCCTATGGGAGGGTGGTGGGATGTAAAAATGTTAAAAAAAATTACCCTCAGCTGCGTCACGAGGGATTCATGTCAGTCTGTGTTCTTTCTTTTTTGAATAAAAAGAGGAAGGTACATGAAGCACGACGGCTCCGTGTCGTTCTCCCAGGCGACTTGGAGGAACAATGTTTGGTGTCTTGCTAGACTATCCATTGATGTGTTTGGGTCTCGACGCATACATAGTGCTGGCTCAGGTGTGTTTCTGTTAAAGAATCACACAGGGGCTAAGTGCGCCTTTGTTGCTTGTTAAAACAGCGTTTTTATAGGGCAACTGGGATGGAGTTTTGTCTCTTCCGAGCGCCAGTTTACTAGGTTGTCTCGATGAATTCTCGTTCATATCTGAGGGATGTTAACGGAATAGATCAGAACATAGGTAGAGGGGTCTCACGCCCTTGGGGTGGGCCACTGAGCACAGTCTAAATGGGGACCGTCTGGGTGGCGCCCTCTTTTCATGTTTTAGATCGACACGCATACCTACCCCCTCTTCTGGAGTGGGCATGTCGGCGTGGTTAGGACACGGGACTGGTCTGGTCGCGCTGGTCCAGGTCAGTTAACCCGTTGTCCGCCGGGGATGCAGATCTGCTGTTCTGGTACCCTGAGGGACTTGTGCTTTTTTCGGGGGGAAAAATGCCGGGTCGGTCCGAGTGTCACAAGGTTAGGCGCTATGGAGACCCTTTGTTGGGTACATATTGTACTCTGCACTATCGTAATGGCTTACGGCCATGCCAACCTGTACACGCCCGATCTCGTCCGATCTCAGACGCTACGCAGGTTCGGTCCTGGTTAGTACTTGGTTGGGAGACCGCCTGGGAATACCAAGTGCGGTGTGCTTAGGGCTGGTTCTCCATTCTTTTCGCTCCTCTCTCACGCGTGGCGAAGAGGGGGCTGTTGGGGTGGTCTTGGACCTCCTCTGGTAACCCTGTGCTTCCCGTACCGCCGGGCCCGGTCCGAAGTAAAGTTTCGTTGATACCGTAGGCCTGGGATAACCCTTTTTTGAAAACTGAAACACTTGTACTGCGGTATAGCCAGTGTATGCCCGCAGGTGTGTTTTGGAGTTTTTTCTTGAGGGGTTATAGGAACAACCACCATCGGTACCAAGAGGGTGGTTGATTCCCTGGTGTGTTGGAGCAGTGTCAACTCCCGGGTTACCCGGTTGAGTGTGCCCCTGCACGTTCATGACGTCTGCCAATCATGTCAGCCTTCTCTGCCTCGACCCCTCTGGGTGGTTTTTTTTTAATGGAGGCTTTGTCATGCAACAACGCCAGCATACGCCCCTTCCGCCGGGGGGGCTGTTTTCAGCTGACTCCTTTGGCGCCTGTCTCATCCACAGTGCTCCAGGCTCAGGTTACAGCCTGTTGCCTGGTTTCCCCGGTGCGCTACCTGCTACCTGCTACCTGTTGGTTAACCTTTTTGTGTGCTTACGGCCATGCTGACTGCCTGTTCTGCAGGGTCAGTGTGCCAGGCGGTGTGCTATTGGGGGGAAAGGGCCCGCTCTTGGAGGGGCCTTATCCGAATACGCTGGCGATGTGGGGGGCGGTGTCAGTAAGTGACCACCTGGTGGGGTCTTGATGCCTGGCGTCATTGACCTCTCCGGGCCCCCGTTTTCCAGGGGATCCAGTCCCTTCAGTGGGTCTGGGTCTTCCTTCGCGCTCCGCTGCTACGGCCTTGCCACGGGGTTGGGTTTGCTCTTAACCCAGTGATTTCTGGGGGCAGTAACGAGGTTGTTCCTTCCGTTCGTTCCCGGGTGGCATGCGGGTTGTGCGTGTGTGTAGTCGTGGGGTCAAGCCACGGTCTGCTCACCCTGTGCGTTGAGTTGCTTGAGTGCCTCTTCGCACGGTCGGATCCGTCGCCCTCCCGTGAACCTCCAATAGGGGGGGTATCCTCCATTAGGGAGGGTCGGGGGGGCTCGGTCCTCTCCGGTCTGATGGTTGTGGGGGGCCTCAGCGGGGTACATTGGTCGGGCTATGGCTCCCGCTCAGCCCCTGTTGCAGACAGGTGCTGAGCAAGCCATTAACGACATAGAACGAAGGGTTATGCATATAACCCAGTTCTATGAGTTAAATGGTGCGCTCAGCACCTGGACGCCGCTGCGGCCCTTGATCTCGTCTTGTGGTGAAAGTTTGGGAAGGAGGCGAGTAGGTGACCACACACCTGCTTATGAAGGTAAGCGGAAGGGGGTGTGGTCAGACGGATGTTGGGATGTAAAGGTACATGGTGGAATTTTTTATTCAGTGCACGTGCACGAAGTGAAGTACAGTGCAGACAGGCGCTGAGCGCACCATTTAACTCATAGAACTGGGTTATATACATAACCCTTCGTTAACCGTCTGTAGTGTGGTAGTGAAAGGTTAACCTTCTGTAGCGTGGTAGTGAAAGGGTTAAGACAGACAGCTGATCCCCTGCTGTGTGTGGCCTCACTTCCTACAGTATGGCTCTTCATCTGGTCACCTCATATGAACTCATGTACAACACAAGAGTGTGTATTACCCCATACTCTGCTAACTGCCTGTGTTTTGTTGTGTGTTGTTTAACACTTTGGATGCCACCAACGCTATAAGTCGTTAGTTCATGCCGCCAGTTGAGTGCCCGCCAACGACACATATCGTTTGTTTGCCGTATTTTTTTTTATTGGCGATTTGAATTCATATTTCATCAATCGAGCCTCGGGTTAGTGCTGCAGTCTCTCTGAGCTCAATGGACCTATCTCAAACCCTGCCCTCTTTTCTTGATCCTCCAATCACAGCTGTCGCTTACCTCGGACTTCCTCGACAGCTGTGATTGGAGGATCAAGAAAAGGGGCAGGGTTTGAGATAGGTCTATTGGGAAGATACCGCCCCCTATCGTCTCTCCCTGTATAACTGCACCCCATTAGTTCAGACTGATGCAGGGGGAGTGGTTAGTTTCCTCATTTAATTTTTCCCTCAAGGCATCTGAAGGATCGATTGTGCTCACCGGCCCGGAAAACACGTGGATTATGTATTTACAGGACTCAACACTGTAATCAATAAGCGTGATCGATATTTGGAATGGCGATCAGGAATTGGAATAATCTTTTTGGATAACATCTGATCTCAGGTAAGGAATCTATTTTACCAGTCTTAGGATAATCAGACCTGTTTTCACCTGTGTGTGTGGCTGTGATCGCTGATGAGGAAATGAGAATATATTTTTCAGCCCGCCTCTATAGCGTGCATAAATACACATATACTATCGATAATCTAGCGTTTATTTGAAAACGAGTCATAAATAGGCAGAAAAATTACTACGTTTTTGTGTATTTTAGAATATTCCAGTAAATGCCTTTTATCACGGAATCTTTATATTTTCCTTGAAAACGAGGGCTTTTCAAAATGCTATCAAACGAAAATGAACCGATAAAAAAAGAATCCGTTTCGACAATGTTGACTGCAAACAAGTCATTGATAAACGACAGGCAGATTAGACACATAGCCATAATTTAAGAGAGAGAATATGCATTCACAATGCTATCATTGAAGTCGGTGGTGGCATTTAACGTTAGGTTATGACTATAACCAAGTTCTGTTAACACTAGTGGACGCTCTGCGTCTCATTGCATATATCTCGCTTCAGCATATATACACTGAATACATTTCAAAATGTACCTTTAAATGCCAGCATTCATCTGGTCACACCCCCATCCGCTTACCTATATAAGCAGGGGTGGTGCCACACACTCATCTCCTTCCCAACACATTTCACCACAATGAAAAATCAAGGGCCGCAGCGGCGTCTAGACGGAGAGCGTCCACTAGTGTTAACAGAACTTGGTTATAGTCATAACCTAACGTTCTGTATCACACTAGCTCCCGCTCTGCGTCTCATTGCATAATAGGAGCTGAGCGGGAGCTAGAAGCTCGACAAATACACCCCGCTGAGGCCCCCCACAGCCATCAGATCAGGGAGGGCCGAGCCCCCCCGACCCACCCTAATGGAGGGCACCCCCCCTATTGGTGGCTTCACGGGAGGGCGACGGACCCGACCGTGCGAAGAGGCACTCAAGCAACTCAACGCACAGGGTGAGCAGAGCGTGGCTTGACCCCACGACTACACACACGCACAACCCGCATGCCACCCGGGAACGAACAGAGGAAACAACCTCGTTACTGCCCCCAGAATCACGGGGTCAAGGGCAAACCCAACCCCGTGGCAAGGCCGTAGCAGCGGAGCGCGAAGGAAGACCCAGACCCACCAAAGGGACTGGACCCCCTGGAACGGGGGCCCGGAGAAGTCCATGATGCCAGCATCAAGACCCCACCAGGTGGGCACTTAGTGACCCCGCCCCCCACATCGCCAGCGTATTCGGACAAAGGCCCCTCAGCCGGTCCCCCCAATAGTACACCGCCTGGCACACTGACCCTGCAGAACAGGCAGTCAGCATGGCCGTAAGCACACAAAAAAGGTTAACCAACGGAAGCAGGCAGCGCACCGGGGAAAAACCAGGCAACAGGCTGTTAACCCTAGCCTGGAGACTGCGGACGAGACAGGCGCCAGAGGGGACAGCTGAACACAGCCGCCCCGGCGGAAGGGCCGTATGCTGGCGTTGTTGCATGACCAAGCCTCCATTTAAAAAAACCCACCCAGAGGGGTTGAGGCAGAGAAGGCTGACATGATTGGCAGACGTCATGAACGTGCAGGGGCACCCTCAACCGGTGAACCCGGGAGTTGACACTGCTCCAACACACCAGGGAATCAACCACCTTGGTGTTACCCAATGCGGTGGTTGTTCCTATAACCCCTCAAGAAAAAACTCCAAAACACACCTGCGGGTATACACCGGCTATACCGCAGTACAAGTGTTTCAGTTTTCAAAAAAGGGTTAACCCAGGCCTACGGGTCGACGAAACATTACTTCGGACCGGGCCTGGCGATACGGGAAGCACAGGGTCACCAGAGGAGGCCCCTCTTCGCCATGCGTGAGAGGAGCGAAAAAGAATGGAGAACCCGCCCACCGTACTTGGTATTCCCAGGCGGTCTCCCAACCAAGTACTAACCAGGACCAACCTGTGTAGCGGCCGAGATCTGACGAGATCGAGCGTGTACAGGTTGGCATGGCCGTAAGCCATTACGACAGTGCTGAGTAAAAAACGTACCCAACCAGGGTCTCCATAGTGCTTAACCCTGTGACACCCGGACCAACCTGGCATTTTTCCCCCTGAAAAAAGCCCAAGTCCCTCAGGGTACCAGAACAGCAGATCTGCATCCCCGGCGGACAACGGTTCAACTGATCCGGACCAGCGTGACCAGAACCAGTCCCGTGCCCTAACCACGCCGACATGCCTACTCCAGGAGAAAGGGCAGATATGCATGTTGATCTTAACATGAAAAGAAGGCGCCACCCAGACGTTCGGGCGAACCGCGCCCGGTGGCCCACCCCCAGGGCGTGAGACCCCTCTACATATGTTCAGATCCATTCCGTCATCATCCCCCAGACATGAACGAGAATCCGTCGATAACCAACCCAGGTCGTGGGATGTGGTCGTCGGAAGAGGAAAAACCTCCATCCCAGTTGCTTTATAAAAACGCCGTTTTAACCTCAAGCAACCAAGGCGTGCCAGTCAGTCGCCTGTTTACAGCGAGCTAGTAACCCACATCAATGAACAGGCTATTTATACCTGTCATTGAATCCCCAAGGCGCCCAGGGGAACGACAAGAGGGGTGTGACACTTCCTAACTCCAACTCTTTTTTAATAGAAAAGAAGGAAGCACCAACAGTATGTATCCCAGTATACACAGCCGGGGGTAAATTTTTTTCACATTTTTACATCCCACCACCCTCCCATAGGAAGGAGACGGGAATCCCCAGAGAGACTTCCCACGCGAGCTGTACAGATTGAAAAGAATATATTGCACCTTGAGCCATGTAAAAAATTGGTTTTAGGGCTCTCCGGGGAAGAGGCACTGAACCCATACACACTCAATAATCGAATTGAATCGAATACATACACAATAGAATAGGACACCTTCTAGAGGGTCCACTCACCTTGACAATCTGAGGAGGAGGCTCTGTACTCTGAAGGAGGCTCCCTCACATGGAAGGAGGAGTCCGAACTCACAGAAGGCCCGAATAGGCGCTTGGTGAGGAGGAGCCCTGACCACCCCCCGAAAACAGATCCATCACATGGACCTGAACAGCACTCGGAAGTCCTACCAACAGAGACGCGCACAGTGACGTCCCTATTGGCGGGGGAATTTCTGCGGTGCACACGCCCAATATTCCAGGCCGTGGGACCAGGAAACTCCCCCCCCCCCCCCCCCGTAACGTGCCGAACCGCAACGTGACAGGAACCTTGAAGGACAGGGGGTGTACCCCTGACCAACAGAAAAAAAGGGAGAGGAAAGGTTACCAGTTCACCCCTTTACGACCCCACACCCATGATACGATGTAATGACAAAAAGAGAGTATGACACAGTCATAGTCAGCTCTATGAAGCATTTGACAGCTTCACACAGCGCATGAGCTAACCTGCTATCTGATTTTTACTAAGGAAAAAACACAGAATAGAGAGGGCTCTCTAAGAGCCCCGGTCCAAACTTACACATGTGCTTCTGTGGCCAGTCCAACCCAGTTGTAGGTCACATGACACACACAACCCATCATCACCTACAAAAAATGGCAAAAACACTCTACAGAGGAACGCCGTTTTTCATAATGAGAGAATACATAATTCTCGATTAGTATCGGCCACAGGCCTTGCTAAGCACACACGAAAGCGACCAAACAATCTTTTCTTTTAGGAAAATAAAGTTTCTCCAGCTGTCTTAGCACAACCTCAGCAATCAAGCTAAGGGTTACATCGCATCCCTACCACACAAAGACACAATGTAGTGCAACAACATGTCTGATAGGAGGATGAAGAAGTCCCCAGGGAACCGTGGGGAAAAACACAATCCTCCTACTTTACCCTTAATACGGCCAGTTAAAACAGGAAAACCTGTTAATATGTGAACACACTGTTCATTGTCATCACAGGCTGAGAAAAGAATATTCTTTACTCATTTGTCACTAAGCATAGCTTCATAGGTTAGTTACCCCTTAGTTGTGAGTACACGGTACATATAAACACACATGATGTTTCTCACACAACAACCAGATCATTTTCACATCTGTAACAACAACCCGATTTGCACGGAGAAGCTAATTACCAGTGACAAGACAATTCACACAAAACTCGCGTTGTATCCTAAATGTATTGCAGCAACACACGTTTTTGGAAAACAGCGTTATTTACAAAACATGTAGAAGGTAAAGCCAGAAGACGTGTATAAGGTCTGGCCAAACCTTGTCCTACCCGGAGCGTAGATCAACGAAGTGCAGTCTCAAGGCCCCGTAGAAAACACAGGCGTCCTGTGTTGTTCGACCTGGGCAGCGTCACCGCTCCAACCCGTCGCTACGGTCCCCTTTGTTGACGCAGGCTTTGCCGTCCTGGCCCAGGGCAGGTTCGACGAACATCCTCTGTCAAAGATGACGTCGTAGTCAAGAGTGTTTAAAACATGTTATAATCAAAGCACGTTCAACAGAGTAGCATTAAGCTAACGGCCGCTCCAACCGACGGTCGCTACTGCCCCTGCCCACGAGACGCAGAGCGAACGGCGCACGCGACCAGAGGGGAGCTTGCGGCGGCGCGCGAGGAGCCGGAGCTACCCCGCGCTGGGCCTTGGCCGATAGCAGCAAGCTAACGTTTCCTAGTGATCAAAGCAGGCTAGCGCCGCAGCTAACAGCTGACTGGCTAACAGTAGGCCCAACATATGTAGGCCACGCAGTGATCACAGCAGGCTAACGCCACAGCTAACAGCCCCCTCCGGACGGGTGTCCCCCAGGGCTCGGTCCTAGGACCCCTTCTCTTCTCCCTCTACACTAAATCACTGGGTAACATTATCACGTCTCATGGCTTCTCATATCATTGTTATGCCGATGATACTCAACTCTTCCTCTCCTTCCCTCCCTCAGATATCCACGTCTCTGAGCGGATCTCGGCCTGTCTGTCCGACATCTCCGCCTGGATGACGACCAACCACCTCAAACTGAACCTAAGCAAAACAGAATTGCTCCACCTGCCGGCCAAATCCTCCCCCCTGACCGACCTCTCCATCACAGTCGAGAATGCAGCTGTGACCCCGTCACCGACCGCCAAGAACCTTGGTGTTGTCCTCGACGACCAGTTGAACTTCTCTGCTCACATCGCAGCGACAACCAGAACCTGCAGATTCCTCCTGAGCAACGTCAGAAGGATACGCCCCTTCCTGACAAAAGAAGCCACCCAACTCCTTGTCCAATCAACAGTCATCTCCCGCCTCGACTACTGCAACGCACTGCTAGCTGGCCTCCCGGCCACTGCCACCAAGCCTCTTCAACTCATTCAAAACGCAGCGGCCCGCCTGATCTCAAACCTACCGAAGTCGGCCCATGTCACCCCACTTCTTAGGGACCTGCACTGGCTCCCCATTGCTGCACGTATCCGCTTCAAGGCCCTCGACCTAGCATACCGTGCGGCAAAGGGAACCGCTCCCGCCTACCTCCGGTCAATGGTCTCTAACTACACACCCTCAAGACCTGCATCTTCTGGCCGCCTCAGACCTACTCCTATCCAAGCTCCCGGAGGGTCATCAAATTCTCAGTCCTTGCCCCACAATGGTGGAATGAACTACCCATCCCAGTTAGGACAGCCGAATCCCGTCCAATCTTTCGCTGTTGACTAAAGACTCACTTCTTCAACCATTATCTGAAATGATAAAAAAAAAAAAAAAAATCTAACCCCGACTAACCTTACTGTCATGCACTTGTCCTAATAAACTAACCTACACTGTAACACGCAACACTTTGATGAACATTGTTACTCAGCTGATAGTTATACCCTTCTTGCTGTCTTGTCGCACAGAACTTGTAAGTCGCTTTGGATAAAAGCGTCAGCTAAATGACTAAATGTAAATGTAACAGCTGACTGGCTAACCGTAAGCTAAGCAGCTATCACCTGAACTTGTACACAATGATATAACACTCACCCAGACAGGCCGCCGTTCTGAAACCCTCCTCACTTTTTAAGAGAAAAGAGAAACAAGATGTCAACACAGCTTTACAACAGTGATTTTACCAACACCCGACGGAGCCAGCACAATACCCAAACTGGCCTGTGTAGCTGACTTGAACATAGATTTTCCGCTATCGAACATCTATGCCCATATCTCCTCGTGAAGGAATACTCTCATTTGGATATGAAAGAAGGGGCTACACGGTGACAGAAGAGATATCCACTCGTCCAGAAAACACAGGGATCACCAGTGTTAATGGTCGCGGCCCACTAGTTAAAACTATAATGGGCTTCAGACCAAGGTCTTCTGTCGCCTAAGAGGCTGAACAAAGGACCCTAGCCTGGGGCCGGTTTTCATAAACATTGTCAATTAGCCCCCATAGCACTAACAGACAAGTGGAGCCTGCCAGCAAACAGTACTCACCCAACCTGAAACCCACCGCTTCTCACAACAGCGGCGCGTCCTACAGTTCAGCTGTGCCCTGAAAGGTTTCACCCCAACCAACACAGCAAGGAACTGCAGTTGAGAGGCATGCAGCGGCGTGCTCCCAATACGAAAACCGGTGGAGGATTTTAGAATGATCATCATCTTCCAGACACTCCAGTACGAAGACAATATCGCCGTATTTTCTCGAAAATAGTGAGAGAGAAAATAAAGATATGATGTCAACGTATCTCCTTGTTCTTCCTTTCCTCAGAGTAAATATTTTTCTCCACGTCAAGTGGGCATATAGCAACACGTTGCTTGTGATGAAATTTGAGAAGGAGATGAGTGTGTGGCACCACCCCTGCTTATATAGGTAAGCGGATGGGGGTGTGGCCAGATGAATGCTGGCATTTAAAGGTACATTTTGAAATTTATTCAGTGTATATATGCTGAAACGAGATATATGCAATGAGACGCAGAGCGGGCGCTAGTGTGATACAGAACAGGGTTTTACCATGTTCACCAGTGGTAATCAAAGTGTTAAAGGTGCTATAGATCAAATGTTTATGTAGTGTAATCTTGAAAAAAAAAATATATATATATCTACAGTGCTATTAGAAAGGTGTGGAATAGCGGTTAGGTGGCCGAGCGGAGATTGCGTTCGTCACCAACCCCGGAGCTGTGAGCTGGATTCGCCTGTTCGAATCCAGCTCACAGCTCCGGGGTTGTCACCAGCTTGGCTGGCCGTCTGCACTAATACAATTGGCTGTATTAGAGGGTGGGAGAAGCTGGCGGGGTGGGTCCGGGTCGTTGTAAACAGCGACTCCTACAGTTCGGTCGGGGCGCCTGCTAAGCGCGGATAGGACTTGAGGGGGATAGTGTGGTCCTCCCACACGCTACGCCCTCTCAATGAGAATCCGCGCTGCCAGGTGAAAAGAAGCGGTGATTGGCTGGACGTGTGTCGGAGGAAGCACGTGGTAGCCTCCACTCTCCCAGATGATCTGACTGTGGGGGGTAAGTGCGCAGCGACCAGGAAGGGACTGGGAATTGGCATACGACTAACATTGGGATGGGAGAAAATCGGAGGAAAATGGAGGGGGGAAAAGATCAATAAAAAAAAAAAAGAAAGGTGTGGAATAAAAGTATTGCTTTTCCTGAATTTATCATTAAACAATTGTTTGCAGGTCCAAATGTAATGTTGTTGTTTACCCCCCCCCTCCCTACTTCCCATTTCCCCACGTGCAATGCACCTGATTGGATAAATGACATGCTGGCGCTCTAGTGCGACATCTAGTGAATGAATGTTATCAATAGCACCTTTTAAAATGTACCAGCACTCAATTTATAGCAGGGTGTTTTGTTAACCCTTTCAGTACCACACTACAGAAGGTTAATCCTTTCACTACCACACTACAGACGGTTAACCCTTTCACTACCACACTACAGACGGTTAACCGTCTGTAGTGTGGTAGTGAAAGGGTTAACCTTCTGTAGTGTGGTTGTGAAAGGGTTAAACCCTTGATAACATCTCACCGTATAAGTAGAGGGAGTCATCTGGGGAGCTGGCGGCGCTGGGGAACAGCACCCTCTGCAGGCAGCCGTTGGAAGGTTCCACGTTCAGCTGGGGCAGGGAGATGGCGTTCTTGATGATGGGCGAGACGGGCGGCGGCGGGGGCGAGAGGTTGCGGGAGTCTGCCCGGGGTCGCGGCTCGGGGGCGTTCTTCCGTACGTTCCGAAACGTGCGCGCGAAGAAGCGGGTGGTCTTGGAGCTGGAGGCAGAGTCCGGACTCCCCGGCTCCCCGTTGCCCCCTTTGCCCTTGTTGCCCCCGTGGTTGCTAAGGAACGAGGTGTCGCCGAACACTTCCCCCCCGCGGCCCACGTGCATGGTGTGCCGGAAGTCGGCCATCGGCGTGCTGATCATGTCCACGGAGAGGTCGCTCTTGAAGCGGCGCTTCCCCTGAGAGGCGGACACCAGGCCCTTAATCCCCGGCAGTTTGCCTAGACTCATGGCGGCGAAGAAGACAACAATGTCGTAATATCCCTTTAATTCAAATCACGAAGTCGGAATTCCAGTTAAATGTCAGTCCCAGCTTAAATTCCAATAAAAGGTCCACTGTAAAAACAAAAGAAGAAGAAGAAAAAATATATATTTACCAGGCCTGGATGGTGAAGACAGAAATTACAAATATCTGGTTGTTCCCTGTGCTGAGAATGTGTGTATGATCCATTCTCCACATGGCAAGTGCCAGATATTCTCTCTCTCTCTCTCTCTCTCTCTCTCTCTCTCTCTCTCTCTCTCTCTCTCTCTCTCTCTCTCTCTCTCTCTCTTTCTCTCTTGCCCTCTCTCTCTCTCTCTCCCTCTCTCTTTCTCTCTCTCCCAGTGGCTCCTGTGCTTCTGTACAGAAGGACTAAACCCCTCACAGCAGCAGCTTTCAATCACAAGGAATAATAAAAGGGGAAGAAATCACAAGGTCACATTTCACGGTTTCCTCTGTTTACCACGGCTCGGGACCGACTGGACTGCTTTCCACATTTGGTTTCAGTGAGAAATCAGTTCAGAAATACACATAGTCGCCGCTCCAGGTAATGAGGGCTGCTTTGAGAGAGTTCACCCTGGATGACAAAGCATTGAAAGAAAACTAAGCGACGTTCACACAGAAAGTAATTTCCCTTAATTATATTCACGGTATGCCTGCTGGATTTGTTATGGAACCGGAAGAGCGCCTGTTGCATCACGCTGACACCAGGGTTCGAAATTAAGGGGGGCTTGGGGCAAAATGCCCTCGAAAATTTACCAAATGCCCTCGAAAATCAGTTAAGGGGGGCAAGAAAAGCCCCAGACAGTTTATTAATTATATATATATAATTATATATATGCTCTACAGTGCGAGCATTTCACTCGTATTTGCCCCTAATAATGTGTGTGCGAACCGGAAAAATCATTTACTCGCAGTGTGCGAATGAAGATTACAAACAGCTCAGCTCCGCTGTTAATAGTTCAGAAACTACAAGTCCCACATTCCCCAAGGCGCATAAACGTCCAATCACAGTAGAGTTTCCTGCGGTGACGCGGCTGGTTTCATGCGAGTGAAAGGAAATGAGAACACAGTACGTGCTGGAAAACAAAGTCACGGTACCGGCATAGGCAAGTTATACATTCAGAATCAGACAACGCAAAAAATTCAGCCAGCCATGAAGCCATTCATTTTTATTTTGAGCAAAAGAGAGATGAGGAGAAAGAGGAATCCGGCGAGGCAGCTAATGTTACTCAGGCGGATAATGTTAGCGAAGTTAGCACACGCACATACACGCACACTGTGGGCCAGCCAGTGACTTTGGTGGTGTGTGCTATTGCACAGATGTGTGTCCCGTTTGCACACGCACATACACACACGCACATAGTAAGCCATCACTGGGAACGCTCAGAGGAAAGGGGGGCTGAGAATATCTGTGTCTATCTGTGTGTGTCTCGCTCTCTCTCCTGAACCTATTTCATTCAAAAGGAAGACATTGATGGACAGTAGCTATACGTATAAATTAGGGCTGTCAGTTTATCGTGTTAATTAGATTAATGAATTACACAGCAAATTATCGCGTTACTAAAAATTAATTACAATTTATTTATTTTTTTATAATTTTTTTTTTATCTCATTCATTCCATAAGAACGTAGAATACACATTTACAGACTTTTTTTTAATATGGTCCATTTGCATGTTCTTGGTATCTGATTCTAGGGACATCTATGGATCTCAGGGAATGTATTCCCAGTGTCAGAAATACTGTGTCTGTTACTAGGCTTGAGTAAATTGTAATGAACCAAATGAGAATATCAATAATTTTTTTTTAATCTTTGACTGTGAATAACACCATGCTCAAATTGACCAGACCTGAAAAATCTAAGCAAATTAATAGATGGAAGATGATTAAACAGAAGGTTTTGTAGATACAGTACTGAATTCTGCCATCCGGACACATGCAATTTGAAATATGATTATAGAATATAGACTATCAGGCATAAAATGGTTATGCGATTAAAATGCTATTAATTAGATTAATTAATTACAAATCATGTAATTAATTAGATTAATTTTTACTAGTGCTGTCAGGCGATAAAAAAAATGCATCTAATTAATTACAGGATTTGTAATTAATTAATCTAATAAATTACAGGATTTGTAATTAATTAATCTAATTAATAGCATTTTAATCGCATAACCATTTAATAAATAAATTATAGCTCAGTTGACATTACACACACTTCTGCAGTCCCTCCCGCCGTCCCTCTCTCTCTCTCTCTCTCTATCTATCTCTCTCCCTCTCTCCCTCCCTCTCCTCGCTAGTTCGCTGCCTGTCAAACCCCGCTTGAGGAAGTGTCGGGTTACACTATGCCTACGTCCCCGACACACACGCAGTCAAGTTTGTGTATGTGTGTGTCCCCGACGAGGGAGATAGATGGCACACACACATTACACACACTTCTGCAGTCCCTCCCGCCGTCCCTCTCTCTCTCTCTCTCTCTCTCTCTCTCTCTCTCTCTCTCTCTCTCTCTCTCTCTCTCTCTCTCTCTCGCTCTCTCTCTCTCCCTCTCACTCGTTCTCTGCCTGTGAAAACCTGTTTGAGGAAGTGTCGGGTTACACTGCACTACAACCATAGAGGGGGCGTTACTGTAGATCAATGCTATGTCGACGTCACAGAAACCGTCAAATCAGAACAGTTTAGTTGAGTGAGGAAGATCTCGTGAACTCGAGACTAGACTGATGAGTCAATATGGTCATTAGAGACACAGACCCATTGATACTAACCTGTATTACTATAAAACCATGCTAAACACAGAAAAAGGGCATTTATAATGCATGTCCCATTTAAATCAACTTTCCAGCCCCCTGTCAACTGTCAAATGATGTCAACTGTCAACCTGAATTAACATTCAGTATTCAATATGGTGTGATATTAACATTCAGTATTCAATATTGTCTGATTCAATATTAACGTTCAGTATTCAAGTAGAACAGCTAGCTAGCCGTTGTGGACAATCACCTTTCCACAGCAAAACGGTAGGCAAGGCACCTTGGTTGAGAAATGCAGGCTTCAATCTATGTTGTTTAGTCTATCTGTTCAGTACTGTTCAGTACTGTTTCAAGATGCACAATGAGATCTTCTGAGAGAATTGTTGAATAGATACACAAATGTTCTAGAATGTTTGATTATGACATCATACTGTGACATCACAAATGTTCTAGAATGTTCTATTATGACATCATACTGTGACATCACAAATGTATCATACTGTGACATCACAAATGTTCTAGAATGTTCTATTATGACATCATACAGTGACATCACAAATGTTCTAGAATGTTCTATTATGACATCATACTGTGACATCACAAATGTTCTAGAATGGTCTATTATGACATCATACTGTGACATCACAACGGAACATGTTTGAGTGCCATTTGAATAATATAAATAATGTTTTGGTAAGGCTGTCCCCGAAGCCTGTTTTTGGGATTCAAACTTCGTCAGGGTTCTTCGAACGGACGTTCGAACCTTCGTTTTTAATTAAAAAATGTAAATTAAAAAAAATATATATATATATTTTTTTATTATTATCCTCAAACTAAATCCTCAATTTGAATAAAGTGATTCGGATGTTCGAACCTTCGTTTTTAATTAAAACATTTAAATAAAGAAAATTATTCAAAAAAAATTTATATTATTTTTTTTCTTTCTTTTTTATATCCTCAAACTAAATCTTCAATTTGAATAAAGTGATATCTGATTAAATGAGTCCTTTTTCTTTTATTATTTTGTTAGTGATGTAATCAAAAATAACACTTGGAACAAAAAAAACGATAATATATGATTGGTAAACACTCTGATTAACCAAAACACTTAAAAGAAAACTGGATGAATTATTATAATAATATGTGGTTGGCACTTCTTTATCGTTGCTATTGTAGATAACTGGCAATTCTAGAGTTAATACACGTAAAACATTTTATTCATTGATAACCCAAAAAAAACATTATCTACTTGAGGAGAGAATGTGTATATCTGTGTTTTAACTTTGTGTACACACTTACCGCCCATAATGGGAGTAGGTATGCACTACTCATAAATAGTTTATGCTTGGGGAGAAGTCTTGGTTTTGGGGAGAGTAATACTTAGGGTTTCCAACCTGCTCTACTTCTAGAAACAAAACAGTGAACAAAATGTGTATTTTAGCAGCTTTAGGGGCTACAGGCGTGTAGTTCACCAGTTTGATAAGAATCTATTATTTGGGAAACAGAAAATACTCTGTTACACTATAACCACTTGTAAGGCTGGGCGATATGGCCAAAAATGATATCGCGATAACGATATCGATAACAATATCATATCACGTGATATCCATAATTATCGATATTGTTATAAGTATTAAAAAAAAATATCCCTTGTGGCTCCCTAGAACTGCTGACACACACTGGGCTTAAGAGATGAAATGATGGCTCATGTTTAAAGCCATTGTTGTGGGAAATGTGTAGATGGAGTGAACTAGTTTAATATAGGTCAACTAACAGTACTGAAAGACACTAGGGCGACGGTCCGGCTGATGTTCTTAAAACAGCTTTAAGATAGACAGATAGACATTTCAGTACATCACATCTTGTGCTTTTAATCTTGTACATCACATCTTGTCCTTTTAATCTTGTAACATCTTGTTCTCTCTTTCACACACACACATCTCACTCAGTCACATACACACACACTCATTTCTCTTTCACACACACACATCTCACTCAGTCACATACACACACACTCATTTTAATCTTGACTCTCTCTTTCACACACACACATATACACACACACATCTCACTCAATCACATCTCTCTTCGATGTTAAATCTATGTTCTTCTTAATGTCTTTATCTCTCTTCGATGTTCTTAATGTTTTTATCTCTCTTCGATGTTAAATCTATGTGTCATCTTAATGTCTTTATCTCTCTTCGATGTTAAATCTATGTTCTTCTTAATGTCTTTATCTCTCTTCGATGTTAAATCTATGTGTCATCTTAATGTACGTCATGTCATATCTGATATAATATGTCACGTCATCATATCTGTCATGTGGGGGCAGGGCTGGGAAGGTATTATCTGACAAGCACAGGGGTTGAGAAGTTAGAGTGTTTTTGTTCAAGCTGTGGTGACCGTCTGCTAGATCCATAGCTCTGCTGTTAAAACTTTCTTTCATTAAACAAATTGCCTGTTGAAATTGGAAATATCGTCTCCTGCTGTGTTAACAACCATCAGCCACAACACCATATAATTTTAACTGTTTACTATTTTTAAAACTTTTTTTTCCCCATGATTAACAGTAATAGCATAATCTCAATATATCTCTAACAGATTACTCATATTTCGGAATTATAACCACTCAAATCTGTGTTTGTTTGATACAACGTCTTTTTTCATCGGAAAAAAACGGATAAATATTTTTTTTACCATATTTCTACACATTTCCGCTGCAACATTACACGATATGAAATCTCGACGAAATACCTCTGAATAAGAATTAAAAAAAAGATTAAAGATTCGATGACTAATTCGGCCAGAAACGGCTTTGAGGCGAAGCGTCTTTGAGCACCTGGAAAAGCGCTATATAAAATAGATGTATTATTATTATTATAAGCGCTCATAGATACCTAAATGTCCTGCGGGCGGTTCCAAGTGGTTCTACGGCTGGAATCTTGAACTCTGGTCGCTGGTGGGAGGAGGACCAGACGTGCTCCGTGCAGTGCACTTCCTCATTGGAGCGTGCCGGCTATGGGGGGCTCGTGTTTCGGCGTATGGCACGCTGTGGACCACGGGGTCCGGTTCGCCTCTGGTTCTGTGTTGAAAATCCACTCGCTCGAACCCCCCCCCCCCCAAACCATGTATCCGCAGTTTCAATCACCGGAAGCCCGCAACAGCCTCTCTCACCTTCCCCTGAATTGTGGCAAAGTTAGCTGTAGAGCAATTACGCCACCATCTGGCGTAATAGGCGGCACGGTGGTGTAGTCACGAGTCACGAGTCACGGTGCACATGTGCAGTGGTTTGTCCACCAAAAAAGCGCCAAAAGATAGAAAAGAAACTAGCAGAGCCAGAACTGTTCAACTCCCCTGGTGCCACAGCCAGCAGAGAAGCCTGTTTACTGTAGCTTTCAAACCAGCTGCAGCCTGAGAACTGGAGTGTGAGGGGCTGTAACACTAAAGATGGCGGCCACGACAAAGAATTGCGGTCCCTTGTGGCTCCCTGGTCATGAAAACTACTTTTTTAAAATATTTTGTGTGTGTGTGAGCACAGCGGTGTCTGTGTTTATTATTATTTCATGAAATTGGGAAAATATCTTAATTTTACATATATGTTCATTGTGTCAAAAGCTTATAATATGAAACACTCTAAAAAAATTGTTATAGTGTTTAGTGCCTTCATAACCCCTGGTCATGTTTTCTACTCCCATCCGCTCCCATGTTAAAACGGCATTTTTTACCATTTTTAATCTGCTCTCATTCGTTAAATTCTCGATATATTTACCAAATGCTTTGCATATTCCACAACCTAATGACACAGTCTAACGTTAGGATGTGCTGTTACCGATGTAAAACAGATTTTTTTTTTTTTTAATAATGCAGGACCTGTTGCAGAGGTCTTTATTCGGCATGCAACGACACTCAATGTTTTAGTGGTACACACAGCGGTTAGTTTTTTTAGCACACACACCGGAACACACACGCATGCATTGTCTCTTTAGAATCGCCGATGCGATTCGTCTCTGCGATTCGTCTCTGCGATTAACCCATCCCATCGTCCTTCCCCCCCAAGGGCAGCCGGGAGCAGACAGGCGTCAACGTGAGCCGCGCCAGGGGACCAATCCAAGTGCTCCTGTCCGTCTTCGTCAAGGACGCCACAGCGTTAGCGATCTATTGTTGTGCATGTTTTTCCATTGGGTTTATCTTATTGGGGGGGGAAACCCTTGCGAGCACGGGGAGAACATGCAAACTCCACACAGAAAGACCTGGGAGATACCCCACCTGGGTAACTGGCATCATGGAAACCTGGTCCCCAAGCGGGAATCGAACCCTGGACCTTCTTGCTGTGAGGTGACAGTGTTAACCACTACAAGACCATGTCCCTGTCTGCGTAGAGTCTATACATCCAACACCAAATCCCATAATTCCTAGCGAAACGAAACTGAATGTGGCCTCTCTTCCTTTCAATATGGGCTATTGCATCGCCAAAGAAGCACCTCCTTTCAATGCATTTAAAGGCCAACCTTCATGTTGTATTTCTGTTCAATAAACAATGTGGACTAGGCCAACGGTGACTTTCATGAAGAAGGAAAAAAAAGTATTGAAATTGACCCAGTTTTAGCGTTTTTATCAAACATTTTGTCTGCCCAACACAATCACCACGCACATGGATATTTTAATCAATGGTTCATAACGTGCGTGTGTAATCGAAATGATCTCGTCACAACAGGTGCAGGGCACCAGGGGGCTCACCAGGGGGCGCTGAGAGTCACACACAGCTAGTGGCAGGCACTGAGAGCCTTGCTACTACTAGCCGAATGAAAATGTATCTGTTTCACCTAACAACACTATTGCTCCGTGATCATAGCCATCCATCTCTAAAGCTAACCACTATTTGTAAAAGCCACAACCACGTTACCATATTTGTAATAATGTAAATCATTGTGTCGTTGTACATATTGTGTACACCGTTATAAGCTAACATAGCTTAGCTTGGTAGCTATTGTGCTAACAACATATCCCGACGTCCGGCTCGCTGGCCGGCATGAACGCCCGACACAAAATGGTTCTCTCCTCTCTGTACACCCCCATCCCCACGGGTACCCTGCCGGGGAGCCCATGGACGCGACAACAGCGGCAGCCGTAGGGTGCTCGAGCCCGCCGTAACGCTAGTGGTACACGATAGCTATGAGCTAACTAACGCTACGGCCGCCGCTGTTGTCGCGTCCACAAGCTCCCCGGCAGGACACACGCGAGAACGGGGGCACACAAAGAGGAGAGAACCACCCCAAATCGAGCACTCATGCCGGCCGACAAGCCGGACACCGCGGTTGTTGTTAGCACAACAGTAGCCCACTGTGATGCACCGAGTGGGCGACATGTAGCTTGCATGATGCGTGTGCAGTGCTTTGCCACACAGGTCTGAGAAGAGGACCTGCACATGATTTTACTCGTTCCCCAAACTCCTCTACATGCCCCGATCTCAAATGGTTCACGACAGTAGACATAATGCTAACGTTAGCCAGCGCCATATATCGAGTAGTACTATGACCTGGACGGGCAAGGCATACGTTTCCTGAAGTGACGTCACGGCCGTGCTAGCGTCTGATAAGCTTTTAGATTCGGCTCATTAATATGCACCTGTAGTGACGTCGGCGTTTGATAAGCTTTTTTGATTCGCGCGTGCATGTTATTCGTGCATGGACCTTTTTAACTCTTTCGGAGTGGCATTTCCGGTGTCAAATGGAAAAAAATAAATAATGAAATTATATACCAATGATGTAAACTACCCATAATTGATCAGTAGGGTTTAACCTGGATGTTGGGCTTTAAGACGCTAATTTTGCTCTGCAAGAACAACGAAGTGGATATCAGTCCATCTTATGACAACCACGTCCGATGTGGAGAGATGATAAGATGATGAATGATGATTGACGTGATGATGTGGTGATTGATTGACGGGGACACGGACACTTCTAATGTTCACGTTCAGCCATGCATTAGGTGAGTACTAGTAGCCCACTATTAGGACGTGAAATACTGTCTACTTAAATGTATAAAGTATCAACCTATCTATCTATCTATCTAATAATGAGACAATATGCAAATAAGATAATACTAATAATTGTCACGGTTCCCCGTATATGAAATGAAAGTGGCTTGCAACTTTACTGCTGGTAAAATCACTGTTTATTTCTCGTTTAGCATAGTATTACATTCCACTTCTATAAACAATCAAAGTCCTACCGTAAGAGCCTCATACGAGTCAATTAAACCTTTTTGATTAGTCTTTCCTTCGAGCTAAGTTGGACTGAACATTTCACTGTCAAAAGCGCAAATGTAAATAAGGTTTCGTCGCAACATGGTTTTCTAAATAAAGGTCACATATACAAATACCTCTCAATTTTTATTAAAAAACGTCCCAGATATACATAAACATTAATTGGCATAGATCTCTATAAACGGCCCAACACATTGATCACTTTAGGCACACACTGAAACCAGTAACATCCCAAATATGAAGCAGGTAATTACCCATACAAATAATAAATCTTTCATGGGGTTATTTACAATAATAATTCATTTGATTTCTAAAGCATTTTTCATTGTGAAACAAATGTATGCAGAGTTTCTTGTCCTCCTGATTAATGCAATGGTGTGTGTGTTGTGGTGATCTCATTCAAGGAGCACTACACAAGCGTGCGCACACACACACACACACAGTTTGTTGTTTTTGTTCTATTAGTGATTTACACACTTTCTCAGTTGGTTCATTATAAAAGATACAAACCTGAAAACAAACGCACTTAAATGTTAAATAAAAGGACCACAGTAATGAGGCAGGAGGAACATATTTTTTTAATAATGGTAAAATTGTTATTTAAAAATGTGCCCCTAAAAAAATGTTTTGCTCCTAAATTTCTCATTGTATTTAGGAGCACATGTGCTTCTTGGGAAAAAGGTTAGCGTAGAGCCCTATATATGGAGACATTAACGTTAGGTTATGGCTATAACCAAGTTCTGTTAGTTAGGGGTGACGCTTGGCATCACTACTGCACTCCCTCGCGTACGTGCACGCGCACTGAATAAATTCCACAAATGTACCTTTAATAGCAGTATTAGTCTGACCACACCCCTCATCAGCTTACCTTCATAAGCAGGTGTGTGGTCACCTGCTCTCCTCCTACCCAAGCTTTCACCACAAGGTGAGGTCAAGGGCTGCAGCGGCCGTCTGATGCCAAGCGTCACCCCTAACTAACAGAACTTGGTTATAGCCATAACCTAACGTTCTGTTCCGTTAGGGGCTCTGCTTGGCATCACTACTGCACAAAGGGAGGCCAAGCGGAGCCGCTGGCTGACAAATACACCCCGCTGACAGCCCCCCACAACCATCAGAACAGGGAGGGCCGAGCCCCCCCGACCCCCCCTAATGGAGGGCATCCCCCCTATTAGGGGCTTCACGAGAGGGCGACGGACCCGACCGTGCGAAGAGGCACTCAAGCAACCCAACGCACAGGGTGAGCAGACCGTGGCTTGACCCCACGACTACACCCACACACAACCCGCATGCCACCCGGGAACGAACGTAGGAAACAACCTCGTCACTGCCCCCAGAATCACGGGGTCAAGGGCAAACCCAACCCCGTGGCAAGGCCGTAGCAGCGGAGCGCGAAGGAAGACCCAGACCCACCAAAAGGACTGGACTCCCTGGAATGGGGGCCCGGAGAAGTCCATGATGCCAGCATCAAGACCCCACCAGGTGGGCACCTAGTGACCCCGCCCCCCACATCGCCAGCGCACAAAGGCCCCTCAGGCGAGCGGGCCCTGTCCTCCCCAACAGCACACCGCCTGGAACACAGGCCCTGCAACAGGCAGACAGTATGGTCATAACACACAAAAGTTAACCAAGGAAGCAGGCAGCGCACCGGGGAAAAAAACCAGGCAACAGGCTGTCAACCCAAGCCTGGAAACTGCGGACGAGGCAGGCGCCAGAAAGGACAGCTGAAAACAGCCGCCCCGGCGGAAGGGGCGTAAACTGGCGTTGTCGCATAACCAAGCCTTTAAACAGCATGTCAGAAGCGGGATCCTTAGACCACTCGACCCCTGACAGCTGCTCACAGAAAAAGCCCATACGATCGGCAGACGTCATGAACGTGCAGGGGCACCCTCAACCGGAGAACCGGGAGTTGACACTGCAGCAACACACCAGAGAACCAACCACCCAGGCATCACCCCATGCAATGGTTGGTCCCATAACCCCCAGGAAAGAAACCCCAAAACACATCTGCGGCACCGCCGCAGCCCGCGTTCTGGTTTCCAACAGGGCTATCCCGGGCCTACGGGTCAACGAGCATCACCCCGGACCGGGCCCGGTGATACGGGGAGCACAGGGTCCCCCGAGGAGGTTAAAACCACCCCAACAGGCCCCTCAGCGTCACCCAACCAAGTACCAACCAAGACCAACCCGCACAGCGGCCGAGATCCGACGAGATCGGACACGTACAGGTCGGCACGGCCGTAAGCCATTACGACAGTGCAGAATACAACGCACCTAACAAGGGTCCCATAACGCTCAACCCTGTGACACCCGGATCGACCCAGCATTTTTCCCCCTGAAAAAACCCCAAGTCCCTCAGGGTACCAGAACAGCAGATCTGCATCCCCAGCGGACAACGGGTGCAACTGGACTGGACCAGCGCGACCAGAACCAGTCCCGTGCCCTAATCACGCCGACCTGCCAACCCCAGGAGAAGGGGCAGATATGCGTGTTTGATCCCAACATAAAAAAAAAGAAGGCGCCACCCAGACGTGTCGGTATGAACCGCGCCCGGTGGCCCACCCCTAGGGCGTGAGACCCTTCCCCATATGTCCAGACCCATTCCGTCATCATCCCCTGACATGAACGGGAACCCATCGACAACACACAGGGTGTCGGAAGAGGAAAAAACCCCCATCCCAATTGCTCCATAAAAACGCTGTTTCACCCAAGCAATCAAGGCGCGCTAGTCAGCCAATGGCCCAAAAGCACATCCTGAGCCAGCACTATGTGTGCGTTTGGACATACCCACATCAACAACAGGTCGTTTAGACCAGGGGTTCCCAAACTTTTCAGGCCGGGGCCCAGAAAATAAGGCGTCAGAGAGCCGCGGCCCAATGCACATCGTCTGGCTTTTTTTTTTTTTTTTTTTGCCAGGCGACCGATTTTTTAAGCCAAATATCACTTCAATCCTATTAAGTTAGTTCAAGTTAGTTATTCATTTATATGTGCTATTTATGAGAGGGCTAACTTGTTGCAAAATAATAATGATAATAATAATAGCCTCATTAAAATACTATTGTTGCTTCGGTTGTTTTCAGCGTTTTATGTGCATAATCTGTTATTTAGTTTGAAATGTTCGTTGAAATAAGTAGATTTTTCGTTTTTGTTTATTTATTAAGTTAATATAAAACCATATAGTCACATTTTAGAATACAATAGAATAGAATTTTAGAATACAACTAGAAACACTGTCCTGGCATGCTTCTAAGTTCAGTGGCCTGACCAAAAAAATTTAAATAAATTTTTTTTAAATTTAAAAATTTAATTTTTTTTTTTTTTTTTTTTTTTTATCATCTCGCGGCCCACCCGTGGCTGCTCGCGGCCCACCTTTGGGTCGCGACCCCGACTTTGGGAACCACTGGTTTAGACCACCATATTGAATCCCCAAGACGCCCAGGGAAACGACAAGAGGGGCGAGATGCAATCAACTCCATGAATGAATGAATGAAAAAATTTACCCAACAGACTGCAGAAAAGGGTACAACCCAGTACGGCAATACACACAACAGGTTAAGGGGAGGCAGACCTGAGAAAGACGTTTAGTCTTGTTACCATCAGGGACCCTCATTTCCAATCCATCAAAACACATTCAACTCTTTATACAAATAAAGAAAAGGCATCACCCGTATGACCCAATCTGCACAGCTGGGAGTAAAAAACCCTGTTTTTCACATGATTTCAATCCAGTCACTCCTTTTAATCAGAGTGTAAGACCAGACCCTCCCAGAAACACCTTCCCACATGAGACCACGGTCAAGAAAAAAGATATGTAAACTGTGAGACACGTGACCAAAAGACTCAAGTTTGACACATAAACCGGGCGCAGCAGGCCTGTGAGCCCTGCGCCCAACCTCGACATCTTTAAGACACCAGCTCATGGAAGGCGTCGCCATAGCAACAACGCTACAACGGGTGGGGAAAACCTACCGGATCCTGTCATGTAACAGGAGTCGGTAGAATACCCCTCCCCCCCCCCCCCCCCCCCCTGTCAAGCACTGGCTTGGTCCTGACTGGCTCAGCAGAAAAGATCAAAAATCCCCTAAACCAATCAAGTGGGGAAGGAGGGGTTTATTCGACACCCCCTCCCGAAACACACCCTTTATCCCTACACATAGAAAAACAACCGTAGCCATCTTGAAAAACCTCCGGTAGAAAACAAAGCATAGCGAAGCTAATACAATGCCCGCTACCCACAAAAAGTGTAAAAGGTTTTACAACAAAACACAAGTCGCCTATGCGTGAATCCTATACCCGTTGCCTATGTCATACATAGGAAAAACACGCTGAACGAGAGTAAGCGGCTAGGCCGTGAAATGTGTGCGTACGAGTATTACTGCAACTAAACAACACAGCATTGTGAAAACACATATACTTAGTCAAAGCAATGGAATAACACCAGTTCTAGCTGCATGTGGAGCATCAAGCTAAATAGAACCTATTACCGAGTGTACGTTGCAGACCTTGCTTAAACTCGTAATCACAACACAACTCACCCCACAACGTAAAAAAGGGCAGATTCATATATACACAGCCCCACCATATGATTTGTTTGAAGAAACACACAGTTTGTTCGGCCAAAACACAGTCCCCCTCCGTCGGGGAACTTTCTTTATTATTACTAATTAAATAATGTGTAAGGCACAAAATCACAGAGGGGCCGGGGAGGGTGTAGGGGAGGGGACACAGAGGGGAAAAAGTCACTCCTAACGGCGTCTGCCACCTCGCGCCGCTCGAGTCTTGCCACCCCGGGGAGCCCCGGAGGGACGGTAGGTTACAGTCTGCTGGACACGACGTTCCCTACCGTCTCCTCCGGTCTGGGATGGGCCGGCAGTGGCAGAAGCGCCGTTTCGTCCCCTGGCCCTCTTGGCAGGGCCAGCAGCGGCGGCGGAGGCAGTGGTAGCGGCGACGGAGACAGCTCGACGTCGCGGAAGCCTTCTGCCTCCACCGGCAAGGACGGGAGGCGGAAAATGGGGTTGGAGGATGGATCTCTCCTCTGCCATCTCTCTGCACGTTGAGGTCATCAACCGCAGGGCCTTCCCGAACAGGCCAGCGTCGGAGAGGGCGGCCGTCAGAAGAGGAGCTCTCTTCTTCTCTGGCACACGGGCCTGCTCCAGCCAAAGGTGACGCTGGCCCAGGGTGGCCAGGGCGCGCACTTTCCCCATGGCTATGGCCAGCACCTGGGAAAGATGCAGAACAGCTCCCGCAGCCTGGGTGATCTGATCGCATTTCACCTCGGTCAGATCCGTGCCGCCCGTCATTATCCCCGATACAAATCTAGCCAGGTGGGCGATGTTAGACGCCGCAGCCAGCGATTGTGTACCAGCGATAAATGACTGGTCACCCCAATAAGCCAATCGCCTAGCCGATTTCCCCTGGAGGACCGGCTTGCACAGTGGCTCCCACACCATATCCGGACAGAGGAGCGCGGCCATCGGACTGTCAAGCCGAGGCACGCCCTCCCCCATACCTTTGACCAACCCTGCTACCCGCGTAACCGGTACGTAGGTAGGAGTTAGTCCCATGATGTTGGCCACCGCCTGACCCCGACGAACATAGGCCCCCATCGATGGGAAAAATGGGTAGACAACGTCCACCCCTCTCACTGGGGGACGCTGCCAGGGATGGCCTATGAGGTCATCAGGGACAGGTGCAGGCAATGGCAGCGGCAGCGGCACACCGTTTGCGGCAGCGGCTACCGCCATGAGCTCGGGAAACAAGGCCCGCAGTTCCCCCTGCGAACCTTCCTCCACCGACCCCGCATCCCTCACATACAGCAGGCTGCGACTGGTCAAGGAGCCACAATCCGATGCGGCCGACAATAGGGCATCCTGCCGCTGAGGCCAAGGTGGTTCCTCAACATCCTCGAACAGGGCGCCCCATGGAGCCATTTCCCCCCCCTCCGGGGTCTCCTGAGGAGGGATACTCTCCTCCACGGGGCCATCAAACAAAAATCCGTCCGCCTCGTCCATGAAGTCCTCAGTCTCCATCGGAAATCCCGAGCCGGACGCATCTTCGCTGGTCTCCAGCAGCTCCCCAAACCCAGGCCGTTCGCGTCTGCACGCCACCATCTTGCGACGCGAGCGAGCAGACGCGAAAAGTTTGCGTCGCAAATCCTCCGGCTCCAGAACAACCCCCCGTTCACCAACGGGCGATTCCCCAGAACCAGAGGAACCAGAGTCGAGATCAGGCCATCGCCGGAGCGACGGCACCGACCCCTCGGCTCTTCGGTGAGGAAAACTATCCACCGGCAGTCTCCCGGGCTGGGTCGGCAACCACGAGAGTGGCAACAGCCCAGCACCGAGGCGCACAACGGAGGCGGGAATGGAGAACCGGTGGTGAAGAGTAGGTCTAGCGGGTCTACTCTCCGCGGAATACATTATGACCCAAACCTTTTCTTGTACAACGAAAGTGAGAGAAGAAAAGATTAAGCACAATGTAAACCAGTCACAACTCTTTTCAACTAACAACACGTCAAGTGGGGTACTACCGAGGCACTTCCTTGTGGTGAAAGCGAGAAGGAGGAGAGCAGGTGACCACACACCTGCTTATGAAGGTAAGCTGATGAGGGGTGTGGTCAGACTAATACTGGTATTAAAGGTACATTTGTGGAATTTATTCAGTGCGTGTGCACGTACGCGAGGGAGTGCAGTAGTGATGCCAAGCAGAGCCCCTAACGGAACAGAACATTACGTTATCAAACATAGGGACGAAGACTGTAAAAAAAAGTGTCGACAATGTTTTATAATCTTTGTTAATTTTCATCAAAAAAATGTGGTGCCCCCGAAATACAAAAAAAAGCCCCCGAAAATCAATTAAGGGGGGCAAAAAAAGCCCTGAATTATTATTTTTTTTCTAACCCTGGTTGACACAATACACCGTGATTATGTTCTCTATTGGCGAGGCCGACCTGCGAACATCTCTAGAAATCTAAATCAGATAACGGAAAGTAACTCAAATCAATATCGCTTAAACACATTCTCTCTGATCTCCTTTCTCTTTGTCCATTCAAATAGAACTAAGCGTTGCTTAAAGGAACACGTCAACATTATGGGAAATGTGCTTACCCTCTTCTCCAGTCAGACAAGAAGGTAAAGTAGATAAGCTAGCCAAGCACAAATGAATGGGAGCGGATACAGACCAGCTAGCCTAGCTGCAAAAGCACCTCTACCAAAGTATTAAGCTATAGGCTAACTGGCTTCCGTTAATTTGTGCTAAACTAGGCAGCAGGATAGTGAAAGAAGAATAGAGGAAATTGGTATCTATGTTCTATCTATCTATCTTGTCTGACTCTGATGAAAACGGTAAGTTCATTTCACATAATGTTGGCCTGTTCCTTTAACTTCCCTTAAAAAGGTTATTTGAGTTCTTGGATCTCCAGAGAGAATTGAAATTCTTAATGAATGACTCTTTAGAAAAGATGACAAACAAACTTAAAGTGGCACTTCACCAAAACACAATGCTGATTCATTTAGCATATAATCTTGCACACATCTAAAACCTTTTGCACGCATTCATTTCGTTTGACAGTTATTGAGAGTTTGAATATGGCCACCAGTGATATCATCAAGGACATTGAATCCTTGTGTTGTGTTAATTAAATTCAAATTCAAAGTTGCTTTATTGGCATGAGAGGGGAAAAAGCCCTGCGTTGCCAAAGCAATATATTGGACACAATAAACATCAAACAACAATAAAATAAAATTAATCAATCCATAGAAAATAATTAAGGCAGAAATATGAATTCATTGTTAGTTCCTCTCTGAGATTGTGGCATTCTAACACAAACGTTGCCACTAGAGGTAAGGATTGTTCATGTTCTCCAAGAACAAAAGACAGCTTTTCTTCTTCAGTTTCAGTTTAAATGTATTTGTTAGAGAGGGACAACGTACATTAACCTGTTCCACCCGTGGAATATTTTCTGAAAATCCGCCTAAAATATATACCTAGGTAAATGGAATATTGCTCCACTTGCATATTCTTGGTATGTACATCTATGGACCTCAGGGAATGTATTCACAGTGTCAGAAATATTGTGTCTATTACTAGGCTTGCTTAAATAGTGATGAAACAAAGGAGAATATGAATTATGATTTTTCTTTGAATCTTTGACAGTGAATAACACCATGCTAATAATGACCAAACATTAAAAACGGCCACTGATCTCGTTCAGTACCCTCTTGATATCATGTGTAAAAAAAAATCGAAGGAAATTTATAAAGGGAAGATGATTAAACCGAAGGTTCTGTAGATACAGTACTGAATTCTCCCATCCGGACCAATGCAATTTGAAATATTATTATAGAATAGGAGGCTTATAAATTACTGTATTATAGCCAATTCGCACATTTATATATATATATATATATATACATATATTATCTTTCTAATGCCTGAGTTCAATTTGGATTTAGTATCACCAGGCGTGCATAAGAACAGATAATGAAATCTACTGTAATCTACTGTACTTTTTTTATTTTCACCACAGTGCAACCATTTTGAAACTAATTTCAGATCTAATTGTTGCTACATGCTAACAATAGGGAGGAGAAACTAACTGCGTTTCAATATTTGTCAAAAACGTTACCTTTTGTGGTAGAATTATCCCGAATATGAACAGTTATTGAAATAATCCATACAGAACATTGAACCTTGAACCCCATAGAAATGTACAGGAAGTGTAGTTTTGAAAAATGCCAACGCTGATCGACAGCTAGCGATGTCTATTACAAAATGGGAGCAAAAAAACTACAATTCCCATGGTTAAAAATTTCCAAAATGGTCGCCCTCTCGGAATAGACTTGACCAAATCGAAAAGTTAAATCTATCTAATGACACTTTTAACCTATTGCTAAACTAACGTATTGATGATAATATACATTCTACATGCTGTTGTGACATGTTTATGATGTTAATACTTGAATACGTTTGAAATTAAAATCGCAACTTTTATACAACAGTCTAAAAAATATTGATTTATGACCAGATGTCATTTCGGTACCGGTCAAATACAGGCATGCGTTCTTCATGGGACGGGGGTGCACTACGTGCAAGCCCAGATAAGTACTCGCTATTTGCATATCAATAGCGCCGGTCGTCAGGTGTGTTAAATACGTTCTCAGATACATTCACACCTAACTTGTTGTGAATGACATGTAGGCCTGCCACGATAACAAATTTTGCTGGGCGATTAATTGCCCCCGAAAATATCGCGATAAGCGATATTATTGCGACCGGTTAGAGAATATTTTTTTGAGAAATTTATTTCCCAAAACTTTTATTTTGAAGCCCACCGCTCCGTCTTTTCCGGTGTTTTAGACTTTTATTTTGAAGCCCACCGACCGGACCGGAAGTATTGTTGTTATTATCCTAGCTTGCTGATGCTGCTGGTGGACTGGGGCCAGCTAACGTTAGCTTGCTGATGCTACTACTACTTCGACATGCTGCTAATGGGCTGGGGCCAGCTAACGTTAGCTTGCTGATGCTGCTGGTAGATCGACATGCTGCTAGTGGACTGGGGCCAGCTAACGTTAGCTTGCTGATGCTGCTGGTAGATCGACATGCTGCTAGTGGACTGGGGCCAGCTAACGTTAGCTTGCTGATGCTACTAGTAGATCGACATGAGCTAATGATAAAACAAATGTTGAGATTGTTGGTGAACAACTAACTTTAAGTTAGTTTTAACGTTAGCTACTAACGTTAAAACGCTAACGTTACACTACAAATAACGCTACTTGGTTAAAAGGAGCAACACTATTGAGAAATGTAGTTAAGCTATGTGGTGTTGCCCCACGGAGCTCCTGTGCTGTGCTCTCTGCTCTGTAGTAAAGCCAGCGGCCCGCCTCCCAACACGGACAGTGACTGACAATGGGCACTGGTTCCGCCTCATTAAAACAAACGCGCAAATAGCAATTAATCGCGCCCGTCAAAATCATTGCATTAATTTTAATTATCGCGGCAATTAATCGATTTATTGCTTATCGCGGCAGGCCTAATGACATGTGTTACATTCCATTCGTAGAGGCAATTAGGCACTGTCTGTAGTCTGTGCTCAAGCGAGGGGACATTTATGCGCATTCGTGGGAGGGCACGCACGCGCCGGGAGCGCGCATGCACGTGGCGCCATTAGGTGCGTGCAATCCCAGTTGATTTCAGGAACGCACCACTGGTCAAATATAAATGTAAATGTACCCAAAAGGCTAGTTTACATTGGCAGTCCCCCTGCCAGAAATAATGGGCTATACCTAGTACAAAAAAGATTAAAAAACAAGTACAAACACATTAGCAATAACATACATAATTTAACCCTTGCAATATACAGTTCAATCCCCACATACAGTAGTATACACATCAGTATTCCCATATTTGATTATCTATCAACCAATTCCTAAGATTAAACTTGAAGACGTTGAATGAAATGGACTCTCTAATGTTCTGTGGGCTTTTATTCAACTCAGGCGCTGTTTTATAGGAGAAAACTGATTGCCCAAATATGCTCTTTCTAAGCAGGATTTCAGAGTCTCCTCTGGCTTCCCCTCCAGTAGCACCAGTTACAGAGGAGCCTAAATGGACTTGATTGCAGAGTGGAGGTGGTGGTGGAGTTATGTCGGATTTTAGGCAGCAGTTCTTACAGAGAACAAGGGTTTCCCAACTTAATAGTCTATATATTTTTTTTAATTGCACAATGATGGAAAGATCTTGGTTTTTTTATCTAGCGTTTTGAGTGCTTGTTTGTATAGAGAAATAACCAGTGTTATTGTGGTGATGTTAGCAGTAGACCAGGGTAGACAGTAGTTTATGTAGGATAGTATGAGAGAAAACATGTACATGTTTGCTGATGCCTCTGTGGACATGTGGTTCCTGAGATGCTGAAAATTCGCCAGAGTGAACTTTATTTTAATTTGATTTGTTTACAGATCTTTGAGGTATGGTTTTTGAATCACAATACCTAGATATTTATATTCTTTATTATTCAATTTGGGCAAATATTCTGTTCTAATGGTCTGATATTTTGGAGGATAGCAGGAAATGTGCTTTGTTCTCTTAGCTTCCAACATTTAGAGTGTCTCCCTTTATATTTTTATCTATGATCACACTCTATATTTAGAAAGTGTTTTTCTTTATTTTAAAGCTGTGAGTTCAATGTAATTTGCCAGTTTGATGTCTCTGTTTAGTTGCTTATAGCATTCAGTTTTGGTTTGTGATTCCATTTGAGTTTTCCAATGTTTTGTGTAATTAGATTTTAGGTGGTCAATCTGTTTAATTTGTAGGCGTCTTTGGATCATGACTAATCATGATTAATGTTAGTGAGTTAGTAAATTACAGCTCAATGAAATTGTATGATAGCAGTCCCTATAAGACAAGGTATTGCTATTTTTTCAGCTACATCATTTCATGGAGCTGTAATTAACACAACAATGTCCCTGATGACATCACTGGTGGACATATGGTGGAATACTGTATACTTCATCAGATCATATATTTATCATTTAGCATTTTAGCATTTAGCATTTTTTGATTATATATTAGATTTAGATGATTGGATTATTAGATTATATATTGTAACTATTTATTGTAGGGCAAATATAACTGAGAGGGCATACATACCCTCATCTCGCACCTTGTTGCCCATATGCACATGTCCAGAGTTAATTATATTGATTTGTTATATTGTTTACACTGCTTTTTGTGGGGGACAACAGCATTACCTGGTTACCCCAGCCTCTAGTATGCCAAACCCTTGTTTACAAACAGTTAACATCCCACCGTCAGACACTAATCACTCTACCAGAGGTTTATGAGCACCCCCGTAAAACCAAAATAAATATTTCCGCTATCCCTTCCCCCCTTTTCCCCCAAGCCTAGTAGTGGAAATTCCAGTCCGTTTGGCACGGCGGACAGGGAGGGTTTCCTTCGTGGCTGTGCCGGGGAAAGCACGACTACTGGACGCTGTTGCTGTGGCTGTCTGACCTGCCGACCCGACACACTGAATGGGAGGTTATAAATAGCCCTGTTAAGGAAGTGTAATTGGATTGTGTCACCTTACAGTCTCCACTAGATACTCCCGTGTTTTCTCTGCTTACTACCGGCGAGGCTGCGGGTCGGGGCCACGTTTAAACTGCACAATAGAGCATCTTCACAGGGTCCAAAAGGATGGACCCTACCTCTGGAACGAACTCGAGGCTATAGCTTGTGGTCCTGAAAAGATCTTGGAGGCCCTGCCCAAAAACAGACTCGGGAAAAACCAGGCCCAGCCTGAAAGGGACCTAATGTAATTAGACCTGCCCTAATGAACTCTACATGACTGAACAACACGAGAGAGAGAGAGAGAGAGAGAGAGAGAGAGAGAGAGAGAGAGAGAGAGAGAGAGAGACAAACAGACACGATATAGACAGACAAATGATCAACCATATATCCTTTGCTATTTTAAGCTTGTTCTGGAAGAAATTACTGTGAGTGTCAACCTTTAGTAAAGTCCTGTCTTTAGTTATCCTAAATAAATCTTATACAATTGATATCTTAATTATAACTTATTAACCTAGTTGTATAGTGCATAATGAAACGATTGTCAATCTGTATTGTTCTAGAGAAAGAATGGGCATTCATTCAAGTCAAAGTTAATTTATCATGGATGATTCCATCATTCCAAGCTGAGAGAGAGAGAGAGAGAGAGAGAGAGAGAGAGAGAGAGAGAGAGAGAGAGAGAGAGAGAGAGAGAGAGAGAGAGAGAGAGAGAGAGAGAGAGAGAGAGAGAGACACACACAGAGAGAGAGAGAGAGAGAGAGAGAGAGAGAGAGAGAGAGAGAGAGAGAGAGAGAGAGAGAGAGAGAGAGAGAGAGAGAGAGAGAGAGAGAGAGAGAGAGAGAGGGAGAGAGAGAGAGACAGCCCTGGCAGCATGTTTATTTGTTTATTTATTTACCCAGGGACAATGCACATTAATCAACATTTTCTGTTTCCACATCAATGGGAGAGAGTGGCTTGGGAGGTAGAGCCGTCGTCTGGTAATTGGAAGGTTCCCAATTTGATTCCCTGAACAAGACACTTAATTACTCCTGATGAGCAGGTTGGCACCTTGCATGGTTGCCCCCACTGTCGGTGTGTGAATGTATGAGTGAAGGGGTGAATGTGAGGCATAAATTGTAACGCGCGTTGGATAAAAGCACTATATACATGCAGGCCAGGCCATTTACCATCAATATAAATGTGCTAGTAGAGTTAGCTAAAGAGCTAATCCATAGTCCCTGCCTAACATGCAGGTATTTTGGTGTTGGAGGTAACCCACAGAAACACAGGTATTACATGCAAACTCCACACAGAGAGGCCTCCCGCTGGGGTTCGAACCCTGGACCTTCTTGCTGTGAGGCAGCAGTGCTACTGTAACCACCGCGCCACGCGGTGCTGCTTCTAATCTCTGATTGTCAGTTGGTTGCAGGCCAACAGAACCCTTTCACTACCACACTACCAAAGGGTTAACCCTTTCACTGCGACAATACAGAAGGTTAACCCGTTCACTGCCACACTACAGAAGGTTAACCCTTTCACTGTGACAATACAGATTAACCCTTTCACTGCCACACTACAGAAGGTTAACCCTTAGGCGGCCGGGTAGCGCAGCGGACTAAGCGCCTGTCTACCACCGCAGAGACAGTGGGATCGAATCCAACTGCCAGCGGTACCTCCGGCTTGGTCGGTCGTCATACTGACACAATTGGCAGTGTCAGCGGGTGGAGAGCCGGTGGGGTGGGTCCTGGTCGTTGTAAACAGCGACTCCTACAGGTCGGTCAGGGCGCTTGCACAGCGAGGGAGGGAACTGGGGGAGGTAGTGTGAGCCTCCCATGCGTTACACTTCCCCAGTGAGAGTCCTCGCTGTCAGGTGAAAAGAGGCTGCTGGCTGTCTCCACATGTATCGGAGGACGCATGTGATAGACTTCAGGGCTCCCTAGACCGGCAAGTGGGGGGCAAATTGGCATAACGACTAAATTGGGATGGGAGAAAAATACAGAAAAATAGGAGGAGAAAAAGTAGATACAAAAAAAGAAGATTAACCCTTTCACTACCACGCCACCAAAGGGTTAACCCTTTCACTGCGACAATACAGAAGGTTAACCCGTTCACTGCCACACTACAGAAGGTTAACCCTTTCACTACCACACTACAGACGTGTGGTAGTGAAGGGGTTAACCGCCTGCAGTGTGGTAGTGAAAGGGTTAAAGCTAATATAATTATGACACAAAGACAGTCTTTATCTTTGAAAGACGGGGCCCATCGATTTGACTTGCACCCACCCCAAGACCCCTGGTAATAATATCAACTAATAAAGAAACTTGAAACTTGAATTTTCGACCTGACTCTTGCCTGACCGAATAGTTGACCCACTGGCAAAGCCTCCTCTGGCCTCTAATAGGGCTCTCTGGCTAAGAGGACCCGCAAAGACCTCTCCTGCACCACAACCACTGGGTTTGGTAGCTGTGTCTTTACATCTTGAATCTGACTTCAGTGTGTAACCTTCTTTCCTTCCCCATCTTATCCCCACTCATTTACAGTACAACAACAACAAGGGAATATCTCCAATCTACTTAACTCACTACCTAGTACTCACTACATAGTACTTACTGGCAGCAAGTCCGTTTGGCAATTGTTCACAGAAGTCCTAAAGCTCTGAGACGACCTTAAAGCGTTTCCATCCAGTGTGGGTGGTCTTCACACCTCTCACTCAGGGGTCCGCGGGCCGCGGGGGGCAGGGGGTCCGCTGGCACGCGCCGTCGACCCGCTGAAGAGGTTAATCCGAGTATGTGGCACCACACCGTCCCGCGGGACGTCCTGTGTCTTCCCACTCCTCTCCTCCTCCTCTCCCTCCACGCCGGTCCCCTTTATCCTTTGTCTTAACGAGTCCGTCGCCCCGCTGTCAACAGGGGGTCCAGACCTTCAGGAGACAGTGAAAAAAATAGGCTATAAGAATAAAGGACCGATGCGTTTCTTTCTTTCTTTCATCTTCTTCTTCTTTTTTTTAAGTAATAAATTAAAGTGCTGTAATCCGAGCAACCGTTTTGTCTGTTTTCTTTTGGAAGAGAAGAAGAAGAAGAAAACAAAGAGGGGACTCCTCCAGGATTGTCCGTGCCCTGGATTAGCTCCTAATCCCTCCTCCTCCCTCCCTCCCTTCCAATCCACTTAAGGCTCTTGTGGTAGATCCAGGTAGGGGGGCTTCTCTGTTTTCATTCAGGGCAGCTAAATTGAGGGGCAGAAAGAGAGAGAGAGAGAGAGAGAGAGAGAGAGAGAGAGAGAGAGAGAGAGAGAGAGAGAGAGAGAGAGAGAGAGAGAGAGAGAAAATATACAGATAGAGAAAGAGAGAGAGAGTGATACACAGAGAGAGAGATATATAGAGAGATGAGAATACTGTAAACTTAGCCAAAGACTGGAGAATGGGCAGCAAGCAGACAGATTCCCATAATAAATGTGTCAGGCAGCTAAAGGTTAAGGTTGACTTATTCTGGGAACGCTCGTTTCTCTCTCTCGGTTCTGGCTTAGGAGTTACCAGTGACAGCCAGCAGGTTCCTGCAACTTTGCTTAGTGCGTGTATTCTTCAAACAAAACCCACAACAGGGTCCATGTTTATCAGACTTCAGAGTAGGAGTGCTGATCCAGGATCACTCCACAGGTTACATGACAATACACCTCACTATCGCCTGTGAGCCAATCTGGTCTCAGATCAGATTCTCTCTGGGGCTTCTGGGCACACAGTGATGAACCTGATACCAACCTTCTTGTCTGACTCTTGGGGAACACGGCAAATAAGTCTATTACCCAAAAAAATATTAAGATGATTTTCAAATAACTTGTGTTGAATGTAATGTGTGTCTCAGCCATGTAATGTGTGTCTCAGCCATGTAATGTGTGTCTCAGTCATGTAATGTGTGTCTCAGTTATGTAATCAAAGATGCTGACAAGACAAGACAAGACAGGACAGGACAGGACAGGACAGGACAGGACAGGACAGGACAGGACAGGACAGGACAGGACAGGACAGGACAGGACGCGTCTATTCGAAGCCTAACCCGTTCATGCTTCCGCGTTCGCGTTTTGCGCTCTGATTGGCCACTGATGTTTCTGGTCGCACCAATCGTGTGACGGCAAGTTCTTTCGCCGGTTAAGCTTAGGCACTCTTTCGAAGTTGGTTAAGGTTAGAGTTTGTCTTAGAGCAGGGCGATAGAACACCAGCCCTGATTCCAAACTCTAACCTTAACCAACTTCGAAAGAGTCGCCTGAGCTTAACCAGTGATAAACTAGGCGTTAGGTAGTTTGCTGCTGGTCGAGGCGGAAATGGGCGCGTCACGCGATTGGGCGCACATGTCACATGACCAGAAACGTCAGTGGCCAATCAGATCGCACCAGAAACAGCAGTGGCCAATCAGATTCGCAAAAAACGCGAACGCGGAAGCATGAACCGGTTAGGCTTCGAATAGGCGCGGACAGGACAGGACAGGACAAGACCAGACCAGACCAGACCAGACCAGACCAGACCAGACCAGACCAGACCAGACCAGACCAGACAAGACATGATACAGAGGGGAGGTACAGGTATGGGCAAAGTAATTGAAGAAAGACATAATTATAGGCAATAAAATAAAATCTGAATATAAGATATGAGAAATTTAAACAGTATAAAGGCACAAATGAGGGTCTGTATGCCAGTCATATACAGTAGGCTATGTTACAATAAATATCGGCAATATAAAATAGAATCTGAATATATACTATGAGTAAAAGTAAACAGTATACACAAGGTTATAATAATATGTTATAGTCCATGCAGGTTTTGGTGGTTAAGAGTCAGACACACTTAATGGTTAAGGGTGAGACATAGTAGTTAGTTCTGGAGTTCTGCAGCTGTTAGTTCTCCAGCTGCTGGCAGAAGTCCATGCCCACAGTTGTGGAGCCTAATGGCCGCTGGCACGAAGGACTGTCCCAGAGAATATACTCACATAGACAACAATGTGAGTCTAAAACAAACTTGTCAGTGTCAGAATTATAGGTGGGGGGAATCGAGAATCGAGATCGAAAAAAAAAAGATATTTACAAATAGCAAATCTATTATTTTTCATATTTCAGTCTTGTGATATGGGTTCAACTTGCTCATGACTTTAGAACTATAAATCATTAGCTTGTTTTCAAAATCCAACAGATTACCAAGATTGGCCAAGCCGAAAGACTTTCGCAATATGCAAGCTTTAGTTTGTAAGATAAAGGTTAACAGCAATCTAGACTCTAGATAATCATGATGAACCGAGAATCCATTTTAAATTGAATCGCGACCCCAAGACTCCAAAATGGAATGCTGAGATCCCAACCTAAACAAACATCTGCCTGTCAACACACAGTCCATTAGAGTGATCCTCCACAGTCATATGGCCATATCAGATTCCCAAGCCAGATAGAAATAATAACATGTTGTCTGTATATTCTTGTTGTCAGCAGGGATGTAGGTGAGATGGGGGAAGGGGGGGGGGGGGTTCTTTGTATTTTTAAATGATAAACCAAATGTAGGCAGTGTATTAGGGCTGACCCTATTAGTCGATTAGTTGACTAATCGGTCGAAAGGAGCCGTAGTCGACTGGCCAACCTCTTAATCGAATATATATAAAAAATATATATTTATAAAAAAAATCTTTTTTTCCAAAAGTGGCACGCATACCAGAGGCTAACTGCCTACGAAAACAGGCACAGAGGCACTGAAAGAGGATTTCACCCATCTAATGAACACACTAGACTAGACAAATATCAAGATGTATCCATCAGTGGACCAATTGCATGCTTTTGCAGAGGACAAGAAGCCTTCAGTCGACTCCTTCAGACATTAAGCACCCCCACAGCCCAAATGGAATGATAATTTTTTTTAATTTTCTTTTAATTTTTTTTATTAAAAATATATATATTATTTTTTTTAGTCGACCAATAGTCGACTAACGGCAAATTTTGGCCAATCATAGTCGACCATCCAAATCCTTAGTCGGGGACAGCCCTACAGTGTATACACATTGTCAAACAGTAGGTGCGCTCCCACACTTTTTTTTTTTTTTAAATTTTTTTTATTATTGCAAAACAAAACTTATTAAAAGTCAGTACTCAACACACAATGTATAATGAAACTTTCAGTAAAGGTGGTTAAAATATATGCAAGTACAGAAACAGGATAAAACAAAAATAGTCAATAATAACATTTTAACCGTATACAGTGTATATCCAGCGAAGTTACAATTATATAAATGTTAGTATATAATATACCCCTAATACCTATTTTCTAAAACCCTACACACATATGCTCCAGCTCAAACCCCCCCCCTCCCGGACCCCCTCTTGGATAGTACCTCCATTATCCCTCACTCCTAACCAGACACCACCATTATAGGCTAGCTTTTATTCTCTCCACCACTTCTAACCACATTGACATTTTGGATTCCTTGAGCCCCAGAATTCTTGCTGTAGATATTTCTTGATATATCACATCGAGATATGTAAGAAACCACACTTTCCGGCACATTTTTTCCGGTTGAAACCAACGTGATGCGATCAGTTTTTTAGCTACTGTGATACCCGATAAAACCAATCTTTTTAGTTGTGGATTCACTGCAAACTCAAAAACATCATTCAATAGCAATACCGCGGGGTGTACAGGTATATTCCAAAATACGAGTATTGATAATTGTTGGGACACATCTTTCCAGAATGCCTTAACTGGTGGGCAGTCCCAATACATGTGCATAAATGTTCCTTCGTCCCCATTTGTACATTGGGAGCATTTGGAGTCTTGTATAAGCCCCATTTTGCACAGCCTTATAGGAGTCAAGTATGTCCTGTGAATATAGTTCAGATTGATTTGTTGATGATCCGGGTTCCTTGATGTAAGTCGGACATTTGCCCAGGCTCCTTGCCAATCAAAGTCATTTTCCAGGTCTGGTATATCCCTCCTCCAGACATTGTCTAGTTGAAGGGTTTCATACGAGGACGTTAGTAATTGATAATAAAAACCTGATACAAAACCTCCCAATGTATCTCTTTCATAGAAAAATTTGTGGTATCTGTGGTGTTCAATTGGTATGTGTAATGGAACACCGTGAGATCTCATACAAAGTCGTAACTGTATGTAAAAAAGCCATGTGGACTCGGTGAGGTTAAACTTTATGCATATTTCGACATAACTACAGAGGCCCTTGTTATTAAAAATATCCCCTAATGAGTGTATGCCTCTCTCTTCCCATATAGGGAATCTTATAGGTCGTTTTCCCATTAAGAGAGCATTGTTATTGAATATGGGAGTGTGATTATGCCATACTTGAGGGTTAGGAAATTTCCTTTGTGTTTCCCGCCATGTCCTGATTGCATGGGTAATTATTGGGCCAAATTCTCGCTCACAATGCTTGATTGAAAGTTTAGTGTATGCTATGTCTTTCAATCTCTGTGGGGCTACTATGTTTTCTTCTAATTTTCTCCAAGATACCAAAGCCTCGGGGTCAAACCATATCTTCTTCAATGGTCTTAATGTGAAGGCATTAAAATATTGTAAAAAATCTGGGACTGCCATGCCAGCGTCTGCTTTATTTCTCTGTGCGGTGGATCTTTTTATGCGAGGTGGTTTGTTATTCCAAATAAATTTGTATGTGGAGGTTTGTAATCTTTTCCAGTAGCCCTCTGGAGGAGGTAACGGAAGCATTGAGCTGAAGAAATTGATTCTTGGTAATACATCCATCTTAACTATTGATACCCTTGCCTGTACTGAGTTTTTAAGTTTTGCCCACCTGTCCAGGTCGTCTTTGATTTTGTTCTGTATTTTTGTGTAATTGTGCTTCACCGTTTGTCTTATGGTGGGAATATTTCCACACCCAAGCATCTGAAATGTTTGACCATGGGTATCGCACCTGGGAGGGTTGTCTCTTTTTTTGCACTGGTGTTAAGAGGAAGAAAAGCCGACTTAGGCCAATTTATTTTAAATCCCGATAAATCACCAAAGTTCTCTATCAACTTGAGTATAAGCGGCAATGTGTTGTTGGGGTTTTGCATGAACAATATTACGTCGTCCGCATATAAACTAATTTTATGATGTGTGCCCTTGATTACTATTGGTTCTATGTGTTGGGATTGTCTTATAAATTGTGCTAAAGGTTCTAATGATAGATCGAATAGTTCGGGACTAAGAGGGCAACCTTGTCTGGCTGAGCGTGATACCGGAAAGATATCGGAGATGAATGTGCCTGTTGTAATCCTGGCCGATGGGTCCTTGTATAGTACTTTAATCATATCAATGAAACCTTTTCCTAACCCCATCCTTTCCAATACTGCCCATAGAAACGACCATTCCAACCTGTCAAATGCTTTCATAGCATCCAGGGATAGTATCGCCTTAGGTGTGATGTCCTCTTTGTCTGTATCTAGTACGTGCAGTATTCGCCTTATGTTATCATTGATCAGGCGACCTTTTATGAAGCCTGTTTGGTCCGGATGAACTAAAGACGTCATATGCTTTTGCAATCTGATGGCTAATATCTTAGAGTACAGTTTGACATCGGTTCCGAGGAGGCTTAAAGGACGGTAACTACCGCACTCAGTGGGGTCTTTGTCTTTTTTGTGAAGAACTGAAATGAGTGCGGTATTTTGGTGTTCAATGAAGCTTCCCTCTTTGACTGAGTATAAGATCATATTTAGTAATAAGGGTCCAAATATGTCCCAGCAAGAAATGTACATTTCTGATGGGATACCGTCAATTCCCGGAGCTTTGCCGTTTTTCATTCCGGATATGGCCTTCTTGAGTTCTTCTAATGTGATCGGTACTTCTAACTGTTTAGCGTCTTCATCCGTAAGTTTAGGGAGAGTAATTTGATTAAGATATGTGTCTAATTTGTCTTGATCAAAGGTCGTTTCTGAGTTATATAAGTCGGAGTAGAATTCTTTGAATGTATCGTTTATTATTTTGGGTTCTGTTACTAGAGCTTGTTGTTTCCTAATGGCAGTTATATCTGCAAATTTTGCATTAATTCTTAGTCGCATGGCTAATAGGTGACTAGGTTTAGAACCTTGGAAGTACTGCTGTTGTCTAGTGCTGCGTATTTGCAATTCCGATTTTTGTCTGTACATTGCTTTGATCTCTGTCTTTAGAATGTTAACTTGGTTATCTAGTCTAGTAGAGTTGTTGTATTTTAAAGAATTAAAAAGCGTTGAGTAAAGCGTTTCCATTTCAGACAGTTTTGTGTTTTGATTTTTGCGCAATATGGAGGTAAATCTATCCGAGAAATCCTTGATCATATTCTTTACCGACATCCATAATATTCTGGGATCTTGCACCGAGTTAGCATTATCTTGTAGGAATACTGTGAGAGCTTCTTTAATTTGTGTAATGAATTCCTTGTTGTTAAGTGCGCTCCCACACTTACGGTTACGGTTTCACCTGCACAAGCCTCTCTGTCTCCCTCACACCCCCCGTGTCTGTCGCTAACCCTGTGTCTGTCCGATTCACTCCCTGCTCTGTGCAAAAGGCACAGCTGATAGTGATAATCATCACGCTGATGGATCGAGAGTCCGCACCTGCAGTCTAATCAACACACCGCCTACAAGAAACCGCCTACAAGAAGACCAGGATCTCCATGCATCAGCGTCAGATCTTCGTTTATTGACAGCCTGGCAAGTATCTTGAGATTAGCTCTATTGCATATTCTTTTTTTTTCATCATGTTACCCTTACTCCCGTTGTGTTTTTTCGTGTCTCCACCCGTTTCATGATTTTTTGACGTCTCATGTTTTCCCTGTGTTTTTGTCTTGTGTTCCCCTCGTTTTTCCCTTGAATACTTACCCTGTCTCTCTCTCCGTTATCCTCACAGCTTCACCCCCCTGCTTCCCCCCCGGTCACGGATACCCACCCGCCAGGCTCAAGACACACACACACACACACACACACACACACACACACACACACACACACACACACACACACACACACACACACACACACACACACACACACACACACACACACACACACACACACACACACACACACACACACACACACACACACACACACACACACACACACACACACACACACACACACACACACACACACACACACACACACACACACACACACACACACACACACACACACACACACACACACACACACACACACACACACACACACACACACACACACACACACACACACACACACACACACACACACACACACACACACACACACACACACACACACACACACACACACACACACACACACACACACACACACACACACACACACACACACACACACACACACACACACACACACACACACACACACACACACACACACACACACACACACACACACACACACACACACACACACACACACACACACACACACACACACACACACACACACACACACACACACACACACACACACACACACACACACACACACACACACACACACACACACACACACACACACACACACACACACACACACACACACACACACACACACACACACACACACACACACACACACACACACACACACACACACACACACACACACACACACACACACACACACACACACACACACACACACACACACACACACACACACACACACACACACACACACACACACACACACACACACACACACACACACACACACACACACACACACACACACACACACACACACACACACACACACACACACACACACACACACACACACACACACACACACACACACACACACACACACACACACACACACACACACACACACACACACACACACACACACACACACACACACACACACACACACACACACACACACACACACACACACACACACACACACACACACACACACACACACACACACACACACACACACACACACACACACACACACACACACACACACACACACACACACACACACACACACACACACACACACACACACACACACACACACACACACACACACACACACACACACACACACACACACACACACACACACACACACACACACACACACACACACACACACACACACACACACACACACACACCGCACTGGAGTGTGTTAACGTTTTGCAACATATTATTAAATGCCTTTCAGGGTTGAACTTTCCTCTGTCTCCCGTGTTGCACACTTGAGCCTACCTGTAACCGCTTCCTAACACTTCCAGAAATAGCACTACAACCCTGGCTGTCTGCTCAGGAGAGAGTGCAGGGCAGGCAGCCATAGCCTCCTGACCTCGGCTGAGTGTCCCGACACAGCCTGACCTCAGCCAGAGCAGGATTAGTGGCAGCAGGGGTGGCTGGCCGTGGAGTGACTGGCCGTGGAGTGACTGGCAGCCAGGACCCATGGGGATACAACAAGTAGTCAAATAGTTGATTTCCCCTCAAATTAAAAGATGAGGATGGGTGACATTATATGACTGTTTGAAAATGGCTTCCTCCATTATCATTGAGAGAAGTAGCATTGTCTCCCAGTGCTGATGTTTGCGGCTGTGACCCATCCTCTTATTTTTATTCTAGTTTAGAACATTGGTACTGTGACCCAATGCCCATCCTCTTATTATTATTCTAGTTTAGAACATCAGGGCTGTGACCCATCCTCTTATTATTATTATTCTAGTTTAGAACATCGAGGCTGTGACCCATCCTCTTATTTTTATTCTAGTTTAGAATGTCGTGGCTGTCAGCCATCCTCTTATTATTATTCTAGTTTAGAACGTCGGGGCTGTGACCCATCCTCTTATTATTATTCTAGTTTAGAACGTTGTGGCTGTGACCCATCCTCTTATTATTATTCTAGTTTAGAACGTCGAGGCTGTGACCCATCCTCTTATTTTTATTCTAGTTTAGAATGTCGTGGCTGTGACCCATCCTCTTATTTTTATTCTAGTTTAGAACATTGGTACTGTGACCCATCCTATTAATATTATTATTCTAGTGTAGAACGTTGGTGTATTCTACTGTTAGTGGATGTGTTTGAATGATTTGTGTTAATGGAGGGATGGTCAGGAGGATAAAGTGACATTTTCCTGCAGCTTTAGCTGTATTACATTTACATTTACATTTAGTCATTTAGCTGACACTTTTATCCAAAGCGACTTACAAGTTTTGTAAAACAAGACAGCAGGAAGGGTACAACTCTATCAGCTGAGTAACAATGTTCATCAAAGTGCTACAGTGTATTCTACATCTATGTAAAGATGCAGGATGTACAATTTTAGTTAGTTAACGATGTTCCATCACAGAGCACACAGCACACAGACACTTTGTGGTACTTTGTGGTTTAGAATGCATGAATTGTCATGCCATTATAAAAACTCTATCATAGAATATGAATATAATTTTTTAATGCAATAATCTTGCCCAAAAGAAGATATAGCAGTTATAGCAACATGTTGGGAGATGACATATTCTGGAGATGGAGATTTTCTGGAACTATGCAACCATGGGGATGTATTTTATATATTTTTTGTTAACAAGAGTGATGCCATGCCTTCAAATTCTACTGTTGTACAGCTCCCTTAATAGGTTCTGACTGTGATGCTACCGTCCAAATGTGGATCTGCCATACTACATATTGTTTTCAAGTTCCAACCATTGATGGCGGTAAGCTGTCTTTAGATGTTTTGAGGACGTCTTGGGTCATTCTAATTGTAGCCAAGTGGGGGGAGATGGGGGAGGGGAATCCAGTCTGGCAAATCTGTAGTTGAAAACATTTTGAATACTTGGCTGGGGGGAGGGGACGGGGGGTGCACTGCAGATTTATCTGTTGAGACTGTGTTGATAAATTACACACACATTTCCAGTAGATCAAATATGTGAAACCACACTCAAATATATATGTAAATAATATATTCTCTAATATATACTAATCTAATACTAATTATATCTTTTTACCACAAGATCTGCTGGCCAGCAGACATGCTGCTAAATGCCCCCCATGGCTCTGGCTAGAGAAGGATTAATGTCATAAGCTGTCAGACCGACTGACCATAATATCCTACCAGGAAGCTGTCAGACTGACTGACCATAATATCCTACCAGGAAGCTGTCAGACTGACCATATCCTACCAGGAAGCGTGTAGCTTTATGCCAAGCAAGCAGTGCAAAAACTTACCGTAGTGGCATGCAGTAATGCGCCTTTCATTTTCCGCCGCCCAGCGCCCAGGTCGCGCGGAAATAGGCTGTCTATTGCCATTCTCTTTGACAAACTCTAACCTTAACCAGCTCCTTAACAACGCCTAAACTTAACCGTTCTAACCTTAACCAACTCCGAAACCATGCCTAACCTTAACCATAGAAATTATATTGCCATTCTCTTTGACAAACTCTAACCTTAACCAGCTCCTTAACAGCGCCTAAACTTAACCGTTCTAACCTTAACCAACTCCGAAACAATGCCTAACCTTAATCGGCGAAAGAATACACGTTAAAAAAAAATCACGTTAAAAAATATTTTCGATGGGATTCGAACTCGCCAGCAAACAAGCCATAGGATCCACAGCCATGTGTCCTTGCCAATTGAGCTATTGCTAGATACTGAATTTAGGGGCGGTGACTTATATATATTGAGCTCCGCTCGTGTCGCATGCGCGGGCACCTCGCGCGAGCACGCCGGCGCACGCACGCACCTGAGCGAGCACGCCGCCGCCGGTGCACGCACGGTAGCATTTGTCTGAAAAGAAGGGCGCTTTACCGCACTAGCGTGCGGTGACGAATGCGGAAGCATTTTTGCACTGCTTGCTTGGCATTAACGTACAGGCTACCAGGAACCTGTCAGACTGACCATATCCTACCAGGAAGCTGTCAGACTGACCATATCCTACCAGGAACCTGTCAGACTGACCATATATCCTACCAGGAACCTGTCAGACTGACCATATCCTACCAGGAACCTGTCAGACTGACCATATATCCTACCAGGAACCTGTCAGACTGACTGACCATATCCTACCAGGAAGCTGTCAGACCGACTGACCATAACCTACCAGGAAGCTGTCTGACTGACTGACCATAATATCCTACCAGGAAGCTGTCAGACTGACCATATCCTACCAGGAAGCTGTCAGACTGACCATATCCTACCAGGAAGCTGTCAGACTGACTGACCATAACCTACCAGGAAGCTGTCAGACTGACCATATCCTACCAGGAAGCTGTCAGACTGACTGACCATATCCTACCAGGAAGCTGTCAGACTGACTGACCATAACCTACCAGGAAGCTGTCAGACTGACTGACCATAACCTACCAGGAAGCTGTCAGACTGACTGACCATAATATCCTACCAGGAAGCTGTCAGGTTAAATGTAATTGAGTTAATTTCCACTTGTTTGTTATCCTGGGCTTTTCCTTCCTTTGTTTAAATGTCATCCTCCTCTCTGGTTGTTGTTGTTGTGAGATTGCTTTGGTTGTTGTTGTGTTATTGCTTTTGTGTTTAGTTGGTGTTAATTGTTTTGCTGTTAGACTGGCCTGGCCAGGTGTTGCCAATGTTAATTAGTGTGGGTATATATGTGTGTTTCTCTCTCTCCTTGTCGTGGCGTCATTTCCTCCTGTTACCTGTTTCCTTCCCTCGTCGTTGCTCTCCCTTGGTGGTTCTAGTAAGTGTAGTGTTTGTTTGTGCATCTTTGTTTTCTCATGTTACCAATTTGTTTTGTATTTAGTTTAGTGTAGTATTCCGTTTTGTGCATCTTTGTTTTCTCGTGTTACCAGTTCGTTTTGTATTTAGTGCCAGCGCTGCTGTGCTGTTTGTTTTGGTTGTTCCTGTACTATATTCATGGCTCTAGTGCAGGGATCGGCAATAGGCGGCCCGCGGGCCGACATTGGCCCGCCAGCAATAATTTCTGGCCCGTCAGATTATTTTGAGAATATGATATTTATTTTACGCGCAGGAAATATTCACTCGGGACACCAGGGTGTCTTTTATTGTGAAGCTGTATCTATCTACCGGTAGTCATCAATAGCACTATAGCCAATTGAAATGCTAGAAATGGTCACGTGGACTGGGAGAACCAATGGAATAGTCCCTAACGAACTTTCACTTCCGCGTTCGAGATGGAGCGAGTAACAAAATGTGTTAAAAAACAAAACAAACATCTTTGGATAGGGAAATGCAACAGGGAAATATAACGCTTCTTTTAATAAACAGGAGCCATACTTAAAATACGGGTTTATTGCAACAGGTCGGTGATTCTTGCGTGCCGAGCCGACGTCCTCTCTGCATAATATGTGGCGACAACAACAATGAGGAAATGGTTGTTATTACAACTGTGTTCAAGTTGGCAGATAAAGTAGCTGCATTCAACGCCAATCTGGAATTGGAGGGCGGCGAGTGGATATGTGACATGTTTCAAACATTAGCAGGGATTTTGGAGGACTGAACAACAAACAAGGTATGGTGAGTCGTGTTTTCATGCATTCTGTCTTCTGATCTGTTCATCACCCGCCGCGGTGATCTGCAACAGCTGATCTGCTGTTCATGAATGAATGAATGAAAACTTTATTTAACAGATTGCAGAATGGGTACAATACAGTACGGCGCAATACACACAATTGTTAAGCTGATCTGCAACAGCTGAGAGCTGTTCATGAATGAATGGATGAGTGAGAACTTTGTTTGGCGGATTGCAGAGTGGGTGCAGTGCAGTGCGGCGCAGTGCACACGGTTGTTGGGGGGATGCAGACCAGAGAAAAACGTTTGTCTTTTTTCAATATCAGTATATTAAATTAGCCATTGTTTTTGATCCTGGCCCGCCAAGCAACGGCTTGGGGAAAATCTGGCCCGCGGCAAAACCTAATTGGCGACCCCTGCTCTAGTGATTCGCTAATAAATTATCACAGTATCTGAGAAGAGCAAACTGTTGTTTACGTTTCCTCCATTCACCAGTCATTCTGCAGGCTCGGAGGTGCTCTCCGGTATTTCCGCATATTGGGTTCTACTTTCCCCTCTGGTCGTAACAGTGGCCATATCTGATCTTATCTCACCAGGAAGCCACCATTGACCGACAGGAACCTCTGGGGTTACAGCTGATACAAGGTGATGCCAACATCTGTATTCAGATCCAAATAAATACTTACTTCCTCCTTGCCATTGTCCTTGATTATAGTCTACCTTTATTTTAAGCGTCTTGTTCTCAAGCTCTATTCTTACCGCCATCTCAAAAGTCATGTCAAAAATAGTATATGAACAGGTCGAAAAGTACCTTGCGGAAAAAAATCAAATCTACGAATTCCAATCTGGCTTCAGAACATCCCACTCCACTGACACATGCCTTCTCTATTTGAACGACCACATCAAACAAGAGGTGGACGCAGGCAAATACTGCGGCATGGTCATGGTGGACCTACAAAAGACCTTCGACACTGTCAATCACTCCATTCTGATTGACAAGCTAAAAGCAATTGGTTTTGATAGACTATCAGTGAGCTGGATGCAATCCTACCTGGAGGGGAGAGAACAGATGGTGGAGGTAAAAGGTAGCCTATCCCCCCCGCTCCCAGTGAGCTGTGGTGTTCGACAAGGAAGCATACTAGGTCCGCTACTGTTCCTAATTTATGCAAATGACATGTCATCAGCTTGTGACTGCAACTTGTTCCTGTTCGCGGACAATTCAGCCCTGCTGGTCTCTGACAAGAACAAGTTACAGGTTGAAAAAACCCTCAGCTCAGAACTAGGCAAAATCTGCACCTGGCTCGCTGATAACAAACTATCATTACACCTGGGTAAAACAGAGTCCATTCTCTTCGGTTCAAATAACAAACTCAGCAAGACCGACGGCTTCTCAGTTACAGTGGGTGACAATATTGTCACAAGGAAAGATGAAATTACATACCTAGGTTCCATCCTAGAGGCAAATCTTTCCTGTGACAAAATGGCATCCAATGTAATAAAAAAAGTCAACCAACAAACTAGATTCTTGTACCGATTCTCCTCTCTGGTAAACAAGAATACCCTGAAGACTCTGGCAGGAGCACTCATTCAAGGGTACTACGACTATGCTTGCACCTCATGGTACCAAAGCACCTCAAAGGCGCTAAAAACAAAATTACAAACATCACAAACATCACAAACATCCTAGAACCCACCTCACCCCTGCCCACTTTGACAACCTAGGATGGCTTAGAGTAGACGACAGAGTACAGCAACTTGCAATGGGCCTGGTCTACAAGATACACTACACGACTAAGGTACCCATGTACATGTCAAATTACTTCCCAAAGGTCAGTGAATACCACGACCACAACACCAGAGGGAGCTCCACAAATCATGTGAAACCCAGATTCGGCTCAAACAAGGGACAAAACATGTTTTGCGATTATGCCACATCAATGTGGAAAGGCCCTACCCACAGCTGTAAAGGAATGTCAATCACTACCCACTTTCAAAACCACTCTCAAAGAGCACCTACGGGAGACTGCAATTCGAAACTGGCCCCTGTAAATCTCCTAACCTAACCCAACCCCCTCAGTAAATGTCCTAACCCAAGAATACACAAGACCCTCTTCTTGGGTCCAAGTAAGGTTTCATGAATAATCCAATGTACAGTTACCCCACCCCGCCTACCCATCACACCCACCCAATCACCTCCAATGTACAGTTCCCCCCCCCCCACCCCACCTTTTTTAGACCATTTTTGTATCACAAACAGTACTGTATTTGTAAATCTGGTATGTCATAAATGTATAGATGTAGCAATACTGTCTATCTGTATGTCATGTATGTCATATGATGAATTGAAAATGGGGGACCCTGATGTAAACAAGATGAAAGTCTTTCTCTGGTCTGCATCCCCTTAACAATTGTGTGTATTGAGCTGTACTGTATTGTACCCATTCTGCAATCTGTTAATAACATTTTCAATCAATCAATCAATCAATCAATCAATCAATCAATCAAGCTATTTACTGGACAGTTTACTTAATCAATGCACTCCCCATGGGGAACTTAGTCCTCTGCATTTGACCCACTAACTGCATTAAACACTTAGGAGCACTAGGAAGCCACAGACAGGAGCCCGGGGATCAACTCCAGTACCATGGTCAAGGACATGACGGTCAAGGACATGACAGTCAAGGACATGACGGATCAACTCCAGTCCCTTGGTCAAGGACATGACAGTGAAGGACATGGTGGTCAAGTACATGACGGATCAACTCCAGTACCTTGGTCAAGTGTTACGATTAGTACGCTTCTTCGGCATGGTGATGAACCCAGGTGGCAGAGTATAATGAGACAGAAGTCGACGTGGTGATGAACTAGGGCTGGGCGATATGACCAAAAACGTTATCGCGATAAAATTATAAAATTATTTTCATATAATTCGATATCGATAATTATCGTCGATATAATGTCCGTCAAGTTTAATTAACTTCTTATGCTGCTGCGAATGTCTCAAGTCGAGTTGATGTCGTCATCAGTCTGCGCACGTTAGCCGACAAGCGGAGTATCTCATGACAATAAATATGACACTAAAATACTCTCTTCCGCCACAATATATTGAAACGACGTCCACTGTATATCCCACACTACCATAAACGTGGCCTCAGAATTCAAAACACACACATACTCGGCACGTAAATATATAAAACAGTGCCGTGCAAGCTAGTTATCCTAGCCAGCCTGTTGGTTCTAAGCTGTGTATTCCATGACAATGTGCTAAATATGACACTAAAATACTCTCTTCCGCCACAATATATTGAAACGACGTCCACTGTATATCCCACACTACCATAAACGTGGCCTCAGAATTCAAAACACACACATACTCGGCACGTAAATATATAAAACAGTACCGTGCATTCGTGCAAGCTAATTAGCCTAGCAAGCCTTGTTGTTGAGTGAGTCCTACCTCCTTCCGGGTCTCGGCCATCTCCTTCACTGATTGGTTGTTAGCTGTTGTGCGTAAGTACGTCATCACGTAACGCTGGTTGTTGTTGTGCTGAGCCGAGGCTGAATGGAGCCAAGCTTGGAAAATCGATATATCGAAACTTTGCGACCACGTTTCATGTTTATTTCGAGGAAATAATTTATCGCGATAGTTATCGTTATCGTTTTATCGCCCAGCCCTATGATGAACAGTTTACTTTCACAAGACAAAAACACGACTGACATACAACGGTAACATTTAGCAATGATCGCGCACAGGAGGGCAGGACAGACAACACTATATACACAGACTAATTGACAAGACACTGATAGACACAGAGGGTAATTACAAACAGGACACAGGTGTGATAGACAGAACCAACCGAACACAGTACACTGGGAAAACAATAACAATTAAACAACCAGACTAACACATATTTACAAACCACAGACAGGGGAACACAAGACTAACACAGTGGAGACAACAACAACAACACAGATAATACACACAACAAACACAACTGACAATAAACAATAATGAGTTGGTGTGTGAGCTGATGCCAGATCTGCATCAGCCCACCGGTTGGCAATGTTATGTTCTGAGGTTTATTGATGGATGGGAGGTTGTGAATGTGAATGTCTGGGTCCTGGTCCCACAGGACCAGGACCGGAGGAAGTGTTACAGTCAAGAACATGACGGTCAAGAACATTATGGATCAACTCCAGTACCTTTGTCAAGGACATGATGGATCAGCTCCAGTACCTTGGTCAAGGACATGCCGGTCAAGGACATGACGGATCAGCTCCAGTACCTTGGTCAAGGACATGCCGGTCAAGGACATGACGGATCAGCTCCAGTACCTTGTTGGCCTCTGGTGTCGAAACCAATCTGTGGCAAGGGATGGTTGCATCATGTGGACACTTGCTTCTCTGTGGAGTTACGATGCAAGTCTAACATTAACTGTCTTTCTCTCTCTCTCTCTCTCACTTGCTAGCTAATGTTAACAGCATGGCCAGAGTGTGCTCTAAGGGCTTGTGTCCATATATCGCTTTTTTACTGGCTACGCTCGGAGCGGCCGCACAAAACAGGTGGCCAGGTGCAGCACTTTTCCTCTAGGCTGCCGCATGCTGCCGCATATCCTCACTCCTCATTGGGAACCATTTAAAAAAGATGCTGGCGTCCAGAAGAAACCGCTATATGGACACAAGCCCTGAGGCACTGACACGAGGCTATAGAAAAACATTTATTTTACTCAGCTATGATAATGTTCCACATTAAGTACATGCTATGCCAAAGCTCAGACACCAATGTCAGGTTGTACCAGCACACATTCAGGGCTCTACGCTAACTTTTTTCACAAGGAGCACATGTGCTCCTAAATGAAAAAATCTAGGAGCACACAAAGAAATGTAGGAGCACAGTGTGTGTGTGTGTGTGTGTGTGTGTGTGTGTGTGTGTGTGCGTGCGTGCGTGCGCAAAACTGCGCATACTAAGGGTCAAACATCTGTGCAATCGGTTGTCCAGCTGCTTTTGTACAGTATGTTGTAGTGTTGTCAAGATAACAACATTTTGACGATAGGAAGGGTAATGGAATATATTATTAGATGACAGAACATGGAAAATTCTTTATACAATTCTTTGATTAATTATAATTTAAAGAGACCCCCCTCACTATTGGATGCCTCTGAGCGTTTCCACGGATATCTTATGGCACTTTTCCACTGCATGGTACCTACTCCACTCGACTCTACTCTACTCTGCCTTTTCGGTTTTCCATTGCCGAAATTAGCGGGTGCTTTTTTTAGTACCTGCTTTGTCGAGGTTCCAAGCGTGTGGAACGGGTACCAAAAAATTACCTGAAGCACTGATTGGTCAGAAGAGAGAATCATCACTACGTCATCATTGCGCTACATGGGGGGCGTCCTGCACAAAAACACAAACCCGCCATCTTTAAATAGCCTCGCAAATACTAAACATTAGCATTGATTATTTGTTCTCCACCAAGAACAAAGTTTAGTCTCACAAAAAGATAGCACATTTTGTTATCTTATGTGCTAATGTGACTGGGATTTCCCATTATAACCGTTAGCATTGCGGCTAGCGTACATGAGCTAATAAGCTAGCTTCGACATGTGTGTGTGTCGTGCTGAAGGTGACGCCACGGCGCCCTATGACGACGACCAGCTACACTGACGGGGGGTGGAGGGGGTACTACCTGCAGTGGAAAACGAACGAAGTACCAGGTACCAATAGCGAGTAGAGTTGAGTAGAGTCGAACAAAAGGCTGAATAGCTAGATGTCATAGCTTCTAAAATGTAAGCTCTGCGCTGCTCTGTGTCGATAATGAAATGACAATTGCACGTTGACACGGCCACTACGCAAAGCTATTACTCGCACACTGTGCTCCTAAATGATTTTTCTGGTTTGCACAAATCTATTTTTACGGGCAAATGCGAGTGAAATGGTTGCACTGTAGAGCCCTAACATTAAGCTAACCTGTTAGCTACATTCGTCTCAACCAGTGGTTCTTAAATAGCATGGACAGCACAGTCACTAATGGGGATTTTTTGCTACATTCACACTGCAAGCCTTGGTGCTCAATTCAGATATTTTTTTGCTCAGATCAGATATTTTTTGTTTGGCTGTTCAAATTTTTTAAATCTGGGCAATATCAGATTCCGGTGTGAATCACATGGCCATTCAGAGGTCGCATTGCTAAATAATCAGACCTGTATCTGATTTAGGAACACCTGTGAAAGTGGCCCAAATCAGAATTGAAAAGATTACATGTAATTTGTGCTGTTCACACCGTCTGAGTCATATACAGGTATGAGCAAAGAAATCAGATTTATTTTGTCTGTAGTGTGAACGCAGCCATTTGCTTCTATAAAAACAAGGAGGCTCCTTCTTCACCTCTCCCGTGATTTGCTGCTATATTTGAGCATTCAGACGTCTGCTTCTCGGCTACGCTGTGTCTAAACAACACATTTCCTTGCACGTCTCCCACGTTTTCAACAAGGCAACAACTACTGATGTAAACGGAGCCCTGGACTCGACTCAATTGCTCATACGTGCAATAAACCTTAAATGCCAGTACAGGAGTCCACAAAAAGAGTCCTCGTTAGCGTCACATGTGGAGGCGCGTGGGCTCTGCTGCACACGTTAATTATCCCTAAATTGTACCTGCAAACATCCATAAACAAGCTGGGCTTGGCCGCGAGGCCTGCGTGAGCTGCCAGTCTGATTGCCACTGCTCCAGAGACAGATGGGGAGTTTAGAGAGGGTAATGGAACAGCCTGCGGTGGGAAAAGTGAGACGGACGGCGTCCATTACGTCAAATGAGGATCTGAGGTTTCCGATGAGAAACCCTCTCTTTCCTGAGCTCCTTCCTTTGTGTTGTTTTTGTCAGAAACAGGTTCACTTTTAAAATCTCCAATCCATCATTGTTTGTCATTCCTTTTGTTTTTCTATGCCTCTCTCTCTCTCTCTCTCTCTCTCTCTCGCTCTCACTGTCCCTTTATCTGTCTCTATATCCCTTTCTTTCTCTCCCTTTATCTGTCTCTCTATCGCTTTCTTTATCTGTTTTTCTCTGTCTCTCTATCTCTTTCTTTCTCTCTCTTTCTCTGTCTCTATCCCTTTCTTTCTCTATCTCTTTCTTTCTCTCACTTTCTCTGTCTCTCTATCCCTTTCTTTCTCTCACCTTATCTGTCTCTCTATCCCTTTCTTTATCTGTCTCTCTATCTCTTTCTTTCTCTCTCTTTCTCTGTCTCTCTATCTCTTTCTTTCTTTCTCTCGCTTTCTCTGTCTCTCTATCCCTTTCTTTCTCTCACTTTCTCTGTTTCTTTTTCCCTTTCTTTCTCTCTCTCTCTTTCTCTCTATCTCTTTCTTTCTCTCTCTTTCTCTGTCTCTCTATCTCTTTCTTTCTCTATCGCTTTCTCTGTCTCTCTATCCCTTTCTTTCTCTCTCTTTATCTGTCTCTCTATCTCTTTCTTTCTCTCTCTTTCTCTGTCTCTCTATCCCTTTCTTTCTTTCTCTCGCTTTCTCTGTCTCTCTATCCCTTTCTTTCTTTCTCTCGCTTTTTTCCATCTCTCTATCCCTTTCTTTCTTTCTCTCGAGTTCTCTGTTTCTCTATCCCTTTCTTTCTTTCTCTCTCTTCCTTTTTCTGCCTCTCTCTCCTCACACACACACACACACACACACTTTACTCTCTCCTGTCCTATCTCCTCTCCTCATTTCTCCTCTCTTTCCTCTCCTCTCCTCTCCTCTCCTCTCCTCTCCTCTCCTCTCCTCTCCTCTCCTCTCCTCTCCTCTCCTCTCCTCTCCTCTCCACTCCTCTCCTCTCCTCTCCTCTCCTCTCCTCTCCTCTCTAAGACTGCTTGCTAGTTGCTAGTAAACAGGCTTCAGTGTTTCAGTTTAACATCTGCTGGTACCACAGAACCACAAATTGCACAACCCAGCTGAGCTCTGAGATGGATATGAGACTATTCTATCACAGTGGTGCACCCACACCCCCACACACACACACACACACACACACACACACACACACACACACACACACACACACACACACACACACACATGCACACATGCACAACTGAACTCAGACATGCTTGCGCACGCACACAGACACAAATGGACCCAAACACAGACACAGGCATACACAACACACACACATAGACAGTTAGACACACAACACACGCAAACACAACCGCACACACATGGACACACAACACACACTCCGCTCTGTTTGTTCCGCTGGACTGGAGATGTACAGTGTCTTTACAGCACGGCACCAGTGCACTGTGACTGAGGTCAGAGCACCCAGACCATTACACGACACGACTCCAAAATACAACGTTCGCTAGGTTTACCAGGATCTACTGTTGCAACGTGGCTACAGAGCCCATGTCCTACCAGGTCCTCTTGGTATGTGGACTCCCTCCCTCCCTAAGTCCTACAATAATGACCCTCATGTCATGTCAATAATGACCCCCCCCCCCCCCCCCCCCCCCCCCACCCAACCACCTCCAGTGTACAGCCCCCCCCCCCCCCCACCTACCCAATCCAATGTACAGTTTCTACGTCAAATGTATATACTCTTTTTTTCTGGACTCTTTTTGTATCACAAACAGTACTGTATTTGCAAATCTGGTATGTCATAAATGTATAGATGTAGCAGTACTGTTTATCTGTATGTCATGTATGTCATTATGTTACGATGAATTGAAAATGGGGGACCCTGATGTAAACAAGACGAAAGTCTTTCTCTGGTCTGCATCCCCTTAACAATTGTATCATATGTATTAAGCTGTACTGTACTGTATGTACCCATTCTGCAATCTGTTAATAAAGTTTTCAATCAATCAATCAATCAATGTATGGTTGAGATCTTTGAGCCCAAGACACAGATTTAGTAGATTTAAATTTTTTGTGGGGGGGGGGGGGGGGCAGATACTGTACATACATTAGTATGGAAGTGTATTGCTGCCACACCAGAAACAGAAACAAATATCAGTATCACCATGTTAATGTTATATACCACCTTATCACATTATAACATGAAACGTTTTATGTTAAAACAATAAGTTATCACGTTATAACGTGAAACGTTTTATGTTAAAACAATAAGTTATCACGTTATAACGTGAAAACGTTTTATGTTAAAACAATAAGTTATCACGTTATAACGTGAAACATTTTATGTTAAAACAATACGTTATCACATTATAACATGATACTGATCTTTTTATTCTGTTTCTGGTGTGGCAGCAATACTGTACATACATTAGTACGGAAGTGTATTGCTGCCACACCAGAAACAGAAAAAAATATCAGTATCACCATGTTATAACGTGATAACTTATTGTTTTAACATAAAACGTCTCACGTTATAACGTGATACCACCTTATCACATTATAACATGAAACGTTTTATGTTAAAACAATAAGTTATCACGTTATAACGTGAAACGTTTTATGTTAAAACAATAAGTTATCACGTTATAACGTGAAAACGTTTTATGTTAAAACAATAAGTTATCACGTTATAACGTGAAACATTTTATGTTAAAACAATACGTTATCACATTATAACATGATACTGATCTTTTTATTCTGTTTCTGGTGTGGCAGCAATACGCTTCCGTACATTAGGGTTGGGTACCGTTCCTAGAATTCGGCATCGGTACCTTTCTTCGGTACCTAACTCTCTCTGTAATAACAAAGGATTTTGTGTAGTTGTCCAAACTTCTCAATTTCAACATTGTTATTTATTCAGAACATTTTGTTATTTATTGTTGTAACACACCACACAAACTAAATTGCATGATCATGTATTGTGTTTTTAAATGTTTAAATATCAACATTATCTGGCCATCTTCAGTAAATATTATTTTAGGCTCCCTCTTTGTCTAGCATATTACACTCTTATACTAAACATGTAAAGGTACCTACATTTGGTACCGATTGATCTAGCGTGAATCGGTACTCTGGAGGATTTCGGTACCCATCACTAACATACATACAGGTTTTTTTGTGTGTGTTTTACATATATATACTGTATACAAGGCAAGCCCAGGACCAAATATTAGTACTGATTTGATTTGATTTGATGTTTTTTTTATTTCCGTGAGGTGTATGCCCAGCCCATATGGGCTTAAGTTACAAGACACATAAACAATAAGTATATAATAGTATACTTGACAAATTGCTTGACAAATTATGACATTGACAATAGGTTATATAGACCAAGATGGCGACAAAAAAAAAAAATACAATAAAACGTAATATAACACAAGCTTTAAGCAATGTATGTAAACAAAGAAACAAGAGGAATTCATATACAATTATATGATATGAATAGTGTTCTATTCATGTACCGTCTTTTGGGCCCAGAGACACAGATCAGTAATATTGTCCTAATCTAATTACGGCTCTTGAGCGGTTCACTCCGGACACACTTCCCTTCCCCTCCTTCTCACGCTCCCCACACTACACTTTTAAGTCAACAGCTGAACCCAAGTCGACAAACACGCAAGATAAGAATTCCTTTTTCACTTGGACCGCTCTCAAGTTCAATGGCCTCTTTATAAAAGAGCGCAATTAATTCAAGGAAAACATTGCAACACGACAGAAGGCTACGGGACCAAATCCATCTTTAGAGTTATGTTCCTTTTACAAATTCTATTCCTAATCCCCTCCCCTTTTTACTCAGGGATTCACAGATACTGGTGTGCGATATTGGACAAATTAGGGCCGATATTGGATGGATTAGATCTGATATTGGACGGATTAAGGATGTCCCAATTACCATTTTCTTGGGGCGAGAGCTGTGGGGTAGAATGGTTTTCTGAAAGTTCATATTATGTCGTAATTTTGTGGATGGCTAAGAAAGAAAAACACAACCAACAACAAAGAAAAGAAAATATTTGAATAGTGATTTTGACATCGCTTACCATGAAGCTTGAAGCTTCGAAGCATTTGGTGGGACGTGGGACGGATACCAGACTAAAACAGGTATCGGTATCAGGACTCCATACTACTTTTCTCAATTGTTTAAACATGTTTCCTGAAACTATAGCTAAATTTCTCAAAACTCTAAACACGAAACTGAAAATAGTTACCCATTTTGTCAAAACTCCACTGATGCTAAATGAAACACTGCACTGAGTCAAAGCCACGTTCTCTCTTCTCAAAACTGATTCTTTCCACCATACACCATACACAGCCATCATATCAATATCTCTAACAGAGCATAAATTACAGTATACACTGGTGTGATAAATCTACTGAAGAGACAAATGTAACATGTCAGAAATGAAAGGTTTCTTTGCGTTATGGGCAGATAAAAGCATGTTAGATGTCTCTAATGGAGAAAGATGGATTATACGGTCAATAATCTTTTTCCAATGACCTCAAACGAATACTAAAACTAAGCCTATACAGTATACTGCTCAGTAAAATTAATGGATCGGATCGGTACTCTGTATCGGACCATACTTTGGTATCGGCAGTGAAAGGGTTATATCAGTACATCCCTACAGTTACCAGTTTCACAACTATTCATTTATCTTCTTCTTTGGTGAGAGACTTGTGCCAACACAACACAAAGGTGACACAGAGCAAATTAAACCCTTTCCATTTCAACAGCTGCGCCGGACAAACAGCATTATGGAACACTCAAACCGGCTCTCCAAACCTCCTAGCAAACATCAATAGAGAGGCTAGTGGTTAATGAATCATGAACTCTGCATTATAAAGACGTTCTCTTCTAAGCTGAACCCTGGTCTTTTTTTTCTTTTTTTTTTATCAATGTGGGGGTATGTTCACACTGTCACACATACAATTCACTACGATGAATTCCAAGCATGTTCATTTGCACTGATTAAATGACAACCCTATGGCTTAATTTTTCAGATGCTCAGATCCAGAACAACAACAAGTTCTAACAGCGGCACAAGCTCAAATTCTTGTAGGACTAACATAGTGAATAGTCACAATAGTAAATAGTAAAATGTGTATATGACTAACTATGATACTGATTGTATCACTAACATAATAAATTGTAAAATTATTATATGACTGACATAATTAATAGTCAAATTATTGTACCACTAACATAGTAAATAGCCAAATTCCTGTATCACTAACATAGTAAATAGTACAATTATTGTATCACTAACATAGTAAATAGTACAATTATTGTATCACTAAAATAGTAAATAGTCAAATTATTGTATCACTAACATAGTAAAGAGTATAGCACCAGACATCCTCCCATTCCTAACTGCAACCATCAACTCCTCACTCAACTCGGGGGTGGTCCCCACCTCCCTAAAACAAGCCAGAGTCACGCCGCTCATAAAAAAACCAACCCTGAACCCTACCGTCATAGGCAACTACCGTCCTGTCTCTCTTCTCTCCTTCCTTTCTAAAACACTTGAACGTGCTGTATCCAACCAACTTACTGCTTATCTCTTACAGAATGACCTCCTAGACCCTAATCAGTCAGGCTTCAGGACTGGTCACTCCACAGAGACGGCCCTCATTGCGGTCACAGAGGCACTTCACTTAGCAAAAGCGAAAGGCCTCTCCTCTGTCCTGATTCTCCTAGATCTATCTGCAGCCTTCGACACAGTCAACCACCAGATCCTCCTTGCGGCCCTCGCAGGAATGGGAGTGGCTGGCTCTGCGCTGACATGGCTGTCATCATACCTCAATGACCGCTCCTACCAAGTGTCATGGAGAGGGACCCTGTCGGCCACCCGCCCCCTGCGGACGGGTGTCCCCCAGGGCTCGGTTTTAGGACCCCTTCTCTTCTCCCTCTACACTAAATCACTGGGTAACATTATCACGTCTCATGGCTTCTCCTACCATTGTTATGCCGACGATACTCAACTCTTCCTCTCCTTCCCTCCCTCAGATATCCACGTCTCTGAGCGGATCTCGGCCTGTCTGTCCGACATCTCCGCCTGGATGACGTCCAACCACCTCAAACTGAACCTAAGCAAAACAGAATTGCTCCACCTGCCGGCCAAATCCTCCCCCCTAACCGACCTTTCAATCACAGTCGAGAATGCAGCTGTGACTGCGTCCCCGACCGCCAAGAACCTTGGTGTTGTCCTCGACGACCAGTTGAACTTCTCTGCTCACATCGCAGCGACGACCAGAACCTGCCGATTCCTCCTGAGCAACGTCAGAAGGATCCGCCCCTTCCTGACAAAAGAAGCCACCCAACTCCTCGTCCAATCAACAGTCATCTCCCGCCTCGACTACTGCAATGCACTGCTCGCTGGCCTCCCGGCCACTGCCACTAAGCCTCTTCAACTCATTCAGAACGCAGCGGCCCGCCTGATCTCAAACCTACCGAAGTCGGCCCATGTCACCCCACTTCTTAGGGACCTGCACTGGCTCCCCATTGCTGCACGTATCTGCTTCAAGGCCCTCGACCTAGCATACTGTGCGGCAAAGGGAACCGCTCCCGCCTACCTCCGGTCAATGGTCTCTAACTACACACCCTCAAGACCCCTACGCTCTGCATCTTCTGGCCGCCTCAGACCTACTCCTATCCAAGCTCCGGGAGGGTCATCAAAGAGAAGTCGCCTATTCTCAGTCCTAACCCCACAATGGTGGAATGAACTACCCACCCCAGTTAGGACAGCCGAATCACGTCCAATCTTTCGCCATCGACTAAAGACGCACTTCTTCAACCATTATCTGAATTAAAAAAAAAAAACTATAAAAAAAAAATCTAACCCTAACTAACCGTACTGTCATGCACTTGTCCTAATAAACTAACCTACACTGTAGCACTCAACACTTTGATGAACATTGTTGCTCAGCTGATAGAGTTGTGCCCTTCCTGATGGCTTGTCGTACAGAACTTGTAAGTCGCTTTGGATAAAAGCGTCAGCTAAATGACTAAATGTAAATGTAAATGTAAATGTAAAATTATTGTTTCACTAACATAGTAAATAGTAAAATTATTGTATCACTAACATAGTAAATAGTAAGAATGAGGAGCACTGGGAGCAAATCAACAACCTAGTCAGTAACTTGGGAATAAGTAGCTAATAATGAATGCAAATAGATATCTGTAGGCCACAGTAGAGACACAGTAGAGGCACATGAAGTAAAGACACATGAAGTAGAGACATGAAGTAGAGACACATGAAGTAAAGACACATGAAGTAAAGACACATGAAGTAGAGACATGAAGTAAAGACACATGAAGTAAAGACATGAAGTAAAGACACATGAAGTAGAGACATGAAGTAAAGACACATGAAGTAGAGACATGAAGTAGAGACATGAAGTAAAGACACATGAAGTAAAGACACATGAAGTAGAGACATGAAGTAAAGACACATGAAGTAGAGACATGAAGTAGAGACATGAAGTAAAGACATGAAGTAAAGACACATGAAGTAAAGACACATGAAGTAAAGACACATGAAGTAGAGACATGAAGTAAAGACACATGAAGTAGAGACACATGAAGTAGAGACATGAAGTAAAGACACATGAAGTAGAGACATGAAGTAAAGACACATGAAGTAGAGACATGAAGTAAAGACACATGAAGTAGAGACATGAAGTAAAGACACATGAAGTAGAGACACATGAAGTAGAGACATGAAGTAAAGACATGAAGTAAAGACACATGAAGTAGAGACATGAAGTAAAGACACATGAAGTAGAGACATGAAGTAAAGACACATGAAGTAGAGACATGAAGTAAAGACACATGAAGTAGAGACATGAAGTAAAGACACATGAAGTAAAGACACATGAAGTAAAGACACATGAAGTAAAGACATGAAGTAGAGACATGAAGTAAAGACATGAAGTAGAGACATGAAGTAGAGACATGAAGTAGAGACATGAAGTAGAGACATGAAGTAAAGACATGAAGTAGAGACACATGAAGTAAAGACATGAAGTAAAGACACATGAAGTAAAGACACATGAAGTAAAGACACATGAAGTAGAGACACATGCAGTAAAGACACATGAAGTAAAGACACATGAAGTAGAGACACATGAAGTAGAGACACATGAAGTAAAGACACATGAAGTAGAGATTTTTTTTTTTTTTTTTTTTTTTTTTTTTTAATTTAAAATTTTTGCGAGGCCCCCCTTCCCGCGAGGCCCTTTTTCATCACAGACCTAAAATCTAGTTTTGCTTATATGCTTATATATTTCACATTAGACACGTTCCTGGCTCTGAGGCTCTGCAGGCAGCAGAATTGGTTTCAATGAGGGGAGGGGTTACAGCCAGGTAAGGTAGCGTCTGTTGAGTTCATTGTGTGTGTCTGTGTGCGTGCCGGGGGGGGGGGGGGGGGGGGGCGTGAACCGACTCATTGCCAGACGTGAGCGATTCGACTCACGCTCACGGCAATGAATCGGCTCTTATGAACGAGTCGCTCATGACCGACCCATCACTAGCGTCTGACTATTTCGCGCGTGCAGCATTGGAGCCTAGGTTATGCCAGCCAAGATGAAGAGGACATCGTTCGGCAGATGGACTGAAGATGAAAGTTGTTGCATGTTAGACAGTTCAGTCAGGCTAGCCATCCCGGCTAAAGACAGGGACAGCTAGTTAGCTTTAGCTACGTTATAATATTAAGTGTGGTTCAGTCGGGATATAGCCATGATGATGTCGGCTAGTAGCTAGCTTAGCTAAAGGCTAACTAGCGTTAGCTAACCTAGAGACAGCGCGTGCAGCATTGTTATGCCAAGATGAAGAGGATGGTCGTTCGGCAGATGAACTTCGTCAACTCCACGCGGTTGTCTCCATCCTCTTGGACGTTTGGTGAGTTTTTAATGCACTCTATTCTATTCCCGCCATGGATATCTCTCTCTCTCTCTCTCTCTCTGGAGCCAAACTGGCCGACTAGCTGTTGTAGTACTAGTAGCTAACGGTGTGTGGCCTGGTGTCAGCACCTGTATTGCTTTTCTCATGTTGTACAGTTTTTCAGTGGTAGCCGCATAGCTTGCTTCTGCGTTAGCTAATGGTTAGCGATAGCCGGGTTGAGCTAACTGTTAGCCAGTTAGCTGTTTAGCTACGACGTTAGCTGCCGGCTGCGCTCGGCTGGGAACGTTAGTTTGATGCTATCAGTTAGCCTAGAGTTAGCTGTTAGCTTGTGCTACGACCATTGACATTAGCCGTGAGAATAGCAGGGGGTTCTGGCACTCTGACTACGACATCATCTTTGACAGAAGATGTAGTCGGGCCTGCACCATGACAAGGCTCCGGCCATAGCTTCTTTTTGTCCCGCCAGCGAGAGGCCTTTCGTCAACGTAGAGACCTGTGTGACGTACGTGGGTTGGTCATTATCATTGTTACTGTATTAGGAGACCATGTGAACATCAGATTAGTATCATGAGTTGGGTTATGTTGTTCTTGGTGGTGTGATGTGTCATCTTTTAATGCTGCCTCTTCTCTTCTTCCCAGAGACCACTCATTCTCCTGATTGAGCTGATTGCACCTGTTTGATTACACCTGTGGGCAGTTAGTGGGATGAGTGAATATAAGCGGGAAGATGACACACACACGGGAGTCTCATTGCTGGAAGTCACTTGCCTTATGGTGGAGTGGGGAGGCTGCTGTCTCGCCTGTCTATGGCCTAAAACAACACTGTGTGGCACGGTGCCATTTTATCACATGGAGTGTGGGTTAGAGTCCACAGCTGTGGTGGCCTAGGATGGGCCCAAGGTTGTATCGTAACCATTCCTTCATATCCTTCTCACTAACTCTCATGCTTAACCGAAAAGTCTTCACCCCAACTCAAACCGTCTCACTCAGACGCAACCTGCCCTCCCTATCCCCCTCCACCCTCTCCTCTGACATAATATCCGCTCTACATTTGAGTGACACCTTCTCTGCTCTCCCCACAGAGATGGCAACCTCCACCCTCCTCTCAGCCCTTGCAACCTCCTTCGACAAGCTCTGTCCCCTCGTTGAGAAACCTGCCCGCCGTTCCCCACCCAGTCCATGGCTGACGGATGCAGTGAGAGAACAAAGACAGGTCCTGAGAGCGGCTGAGAGGAAGTATAGAAAGTCACGCCTCACTGCTGACATCGACACATATCACAACCTCTTGTTAACATTCTCCAAAACCATTACTAATGCCAAAGCTTCTTTCTTTCACCATAGGATCGAGGCCTCTGCCAAGAATCTTCGCAAACTGCATGCTACCATGTCCTCCCTCCTCACCCCCCCCCCCCCACCTCCTCCTCCCTCATCTTTTTCTGCCGAAGACTTTGCGATCTTCTTTGAGGAAAAAGTGGAGAACATCCGCAGCTCCTTCTCCCAACCCCCACCCATTCCAAACGCTGAATCGAGAACCTCATCCTTCACTCTGTCATCTTTCTCTCCCATTACAGAAGCCGAGACCCTGACACTGGTAACGTCGAACCGTCCAGGCAGGGGAACTATGTGAGAATGCTGTTCATCGACTACAGCTCAGCATTCAATACCATAGTCCCCTCCAAACTCATAGCCAAGCTCAGGGACCTGGGCTTGAACTATGACCTGTGCCAGTGGGTCCTGGACTTCCTGACGGGCAGACCCCAGGTGGTAAGAGCCGGCAACTGCACCTCCTCATCCATCACGCTCAACATAGGGGCCCCCCAGGGCTGTGTTCTGAGCCCCCTCCTCTACTCCCTGTACACACATGACTGCGTAGCACAGCGGAACAACAACACCATCATCAAATTTGCTGATGACACAGTAGTGGTGGGCCTGATCTCTGCCAACGACGAAAGGGCCTACCTGGAAGAGGTAGAGAACCTGTCACAGTGGTGTCAGGAGAACTGCCTCTCCCTGAACGTCAGCAAAACAAAAGAGATGATTGTGGACTTCAGGAGGTCGGGGGTCAAGGACTACAGCCCCCTCAGCATCGACGGGGCACCAGTTGAGAGAGTGAACAGTTTCAAGTACCTCGGAGCCCACATATCCGAGGACTTGACATGGACCACACACATTGACAGTGTTGTGAAGAAGGCACGACAACGCCTCTACTTCCTCAGGCGCCTAAGGAAGTTCCAAGTCAGTCAGAAGATCCTTAGGAACTTCTACTCATGTACAATAGAGAGCATCCTGACCGGCAACATCACCTCCTGGTTTGGGAATAGCACTGCACAAGACCGTAGCAGACTACAAAGAGTGACACGTTCAGCCGAACGCACAATTAGAGGGGGGCTTCCCACCCTCCAGAACATTTACAACAAGCGGTGCAAGGGGAAGGCTAAGAGAATTATTAAGGACTCGAGCCACCCGAACAACTGCCTCTTTGAACTGCTGCCGTCAGGCAAGCGATACCGGAGTCTTAAGGCGAGCACAGAAAGACTCAGAAGGAGCTTCTATCCCCAGGCCATCAGGCTGCTAAACGAACAATAATCGCTAAACGAACAATAATCACTATGCAACAACCATCAAATGCACACAGCACACACACCCACACGCACACACTCACTCAAACAAACAACACACTGCAGCACCCACTCTCCACACTTTAGATCACACAAACACACTTACACTTTATATTTATTGATAAAGGATTTGCACTACAACTCGTACACCTACTGTGAATTGTACCTAAACTGCAACTCGTCCATTTATGCCTTGCACTATATAGTATTGTATATTAGTACACTGCACAGTATTGTATATTGTATGGTAACTACGTCTACGAACATTGTACATATGTCTAAACTGAACACTGTGACCTCTTTTTTTACTTCTAATTTTTACTATGTTTTTATTTCATACTTATCTTGTCATGCACAGTCTCTGGAGCGCAACAGTAAGAAGCATTTTGTACAAAAGTATTCTGTACTTCTGTATGACAACTATTAAAGAAACTTGAACTACATGCCAGCTGGACCAGCTACCCTCCCCACTCCTCCAGACCATAGCACCGGACATCCTCCCATTCCTAACTGCAACCATCAACTCCTCACTCAACTCGGGGGTGGTCCCCACTTCCCTAAAACAAGCCAGAGTCACGCCCCTCATAAAAAAACCAACCCTGAACCCCACCGTCATAGCCAACTATCGTCCTGTCTCTCTTCTCTCCTTCCTTTCTAAAACACTTGAACGTGCTGTATCCAACCAACTTACTGCTTATCTCTTACAGAATGACCTCCTAGACCCCAATCAGTCTGGCTTCCGGACTGGCCACTCCACAGAAACAGCCCTCATTGCGGTCACAGAGGCACTTCACTTAGCAAAAGCGAAAGGCCTCTCCTCTGTCCTGATTCTCCTAGATCTATCTGCAGCCTTCGACACAGTCAACCATCAGATCCTCCTCGCGGCCCTCGCAGGAATGGGAGTGGCTGGATCTGCGCTGACATGGCTGACATCATACCTCAATGACCGCTCCTACCAAGTGTCATGGAGAGGGACTCTGTCGGCCACCCGCCCCCTCCGGACGGGTGTCCCCCAGGGCTCGGTCCTAGGACCCCTTCTCTTCTCCCTACACTAAATCACTGGGTAACATTATCACGTCTCATGGCTTCTCATATCATTGTTATGCCGATGATACTCAACTCTTCCTCTCCTTCCCTCCCTCAGATATCCACGTCTCTGAGCGGATCTCGGCCTGTCTGTCCGACATCTCCGCCTGGATGACGACCAACCACCTCAAACTGAACCTAAGCAAAACAGAATTGCTCCACCTGCCGGCCAAATCCTCCCCCCTGACCGACCTCTCCATCACAGTCGAGAATGCAGCTGTGACCGCGTCCCCGACCGCCAAGAACCTTGGTGTTGTCCTCGACGACCAGTTGAACTTCTCTGCTCACATCGCAGCGACAACCAGAACCTGCAGATTCCTCCTGAGCAACGTCAGAAGGATACGCCCATTCCTGACAAAAGAAGCCACCCAACTCCTCGTCCAATCAACAGTCATCTCCCGCCTCGACTACTGCAACGCACTGCTAGCTGGCCTCCCGGCCACTGCCACCAAGCCTCTTCAACTCATTCAAAACGCAGCGGCCCGCCTGATCTCAAACCTACCGAAGTCGGCCCATGTCACCCCACTTCTTAGGGACCTGCACTGGCTCCCCATTGCTGCACGTATCCGCTTCAAGGCCCTCGACCTAGCATACCGTGCGGCAAAGGGAACCGCTCCCGCCTACCTCCGGTCAATGGTCTCTAACTACACACCCTCAAGACCCCTACGCTCTGCATCTTCTGGCCGCCTCAGATCTACTCCTATCCAAGCTCCTGGAGGGTCATCAAAGAGAAGCCGCCTATTCTCAGTCCTTGCCCCACAATGGTGGAATGAACTACCCATCCCAGTTAGGACAGCCGAATCCCGTCCAATCTTTCGCCGTCGACTAAAGACTCACTTCTTCAACCATTATCTGAAATGATAAAAAAAAATAAAAAAAAATCTAACCCCGACTAACCTTACTGTCATGCACTTGTCCTAATAAACTAACCTACACTGTAACACGCAACACTTTGATGAACATTGTTACTCAGCTGATAGAGTTATACCCTTCTTGCTGTCTTGTCGCACAGAACTTGTAAGTCGCTTTGGATAAAAGCGTCAGCTAAATGACTAAATGTAAATGTAAATGTAAATGTAACTACTAAGTGTTTGTTTGTGTACCTGTATGTATTGTTTGTCCTCCCTTACCTTTTCCCCTTCTTGCATTATGGTGGAGGTTTGAATTCCTACCACTAGAGCTGCCGCGATAACCGCATTACCGCGGTATCGCTGTTGCATCACGCTCACCGCAGAGTTAGGCTGAATACCGCGTCACCGCTGTTTTTTATCATAATAATAAAGTTGGCTTGCGGCTTGCGGCTCTGCAGATATACCCTACTCGGTTCCAAGCGACCCTATTGGTCCAGCCTGGCTCTGCGGCTCTGCAGATACCCCCTACTCGACGCCTCTGAACGAAAACAGAACGCCGCCATCTTTACTGCCTCGCTAAGGATGCATTTCATTCAGGATTTGTTTGCGACAGAACCAAGTGCAATAAACAAAAAATAATGGATTCACTGTGTATTCTGCCTTATTTATTGATGAAACAAAACCGACATCAACCCAATTTACCACCGAGCGGAGAGTTTAGTGTCACAACAAGATCGCTGATGTGTTAAGTTTGTTGTTGTTATCCGATATACACGAGAGGTAACGTTAAACCCGGGTTTGCTTGGTAGAATACACAATGAGAGGTAACGTTAGCTTTGGCAGAATAGACGCAACGAGAGTCTGGTTAATGTTGTTATTGATTGATTGATTGAAACTGTGTTAAACTCTGGCTTGCTGCAAGCCCTCGGACATCTATGACCACGGAGCTTTCAGTGTACACAAGCGAGCGGCGGCGGCCCCGCCTGCATCCCCATTCCCCAAACGGAGTAGTACCTGGCTGCAGTGGAAAAGGAACGAAGTACCAGGTGCCTAAAGCGGGTCGAGTCGAGTAGGTAATATGCAGTGGAAAAGCGCCATTAGACTAGAGGCAGGCTATAAGAGTAGACTACAAAAAAAAAAAAATGCATTCAAACTTTTTTTTTTTTTTGCGCACTGTGCGGTAATTACCGCGGCGGTAGGAAATATTGCGCAAATTCGTGCTGTAAGGAAAATATCAATACCGCGGCAGCTCTACCTACCACCATAAATATATACTTTACTAATTGGAAAACGTCTTGTGTTGTGTCTTCTTTCACCTACTCCTGGGACCTTGATTTTGAACATATTTACTGAGAGGGGCTGCTTTTGCTCATGTTCCATTGTCCGTGCTACACAGTTGATGGATGTAAACCATTGTTGTTGTGATGCTCTTAACCATTCTATTTTTCTGCCACATAGGTAACAGGGGGGGGTCACCTGCTTGGCTAGAGGGTGGGGGGCACGAGTCGTGATTCCGGTGGAGCGCGCAATGAAATCGGTAAGCGTCTGAAGATATGTGTAGCCTTCATCCAGGTAGTGGAGTAGTTTATCTGGGATAGGCTAGAGTGACACAGGTGACTCCTAGTTGAGTGGTTAGGACCATTTGTTATTGTTTTCATTTGGTAGATGTGGTCAGTTGGATTGTTTTGGTTAAGAGGTATAAAAGCAGAATGTGTCTATTATTATTGCGCACGGTCATGGTTAATTAAGTGAGGACGTGATATATATATATTTTTTTGGTGTATCATAGTCACGCATAAAGACATATTATGGCTGCGTCAGCGTTTGTTTTTGAAGTCTTCGTGGCGGATCCAACAGAGGATCAGGTGGAAGGTTGCACTAAGGCGGAATTATGCCTTATTGCTAAGCATTATAATATTACTGTGCAAAGTTCCCAGTCCAAGGCTGATATGAAGGCGGCTGTAATAGCGGGGTTGGTGGAGCAACAGGTGTTCAGCACGGCTCGGGGAGTAGTGAGTCATAGTGACCAGGAGGTTGAAAACACTGGCGAATGGGTTGACTCTCCCTTGCGTGATCTTAACCCGGAGGGTGGTGCTATTAGGAAGAATGGTAGTACGCCCAGAGCTGAAAGTGAGGGCGCGGGGGATTCAGATAAAGAATCCACGTCTTCTGGCCATACGCGCTCTAGTCTGCGTTTTGCCCGTCTCCAGATGGAGGAGAGGGCGCTTTTGTGCAGGGAGGAGCGAGACAGAGAGGACAGAGCAGCTGTACGAGACAGAGAGGACAAAGCGGCTGTACGAGACAGAGAGGAGAGGGAGAAAGACAGGGAAGAGCGAGGAAGGGAGAAGGAGAAGGATAGAGAGCTCCAGATTACACTAAAGAGGATGGAACTGGAGAGTGTTGGCTCTTCTTCGCCCTCATCTGAAGGTTACCAGGGCAGTTTTAATGTTGGGCAGCATATTTCTATGGTTCCTGTTTTTCGAGAGTCTGAGGTGGAAGCATTTTTTGTTAATTTTGAGCGGGTAGCGTGGGCTTCGCATTGGCCGGAGGATCAGTGGGCACTATTATTGCAATATAAGCTCACGGGTAGGGCTCAGGACGCATGCCAGTTATTATCGAAGGAGGACAGCATGGTATATGAGAAAGTGAAGGGTGCTGTCTTGCGCGTATATGAACTGGTGCCGGAGGCATATAGGCAGCGGTTTAGGGGACTAAGTAAAGCTCCCTCGCAAACACATGTGGCATTTTCCCATGAACAATGGACGATGTTCACTCGTTGGTGTGAAGCGTGTAAGGTGGATGGGGTCGAGGCTTTGAGCGAGTTAATCCTCATTGAACAATTTAAAAAATGTGTGCCCGAACACATGATAATACAGTTAGAGGAGCGAAAGGTTTCTACCCTCCAGGAAGCTGCAGTTTTGTGTGACGAGTTGGCAATGATCCACAAAAAAATTTCTGTACGAAATGGTGTGTATGTAGGAGGGGGCGCGTTTTCTCCGTCGGGGCCGCCGTATCGCGGAGGTGACGAGCGACCATTCCGACCTCGCTCACCGCCGTCTCGAAATGCCTTGGGTGACGAGCGAGTGTGTCATTATTGTAAAAAAGAAGGGCATTTTGTGAAGGACTGTCATGCGCTAAGGGATCGACAGGAGACCAGGGAGTCAGCCCAGGAACCGAAAGGGGTGGGGTTGATTGGTACGGTGTCATGTCCTGACTAGCATAGCTCTTTTGAGCCCTTTTTGTTTGATGGTTGTGTGTCCCTGTCGGGTAAAGTTGGGGACTACCAACGGGTGAGAATACTCCGTGATACCCGTAAAGGGCGTGGATTTCGTCATGGGGAATGATATCGCTGGGGGTAAGGTCGTCCCTGTGTTGGAGGTTGGAGACGCTCCATTTACGAACTTGTTGTGTGATGCATTGATTAATAATCACCCCAATGTCCCTTCTATTTGTGCTGTCCCTAGTGCACAGGAGCGGAAGCGAGACCAAGGTCTAGCGTTGGGTGACTCGGTCTGTGGTGAGTTTTGCAAGTTGGCGGTGACGCAGCATTTTGAGGCGGGGGATGAGGTGTTTATTGTGCTGCCCACGCCTAGTACGGTGCTCACTGCCCGGTTCTCAGGACCTTATGTGGTAAGGGGAAAGGTCTCTGCCACTAAGTATATGTTGCATACACTCGGGCGGCGGAGGAGGACACGCTGGTGTCATGTGAATAGGCTAATGAAAAGTCCTGCCCGCGTCTCGTCGGAGTTGAGATGTGACAGGACTGTTGTTTCACATGCTGTGTTGTGTTCTAATGTGCCTTACAGGACGCACGGGGTTGATGTTGGGAGTGCGAACATCATTGAGCAATTCGCGTATGGTTGACTACGGTATACCGTCATGGCCTCGGTATGAGGAATGTGCCAGCCACGTCCGGCAGCTGATGCATCTGACATGGGTTGGTTTTATGGTGTAGGCTGCTGTTTTGTCTGTGGACCTTTCTATTTTTATTCTTTTTGTTCTGTGATGCTAATCGGATGTTGGTTGATAATGGGTGATAATGTTTTGCTAACCCTGCGGGTTCGCTCTTATGGGGGAGGTGTGACGTACGTGGGTTGGTCATTATCATTGTTACTGTATTAGGAGACCATGTGAACATCAGATTAGTATCATGAGTTGGGTCATGTTGTTCTTGGTGGTGTGATGTGTCATCTTTTAATGCTGCCTCTTCTCTTCTTCCCAGAGACCACTCATTCTCCTGATTGAGCTGATTGCACCTGCTTGATTACACCTGTGGGCAGTTAGTGGGATGAGTGAATATAAGCGGGAAGATGACACACACACAGGAGTCTCATTGCTGGAAGTCACTTGCCTTATGGTGGAGTGGGGAGGCTGCTGTCTCGCCTGTCTATGGCCTAAAACAACACTGTGTGGCACAGTGCCATTTTATCACATGGAGTGTGGGTTAGACTCCACAGCTGTGGTGGCCTAGGATGGGCCCAAGGTTGTATCGTAACTACTAAGTGTTTGTTTGTGTACCTGTATGTATTGTTTGTCCTCCCTTACCTTTTCCCCTTCTTGCATTATGGTGGAGGTTTGAATTCCTACCACCATAAATATATACTTTACTAATTGGAAAACGTCTTGTGTTGTGTCTTCTTTCACCTACACCTGGGACCTTGATTTTGAACATATTTACTGAGAGGGGCTGCTTTTGCTCATGTGCCGCCCTCCAGTTGTTATTATCAGACCTGCGTACATGACACCTGTGTTGCAACCTTTCGCCCTGCGTTCCTCGTGCAGGTAAGATGTCATGACATTACCCCACTCTTCCTTCCTTCCCCTCCCGAATGTTTTGTTAATAACGATGTTTTTTTCCAGGCAAAACATATGTTACTTCACAACATTTGGAGATACGACATGTGCTGTGTGTGAATTGTCTTGGTCGTTTGTGTAGCTTGGGTAGCGTTGGGCCGTTGGCCAAAGCTGTGTGTGGCCTGGTGTCAGTACCTGGCTAGCCTATTTAGCTGAATGCTGTTTAGCTGTTTTCTCTGGTATAGACCCTCTTCTCTTTGGATTTAAGTGTTGATCTTTGTCCTTTTGGATCTATGTATATTCATGTTGCCTTTGTGAAGTTATCTTTTCCTTCTGTTTTGTTCTTCCATTAAAAGTTGAATATCCTTTTAGGGGCTCATCTTTGCTTATCTCTCTCATACATGCTCTCTCTCTAACACACACACACACGACAAACACACATGCTCTCTCTCTCTCTTTCTAACACACACAGTCTGCCTATGGCTGCCTTTCTCGATGGCTAGGCTGTGCTCGCTGAGTCTGTACCTAGTCAAGGATCTTCAGTCACAGTGCTCAGGTATTCTGCCACTGTGTACTCTCTGTTTAGGGCCAAATAGCATTTCAATTTCTTTCCAATGTGTGTCTCTCTCTCTCTCTCTCTCTCTCTCTCTCTCTCTCTCTCTCTCTCTCTCTCTCTCTCTGTACACTGTATATTGACTGTAGAACGGGAGCTCTCTCTCGCTCTCTCTCTTGCTATATGTTGACTGTATCATGCCCAGCCTCGGGCAGTGCTATTTTTTAAGAATATGTTGACTGTATGAAAAAAAATAAAAAATTTAAAGCTAAAACGAATTAATTACGATCCACAATGTCCCGGGAGCGTCTCACTGTCCTTGCGATTCTCAGTGTGAATCATAAAATAAGTGAGAGAATCTCATACAATGAGAGGCCCAACAGCCTAAGGCCCAACAGACCCACAGGCCGGCCCTGGTTATAGCGCTAAGGCTCCAGTGAGGTTTTGGTTCTAAAAGGTCTATGGCATTAGGCCTGCAGTGAGGCTTTGGTTCTAAAAGGTCTATAGCAGGGGTATGGCATTAGGTTTGCAGTGGGGTTATGGCTATAAAAGGTCTATAGGGTTATGGCATTAGGTTTGCAGTGGGGTTATGGCTATAAAAGGCCTATATGGTTATGGCATTAGGTCTACAGTGGGGTTATGGCTCTAAAAGGCCTATATGGTTATGGCATTAGGTTTGCAGTGAGGTTCTGTGTCGTTATGGCTTGCTCAGCACCTGTCTGCACTGTACTTCACTTCGTGCACGAGCACTGAATAAAGAATTCCACCATGTACCTTTACATCCCAACATTCGTCTGACGACACCCCCTTCCGCTTACCTTCATAAGCAGGTGTGTGGTCACCTACTCGCCTCCTTCTTCACTTTCACCACAAGGAAGTGCCTTCGGTAGATCCCCACTTGACGAGGTTGTTAGCTGAAGAAAGTTGAGACGTGTTTACATTGTGCTTATTTTTTTCTTCTCTCATAAATATTCGATAGAAAAACCTAAGTCATAATGTCTACTTCGGAGAGTCGCAGAGCCACTCTCCACCAACGGTTCTCTATTTCCGCCTCCGTCGTGCGTCCTGGTGCAGGGCTGTTGCCTCTCTCGTGGTTGGCAGCCACGCCCGGTAGGCGTCCGATGGGTAGTTTGCCTCTCCAAGGAGCTGGTGCACCGGTGCCGTCGCCTCTGCGATGGCCTGGTCCTGGCTCTGGTTCCTCTGCTTCCGGGGAATCGTCCGCTGTTGAACGGCCGGTTCCTTTGGTTCCCGAGGATTTGAGACGCAAACTTTTTGCGTCTGCTCGCTCCCGTCGCAAGATGGTGGCTTGCAGACGCGAACGGCCTGGGTTTGGTGAGTTGCTGGAGCCCAGTGAGGATGCGTCGGTCTCTACCTGCCCGATGGAAGGGGGACTGTATTTTTTGTTAACAAACTGTGTGTTTCTTCACCAAACATATGATGAGGTTGCAAAGTGTGAATCTTCACTAGTATGCATTGATAGGAGGGTTACGTTCGTGTTATGAGCTTAAGCAAGGTCTGCAGCCTACACTCGGTTATAGAAAGGTTTTCTACCTCGGCCTGAGACTCCACATGCAGGTAGAGGCTAGTTGTATGGTCTGTTGCTTACACAAGTAATGTTGAGCACACTGTTGTGTTAGTTGCAGTAATGCTCGTATGAACACGTACCACGGCACAGCCGTTCGCTCTCTCTATCAGTGTTTTTCTATGTTCAACATGGATGCGGGTGTAGGATTCACACACACACACGACTTGGTTTTGTTGTAAACCCTGTTCACAGTTATCTGTGGGTAGCGTGCATTGTATTAGCTTGCGCTATTTCATTAGCATTCTACCAAAGGTATCATATGCTAAAGTTGTTGTTGTGTGCAGAGGGGAAGGGCTTGTGAGGGGGTACCGAATAAACCCCTCCTTCCCTCTTCTGATTGGTCAGTTTTTTTTTTTACTCATCTCTTGTCAGGCCAGTCAGGGCCAAGCCGTTAGGCGACTTGGCAGGGAGGGGGGGGGGGGGAGGGTTGCCCTGACTCTGCTCCTATTAACAGGCGTTGAGTGTTGGGTTTCCCCCCGTCATAGCACACGTCACTACGCACGTTGCTATTGACGATGGCTTCCGTGAGTTAGATCTGTACGTACGATCTGTTGTTGTCAAAGTGTCGGGATAGAGCGTAGGACTTACGGGTCCACTACGCTCGATTTATGTGTAACTTGAGTCGGTTGGTCACATGACTCGAGGTTACCATGGCTTTTTCATTCTATGACTCACGTGGGAAGGCTCTCTGGGAAATTTCAGTCTAAATCCTCTGTGGTAGGGGTGACTGGATGTAAAAATGTGAACAGTTTTTATCCTCAGCTGTGTCAAATGGGATTCATGTCAGTTGGTACTTCCTTCTTTTTAAATAAAAGAGTGTGGAGTATAGGAAGCACCACACCCTTCTTGTCGTTTCTCCCAGGCGCCTTGGGGATTCAATGAAGGGTCTAAATAGCCTATTCATTGATGTGGTTGTGTCCCGACGCATGCATGGTACTAGCTCGGGGTGTTTCTGTTAAGAATCATGCGGGTAGCTAGTACGCCTTGGTTGCTTGTTGTTAAAACGGCGTTTTTATAAAGCAACTGGGATGGAGGTTTTGTCCTCTTCCGAGAACCTGTTACTGGTTCTCGACGGATCATCTGGGGGATGATAACGGAATGGATCTGAACATAGGTAGAGGGGTCTCACGCCCTTGGGGTGGGCCACCGAGCGCGGTTCACACCGGCCCGTCTGGGTGGCGCCCTCTTTTCATGTTTTAGATCGACACGCATATCTGCCCCTTCTCCTAGAGTAGGCATGTCGGCGTGGTTAGGGCACGGGACTGGTTCTGGTCACGCTGGTCCAGGTCAGTTAACCCGTTTGTCCGCCGGGGATGCAGATCTGCTGTTCTGGTACCCTGAGGGACTTGGGCTTTTTTCAGGCGGAAAAAGGCCGGGTCGGCCCGGGGCGTCACAAGGTTAGGCGTTATGGAGACCCTTGTTGGGTACTCTTTTGTACCTGGCACTATCATAAGGGGCTGGTTCTCTTCTTCGCACCTCTCTCACGCATGGCGGAGAGAGGGCTGTTGGGGTGGTCTTCTGGACCTCCTCTGGTAACCCTGTGTGCTTCCCGAGCCGCCGGGCCCGGTCCGAAGTAAAGTTTCATTGATACCGTAGACCTGGGATAACCCCTTTTTCTTGAGGGGTTATAGGAACAACCACCGCATATGGTAACGACAGGGTGGTTGATTCCCTGGTGTGTTGGAGCAGTGTCAACTCCCGGGTTGTCCGGTTGAGTGTGCCCCTGCACGTTCATGACGTCTGCCAATCATGTCAGCCTTCTCTGCCTTGACCCCTCTGGGTGGGTTTTTTTTTATGGAGGCTTCGTCATGGTGATCAACAACGCCAGCATCCGCCCCTTCCGCCGGGGGGGCTGTTTTCAGCTGACTCCTTTGGCGCCTGTCTCGTCCGCAGTGCTCCAGGCTCAGGTTACAGCCTGTTGCCTGGTTTCCCCGGTACGCTGCCTGCTTCCGTTGGTTAACCTTTTGAGTGCTTACGGCCATGCTGACTGCCTGTTCTGCAGGGTCAGTATGCCAGGCGGTGTGCTATTGGGGGGAAAGGGCCCAGCTCTTGGAGGGGCCTTATCCGAATACGCTGGCGATGTGGGGGGCGGTGTCACTAAGTGACCACCTGGTGGGGTCTTGATGCCTGGCGTCATTGACCTCTCCGGGCCCCCTTTTTTCAGGGGATCCAGTCCCTTCAGTGGGTCTGGGTCTTCCTTCGCGCTCCGCTGCTACGGCCTTGCCACGGGGTTGGGTTTTCTCTTGACCCCGTGATTTTGGGGGCAGTAACGAGGTTGTTCCTTCCGTTCGTTCCCGGGTGGCATGCGGGTTGTGCGTGTGTGTAGTCGTGGGGTCAAGCCACGGTCTGCTCACCCTGTGCGTTGGGTTGCTTGAGTGCCTCTTCGCACGGTCGGATCCGTCGCCCTCCCGTGAACCTCCAATAGGGGGGGTATCCTCCATTAGGGAGGGTCGGGGGGGCTCGGTCCTCCCCGGTCTGATGGTTGTGGGGGGCCTCAGCGGGGTACATTTGTCGGGCTATGGCTCCCGCTCAGCCCCTGTTGCAGACAGGTGCTGAGCAAGCCATAACGACACAGAACGAAGGGTTATGTATATAACCCAGTTCTGTGAGTTATGGTGCGCTCAGCACCTGGACGCCGCTGCGGCCCTTGATCTCGCCTTGTGGTGAAAGTTTGGGAAGGAGGCGAGTAGGTGACCACACACCTGCTTATGAAGGTAAGCGGAAGGGGGTGTGGTCAGACGAATGTTGGGATGTAAAGGTACATGGTGGAATTTTTTATTCAGTGCTCGTGCACGAAGTGAAGTACAGTGCAGACAGGTGCTGAGCGCACCATAACTCACAGAACTGGGTTATATACATAACGCTTCGTTATGGCTCTAAAAGGCCCATATGGTTATGGCATTAGGGCTACAGTGAGGTTATGGCTCTAAAAGGCCTATAGGGTTATGGCATTAGGGCTACAGTGATATGTCCCTTCTTATTTCCACGGTCTAGGGAAAGTTCAAACAATATGTGTGAACACGAGCAACAGTAGCCTACTCTCTCCCAAAGCTAGAAACCAGAGAAGTAAGACAACTTGTGATGTCATCCGGTGTAAAGTCTGGACCCACAGGAGATTTGTTTTATTTGTTCATACCCAAATGAGTTATATTCTACAGTACAGTTCTCAGTTCTGTAAAATGTACCTGTATACTCAGAACATTCCTCTGGCCGCTCTCAGTGTCACCTATAACATTGTTTACAATTAACTAACGGAGCAGCTTCCGATTTTACCTGATGACATCACAAATTTGAGTTTCAGCATTTCAGAGATAATATTTTTTTACTGTCTTCTTAGACGTCAGGAATAACTTATATACATTCTTAAATTGGGTGCAGTTCCCATTTTACGTATTTTTGTTCTTGTTTTAAACCTACGGTATATTTGCAGTAAGAGTATAATATCGGCTCTAGTTTTAGGTTGTATTTATAGAACATGCAGTGGGGCATGCTGGGAGACTCTAAGAATGTAAAGCTCCACACGTTTTAAAAACACACGTGTGGTTTCAGGCTCGCTGTGCTGCACCGGGGAGGGAGAATGTCACGCTAAGAATGTAGCCTCCAGTTTCTAAAACATATATTTGCATCCAGAGTGCAGTACATGTTTAAAAATAAATAAATAAACACATCCATGTGGTTTCAGGCTCGCCGTGTGGAAGCGCACCGGAGGGGGACGCTGAGAATGTAATAACGTCGTGAACCGAACCAGGGAGGAGGGCGAGGAGGAGAGATGAAGATGCGAATCTCTCTCACAGATATTGTGTTTCCAGAGAGTTGTCTTAGGCTGCATTACATGTATATTTACACATTACAAACACACACATGTACACACAGACTGTGCGCACGGTCCACGGCAACATACACAGTGCACGCGCGCACACACACACACAAACACATTATACTGTAGATCTCTTTGGCACACTGGTGTTTTGTTATGTTTGTTTGTTTTTGTTTTACCCTCAAGGGACTGGTAGAAAATAGTTGTGGCTGTAGGCTATATGTACAGTAGGCTATATCAGACACTGCTTCAGCCACTATCAGTGTGCTCTGTACTTGGCCCCTACAAATAAACTAATACACATAAAAAAAAGACATTCAGAGAGGGGGGGGGGGGGGGGTCCCTATAATCACTATAAAGTGCAAGCAGTGGTGTAAAGTAATGTATTTAAGTAAAGTATTTGTCAACTCAAGCACTGCACAATTTTGAGGTACATGTATTTTTGTTTTAGGGAACTTTGTACTTTTACTCCACTACATTTCAAAGGAAATATTGAGCTTTTATCTGAACCCATTAGTTACTACTAGTTACTTTGAATAAGGGGATTTTGCATACAAGACATGGCATATGATATGCTGATTAAGACAATGTACTTTGAAGCCTGTCAATTTCAAGAGGACATAATCAGAGCCAGTAAAGTGGACCACATACCACCTTAACACAACATTTAGAGGTCAATTAATCAGCTCCCAGACGTTCTCTGCAATACGAGAACGTTTGATACTTCAATATAAAAATGTGTTCTACTTTTACTTAGTAGGCTATAATAAAAAAAAAAAAAAAATCGAAAAAGTTTAATTTTTAATGGAGGAACTTAACTTTGACCTGATACTAAAAAAGTATTTCTACTTTTCCGTAAAGGAACTGTGTTACTTATTCCGCCACTGAGTGCAAGTTTGTATCAGGTATTGCATTGTATTATTAATTAAGTGATGAATCGTAACAGGAGCTGATGCGTCTCATGTGTGCGGCACACAGTGTGCCCAAGCAGCCCTCGCTTCTGTTAAATTATGCATGTGGTTCCACTGCGCTCCGTGCAAAATTAAGTCAAGACTCAAGAGAAAGTCAAACTATATCGTTTCTTTGTTGGAATAGTCACTTCGCAAAGTTGCAACCATGTCGAAATAACCACCTCTCTGTGTAACGATAAATGCGAGTTCCAAATGAACACAACACAACATGCATCAAACTTAATAGAAAAAAATTATCTCTTGCAAACGTACCTTTTGATTAACCTAAAACGTCCTTCCTTCGTGAACAGGCAGAGAAACAACTCTAGCAGCCCATGCTCGTTCACAGTATATTCAGATTACAGCCACCTATCCTCCTGGACATCACAGTCACAGACTTCACTACATCTTGCTGCGCGCGGGGCGCACCGGCGTTAATGCTCTCTGCTCGCAACATTTGGTTTCGCGGGAGAACGAGGAGGTGGTGATGGGGACGTGCAGGGTGGGTGTGGGCGGCTGGACATTTGAGTTGATTGATTGATTGATTGATTGATTGATTGATTGATTGATTGATTGATTGAAAACTTTATTAACAGATTGCAGAATGGGTACAATACAGTACAGCTGAAAGACTTTCGTCTTGTTTACATCAGGGTCCCCCATTTTCAATTCATCAGGTGAGTGACTGACAACATAGAAAACGTTGAACAACTGCCTTACTGTAACACAACGAGATGTTATGGGTAGAGAATTGAAAGCAATTAACAAAAACAATCACAATTTTAGAAGTCAATTACAACCAATTAGATAAGATCTATCTTATCTAATTGGTTGTAATTGACTTCTAAAATTGTCTATAGACATTGTGAAGAAAATGGAGAGAGAGAGAGCGAGAGAGAGGATGACCGGATGACAAGAAGGCCCTACAGAAAGTGGTGCGCTCAGCCGAGCGTACCACGGGTATTGCACTACCCCCCCTGCAGGTTCTATACAACAAGAGGTGCAAATCCAGAGCCTGCAGGATAATGAAAGACCCTCACCACCCCAATAACAGCCTGTTTCAGCTGCTGAGGTCAGGCAGACGCCTGCAAATCTCAGCTACTAGGACAGAGCGGTTTAGGCTCAGCTTCTTCCCCCAGGCCATCAGAGCCATGAACAATGTACATTGAGTGCTCAGAACATTGAACTGTCCACACACAAGCACACATGAACACACACACGACACGCACACTGTGCACGCTCACACACGAGCAGCCACTTAACACTTTAGCATGAGCGGGCACACACTCAGGCCGCACGCACCCTCACTTATTGCCAAAAGGAAAGGCCACTTTAAATTAGTATTAGCAACAGTAACAGTGTATTGCACTACTATTACTACTACTGTTAACTGCCAACTGTTACCCGTCATTGCACAAATTTATTGTTACCTGCTACCTGTTATTGCACAATTTTATTGCACACATTTTTTGTATTGGATTCTATTATATGTTATATGTTGTACCAATTGCACATCGTTGTGGGCAAGACCACCCGCATTTCATTGTATATCCGTATGCCGTGACAAATAAAACTCTTGACTTGACTCTTGACCGTTGGGGGTGGTGGTGGTATGGTGTGTTTGTGTGTTTGTTTGTTTGTGTGTGTGTGCGTGTGTTTGTGCACGTGTGTGCACGTGTCTGTGTGTGTGTGTGTGTGTGTCTCTCTGTGTGTGTGCATGTGTCTCTTTCTGTGTATGTGTGTGTGTGGATGTGTCTCTGTGTGTGTGCATGTGTCTTTGTGTGTGTGTGTGTGTGTGTGTGTGTGTGTGTGTGTGTGTGTGTGTGTGTGTGTGTGTGTGTGTGTGTGTGTGTGTGTGTGTGTGTGTGTCTGACAGATGCAGTGAGAGAACAAAGACAGGTCCTGAGAGCGGCTGAGAGGAAGTATAGAAAGTCACGCCTCACTGCTGACATCGACACATATCACAACCTCTTGTTAACATTCTCCAAAACCATTACTAATGCCAAAGCTTCTTTCTTTCACCATAGGATCGAGGCCTCTGCCAAGAATCTTCGCAAACTGCATGCTACCATGTCCTCCCTCCTCACTCCCCCCCCCACCCCCTCCTCCCTCATCTTTCTCTGCCGAAGACTTTGCGATCTTCTTTGAGGAAAAAGTGGAGAACATCCGCAGCTCCTTCTCCCAACCCCCACCCATTCCAAACACTGAATCGAGAACCTCATCCTTCACTCTGTCATCTTTCTCTCCCATTACAGAAGCCGAGACCCTGACACTGGTAACGTCGAACCGTCCGACTACATGCCAGCTGGTACAGCTACCCTCCCCACTCCTCCAGACCATAGCACCGGACATCCTCCCATTCCTAACTGCAACCATCAACTCCTCACTCAACTCGGGGTTGGTCCCCACCTCCCTAAAACAAGCCAGAGTCACGCCCCTCATAAGAAAACCAACCCTGAACCCCACCGTCATAGGCAACTATCGTCCTGTCTCTCTTCTCTCCTTCCTTTCTAAAACGGAAGTATCGAACCAACTTACTGCTTATCTCTTACAGAATGATCTCCTAGACCCTAATCAGTCTGGCTTCCGGACTGGCCACTCCACAGAAACGGCCCTCATTGCGGTCACAGAGGCACTTCACTTAGCAAAAGCGAAAGGCCTCTCCTCTGTCCTGATTCTCCTAGATCTATCTGCAGCCTTCGACACAGTCAAGTCAACCATCAGATCCTCCTCGCGGCCCCCGCAGGAATGGGAGTGGCTGGAACTGCGCTGACATGGCTGTCATCATACCTCAATGACCGCTCCTACCAAGTGTCATGGAGAGGGACCCTGTCGGCCACCCGCCCCCTGCGGACGGGTGTCCCCCAGGGCTCTGTCCTAGGACCCCTTCTCTTCTCTCTCTACACTAAATCACTGGGTAGCATTATCACGTCTCATGGCTTCTCGTATCATTGTTATGCCGATGATACTCAACTCTTCCTCTCCTTCCCTCCCTCAGATATCCACGTCTCTGAGCGGATCTCGGCCTGTCTGTCCGACATCTCCGCCTGGATGACAACCAACCACCTCAAACTGAACCTAAGCAAAACAGAATTGCTCCACCTGCCGGCCAAATCCTCCCCCCTGACCGACCTTTCCATCACAGTCGAGAATGCAGCTGTGACCGCGTCCCCGACCGCCAAGAACCTTGGTGTCGTCCTCGACGACCAGTTGAACTTCTCTGCTCACATCGCAGCGACAACCAGAACTTGCAGATTCCTCCTGAGCAACGTCAGAAGGATCCGCCCCTTCCTGACAAAATAAGCCACCCAACTCCTCGTCCAATCAACAGTCATCTCCCGCCTCGACTACTGCAACGCACTGCTCGCTGGCCTCCCGGCCACCGCCACCAAGCCTCTTCAACTCATTCAAAACGCAGCGGCCCGCCTGATCTCAAACCTACCGAAGTCGGCCCATATCACCCCACTTCTTAGGGACCTGCACTGGCTCCCCATTGCTGCACGTATCCGCTTCAAGGCCCTCGACCTAGCATACCGTGCGGCAAAGGGAACCGCTCCAGCCTACCTCCGGACAATGGTCTCTAACTACACACCCTCAAGACCCCTACGCTCTGCATCTTCTGGCCGCCTCAGACCTACTCCTATCCAAGCTCCGGGAGGGTCATCAAAGAGAAGCCGCCTATTCTCAGTCCTTGCCCCACAATGGTGGAATGAACTACCCACCCCAGTTAGGACAGCCGAATCCTGTCCAATCTTTCGCCGTCGACTAAAGACGCACTTCTTCAACCATTATCTGAAATAATAAAAAAATTAAATTAAATAACTAACCCTAACTAACCTTACTGTCATGCACCTGTCCTAATAAACTAACCTACACTGTAACACGCAACACTTTGATGAACATTGTTACTCAGCTGATAGAGTTGTACCCTTCCTGATGACTTGTCGTACAGAACTTGTAAGTCGCTTTGGATAAAAGCGTCAGCTAAATGACTAAATGTAAATGTAAATGTAAACGTGTGTGTGGGGTGGGGTGGGGGGGGGGGGGACTGAATAGAAAGCATTCTCAGGGCAGGCCCTCAACAGGATACACCCCCAGCTGGAATGGCCCCAAGAATCCATCAAGCCTTGATGTGCCAGGCAGCAGAAATACTTCCCAAATTCCAAAGTGTTTACTGATTCGACTAATCTGGTAAAACTCCTTGACCCATGATCCCGCCTGTTGCCCATTTTGCAGACCAACAAGGAAGGCAATCTGGTCAGTCAGTTTTCAGTCGGTCAGTTGGTCATTCAGCAAGGCAGGCTCATACACAGAGAGGGTCCAAAGGGGACTCAAACCTATCCTGTTGCCCTGCAACCTACAACATGCCTCCTTAGAATACCGCTGCTGTAAGATGAAAAGCTTGTATCTCCAGTTTTGTGATTTTTTTTCACGATTTACTTGAGTTGAAGATTTATGGTTCTCAATCGTGTGAGCAAGTTTGGTCCTTATGAACATGGACCACGTACCTTGTTGAAAACCTGTATAACTTCACAAATACATGGCTGTTTGTTTGTTTGTTTGTTTGTTTGTTTGTTTGTTTGTTTGTTTGTTTGTTTGTTTGTTTGTTTATTAACACAGTTAAACAGAAGTAAAAACAATACATAATAAGTTATAACGATTGTGAAGGAGAAGTTAGAAGCCTAGAGGCTTATCAAGAACGTCCCCTGTTTTATAAAATCAAACATACAAAAATACAAAAATATGCATATTATAAAATACCAGAATACATTAAAAGATTTGTGTTAATACAAACATACATACACACAGTACATACATGCATATACTGTGTACATAATAATATATAACAACCCACCCACCTGCCTACAAACCTACCCACCCACATAACCAAATGCATACCTACATGTATGACCTGTTATCTATCTACTACTTTTGGATGAGAATTTTTTTGTAGTTTGCTTTAAAAATAAGCAGAGATGGAGATTTCCTTAGCATAGGATCAGCTGCATTCCAAAGATTGGACCCTCTATACCTCACTGAGAACTGCCTAAGTATGATAATTAAAAAGAGAATTATAGAATTGAGTCATTTGTGTTGCTAATACGATGGTAACAGTCTACAACAGGCCTACAGATGTAGAGGTATATTTATAAGCATTTATTCAATGAATAACAAACACTATAATTTCCCAGTAGACTGCAGAAGTGACATAACACTTGGTGCTGCCACTCCCTGGTCCAAAACCTCCTATACTTTACTATAGAGACTGTGGCCTAAAATAAATTAATACATTAATTAATAAAAAAAATACTATACTTTACTATAGAGACTGTGAGATCTAAAAATAAATAAATAAACCAAAAAAATCTAAATCTAAAATAAATAGATGAATGAAAACTATATTTTACTATAAAGACTATGTGTGATCTAAAATTAATAGATAAAGAACTATACTTTACTATAGAGATTGTGTGATCTGCTGTAAGAAAAAGATAAATATAATTTTTATCAGCTTGAAACTTTCTTAGCATTGACAATTAATTATGCATGAATCAGTATTATTATCAGAAACAACAAAACAGAAAAGAAAAAGATTTTTTTTTGTATTTGCTCAATAAAGAATTCCCCTTCCAACATGGCTGTGATGTGGCAAAAAAGGAGTGAACTTGCGCTGACTTATTCAAGCAGAAAATATTTTATTTAGTTAATATCTTAGTTTGGGAGAGCACCGGCCAGGCAAAACCAATAGCTTAGTATTTATTGAGGTCAGAAACATTTAGTGTCTCACCTTGGAACTTAACACACTGGTTATCAACCTTTTTTTGTGTCACTGACCCCCAAATTGATGTCTCATGGACCTCAATCTGAGAGGATGTTTATTGTTAGATATGATTAAGTCCTGAATTCCTCAACTGTCTAATGTACTGTAGTAGCTGAGGAGATAACAGTGGACTCATTGGGTGTAGTGGTTAACACTGTCGCCTCACAGCAAGAAGGTTCGCAAGACGGTTTGATTCCAGCTTGGGGACCAGGTTGCCGTGTTGCCAGTTACCCAGGTGGGGTATCTCCCGGGCCTTTCTGTGTGGAGTTTGCATGTTCTCCCCATGCTCGCAAGGGTTTCCCCTTCCAGAAAAAGAGATAAACCCAATGGAAAAACATGCAGAACAGATCGCTAACGCTGTCACGTCCCTGACAAAGACGGACAGGAGCACTTGGATTGGTCCCCGGGCACTGCCCCACACCCATGTCGGCTCCCGGCTGCCCTTGGGGGGAAAGACGATGGGGATGGGTCAAGCACAGAGAGAACCCCCCCCCCCTCAAAAAAAGACATGTGTGTGTTCCTATGTGTCGCCCAACGCATGTGTGTGTTCGCTGCATGACTATGTTACAATGTGTGCTACGAATAAAGACTTATTCAAATCCAGTTTAATATTTTTCTTTTTATCTTTAGTGAATTAAATAGTGGAAATTAACTATTCCCTGGGACCATGTGAAACCTCCTCAAGGACCCCTGCGGGTCCCCGGTCCCCACATTGAGAACCACCGTCTTAACAACATAAAATGGTCAGACATAGTAGCCAGTGCATGGGACTTTGACTTATCTCAAACTCTGCCCTCTTTTCTTTACCCTCCAATCACAACTGTTTCTTTCCTTTTGCCGTGATTGGAGATTGAAGAAAAGAGGGCAAAGTTTGAGCCTGTTAGCATAATGGATTAATGGATGTCCCTTTTTATTCAATTCAATCTTTATTTAATCTCGAATGATCATTGAGAGAAAGCTATCATTTACAATGAAGTTGAGAAATACAACACATAAATTATTATTATTATTATTATTATTATTATTATTATTATTATTATTATTATTATTATTATTATTATTATTATTATTATTATTATTATTATTTTTTTTTTTATCTAGAAACAGAAAGCCAATAAAACTTAGACATTTCTGGGGACCTTAGGTGTAAGCCAATCACCAGAGCGAGTATGACAAGGTCCAGAGTTCCAGTCCAGTAATGAAGTGATGTAAAAAGATCATCAATAATGACTTCATACAGAAACAGATTGTGGTGCAAATCATGTCTCTGCCAGAGAGGCCCACCCAACCTTAGCATATAGGATACAATGATGGGTACCATAAAATCTAAGGGCAGAATGATATACAGAGTCCAGGGGCTTTAGAGTGGAAGCGCCAGCATAAACTACGTCTCCATAATCCATTAAATGTATTTTCATATGAAGAATTTGGTTTTACAATCAAAAACATGAAAATAGGAGTAGTCTAGTCTAGCCAACTGAAACAAAGGCACTCCATCCCCCAAAAACTCCTTTTAGATGCCGGAGTGTCTGTGCTGTAGTGCGGTGCTGTATATACAAATGAATACATGCACAGTGTTAACTGGAGTGATGCCCTTTGTTTTGTATAGTGGTCTATTGTGATGAGTAGACAATTTTATCTCTTGACAAAGAGGCATTTATAGGTCTGGAATCATCCCTCGCTCGCCCACACAAAACCTTCTTCACTCGTTCACTCCTTGTTTTCTCCCCCCTCTGTCTTTTCTCCCCCCTCTGTCTTTTCTCCCCCCTCTCTCTTTTCTTCCTTTCAATGTTTCTGACATGAAAGCAAAGACTCTGTCGGCTATTCAACAGGAAGCTAAGCATCAAAGCTTTGGACAGGGAACAGTAATCTGTCTCTTCAAGAAAAGTTACAGTAACGGACACACACTTTCTCTCTCTCTCTCTCTCTCTCTCTCTCTCTCTCTCTCTCTCTCTCTCTCTCTCTCTCTCTCTCTCTCTCTCTCTCTCTCTCTCTCTCTATCTCTCTCTCTCTCTCTCTCTCTCTCTCTCTCTCTCTCTCTCCCGTGTTGTGCAGTTCTGTGGCTATTTTCAGGTGGCCTCTTACTCGTGGCTAACATTTGACTTAAAGGAACATGGCAACATTATGGGAAACGCACCTACCGTCTAATCTCCAGAGTCAGACAAGAGGATGGATACCAATTTCCTTTCTGTGCGTTCAGTAGAAAGCTACCCGGCTGCAAGCTAGCCTAGCTTAGCACAAATTAATGGAAGCGGATATGGACCACTAGTCTAACTGTAAAACTCCAGGAGAGGTGTTTTTGCCAAACAGCATAATATTGGCATGTTCCTTTAAGATGATCTTTTTACCATTGACTTGCAATGAAGCTAAGATCAGGCCAATCTTTCTCCCATCTGATTACAATAACTGCACTACCAAAGCTAACTAGCATGTCCCATATGCTCTGTAAATAACTATGTACAGATACCGAGATGTCACTCCATGTTACCTGTTACCTGTTCACTGCACAATGTTGTTTTTTTATTTTTTTATTCTATTATATGTTGTACCACTGTATTGCACATCGTTGCGGGCGAGACCACCCGCATTTCATTGTATACCTGTATGCCGTGACAATTAAAACTCTTGACTTGACTTGACTTGAATAACGGTAAGACAACCTTTTTCACACTGGGTTTCAATAGAACTATGAACCGTGACTGACTGACTGACTGACTGACTGACTGACTGACTGACTGACTGACTGACTGACTGACTGACTGACTGACTGACTGACTGACTGACTGACTGACTGTGTAAAGGCCGAATGAGTGTTTTTTGTTATTGATTATTATTATTACTAGTATTAATATTATCATTATTACTATTATTATTATCATTATTAGAAGGTTACAATTTATGGGAATGTTACAATTTATGGGAATGTAATGATTTATGGGAATGTAATGATTGAGGGGAATGTTATGATTCTGTGTAGCCTGTTGGGTGGACTCTGTTGCGCTGTGATGGATCACCTGCACCTGTCAGGTGATCGGCCACGGCGCGACGGAGATCATTAAATAGGTGATGGGAATCAGCTGTGGGCGGTAGCCGATGGGGAAGGCATATGATTTTCTTACCGCTCGCTTAGGAAGCTTAACGCTTTAGAACGCGTAGAACGCTTCAGCGCTTCAGGATGCTTTCGGAAACTGTTTAGATTAGTCTTATTTAGGAAACACTTTAAGCAATTAGACCAGGTTATATGACGTTTAGGATCACTGTGATCAACCCTCCCATGTAACCTAATTATTCTAATTAAATCGGATCACCACATCGGTGTCTGATAACGGAGCTTAATGTGTGAAGACTATTTCTTTGAACGTTGAGCGCGTATGGATTCACTCCCCGTCTACACCAGGAAACGGCGCCGGCAAGCTGCCGTTACATTAAGTAAGAAAATCGCGTTTATTGAACCCCAACCAGCTTCAATAAAGTGAAAGAGGACTCGCGCAGATATTGACGCGACCCAAGGCAGAGGCGCGCGTCAATAAGGACAACACCGGAGGAGGACTCGCAAGAGGACTGAAAACAAGGGGCCAGCATTGTTGTGAGAGACAATCAAAGATCCTCGTTCAGCAGGAAGGAATCGATCCACACCAGCACAGTGAATGATAACAGCCCGAGGACATCGTTGCCTGTGATCAGCAAGGATCGATCATCGAAAGCATCACCACCAAGAGGGGAGGATCCTCCCTCCCGGCTCGAGGACAACAAACGGAACGTGCGTGAGTAGAGTGTATGAATGGTATAATAGACACTACTGCGTACGTGGCGCGCGCAAACGGCGCCGTGGAATATAAGCCAAATTATAAAGCTGTCTTAAGAACTGGTCGATAAATATATACAAGATGTCAAGCGGCAGATATTGAAACAGAGAACATGGATTTGACACAAGATGTCAGATATTGAAACAGAGAACATGGATTTGACACAAGCGGCAGATATTGAAACAGAGAACATGGATTTGACACAAGATGCCAGATATTGAAACAGAGAACATGGATTTGACACAAGCGGAAATGGAGGCTGAATATAGTCTAAAGAGAGTTGCAGTAGAGGCTGAATCAAGTCTAAACAGAGCTGCAGTAGAGGCTGAATTTAGTCTAAAGAGGGCTGCATTAGAGGCTGAATTAAGCCATAACATTAGAGGATAGATTAAGGCTGCAGGAGGCTAATTTAAAGGCTGAATTAAAGGTTAAATTAAGGCTGCAGGAGCAGGAGCAGCTCCAGCTAATTAGCCAGCAGCAACAAGAGCAGCAAGAACAACGCCAGCAGCAACAAGAGCAGCAACGCCAGCAGCAACAAGAGCAGCAACGCCAGCAGCAACAACAGCAAGAACAACGCCAGCAGCAACAAGAGCAGCAACGCCAGCAGCAACAACAGCAAGAACAACGCCAGCAGCAACAAGAGCAGCAACGTCAGCAGCAACAAGAGCAGCAACGCCAGCAGCAACAACAGCAAGAACAACGCCAGCAGCAACAAGAGCAGCAACGCCAGCAGCAACAACAGCAAGAACAACGCCAGCAGCAACAAGAGCAGCAACGCCGGCAGCAACAACGGCAAGAACAACGTCAGCAGCAACAAGAGCAGCAAGAACAACGCCAGCAGCAACAAGAGCAGCAACGCCAGCAGCAACAAGAGCAGCAACGCCAGCAGCAACAAGAGCAGCAAGAACAACGCCAGCAGCAACAAGAGCAGCAACGCCAGCAGCAACAAGAGCAGCAACGCCAGCAGCAACAACAGCAAGAACAACGTCAGCAGCAACAAGAGCAGCAACGCCAGCAGCAACAAGAGCAGCAAGAACAACGCCAGCAGCAACAAGAGCAGCAAGAACAACGCCAGCAGCAACAAGAGCAGCAAGAACAACGCCAGCAGCAACAAGAGCAGCAACGCCAGCAGCAACAAGAGCAGCAACGCCAGCAACAAGAGCAGCAAGAACAACGCCAGCAGCAACAAGAGCAGCAACACCAACAGCAACAACAACAGAAGCTAGCCCAGAGCCTGGTTCTCCAGGCTCAGCAGAACCAGCAACAGAACCAAGTCCAGATGGCACTAACCCCGAAGTCTGCAGCCAGCCAGGCTCAGCTGAAGAAGAAGCCAGAGGTGAAAGTGAAGTCCCTTGACGGCAAACAAAGACAACAGCTGAAACGGCAGCAGACAGCCGCCACCAAGCCACAGGTGGCTCAGGTTTCCACGCACCTGCAAAATAAACTCATGAAGGATGCAGAGCGCAAAGATGACTGCACGGATAAACGGAAGGACAAGGACAAGTACAAGAACAAGAGAAAGAAGGAGAAAGTGAAGTCACCAGACGGCAAGATTAAGAAGGAAGAGAACAGTTCTGTATTGGAAGAGAACAGTTCACGTAAGAAGAATATGAAGTCTGAGCATGAAGAGGACCCCTACCACTCTCCTAAACACCAGAAGTCTCTGAAGAGGGAGCGAGATGACGTGACAGGAATCGACTTCAAACCTAAGAACATCAAGACTAAAAACAAGGTAAAGAAAAATAAACGGGATGAAGAAGAGGACATCAAGCCCGAGAAGACTAAGAACAAGAGAGGAGTAGTGGTGGAGAGAAAAGACAAGTCTGGAAGATCTCAGAGCAGAGACAACTCTGGAGGATCTAAGAGAAAAAACAAGTCTGGAAGATCTCAGAGCAGAGACAACTCTAAAAGATCTAAGTGCAAAGAGAAGACTGGCATATCTAACAGCACAGAGAATGTACCTCTTCAAGAGCTAAACAAAGAAGATAGCCATGTCTGGTACAAGGTGTATCATAAAAGAAGAAAGAGAAGACGACATGAGTGGTGCTTGATTCACATCATCATTCCAAGGCACCACCATGGCAAACTCTGGAGTGAGGTGGATTGTGGACTCTCAAGCCCCCCCCTTTCAGCCCACTTTTGGTAGGGTAAAGGGGAGGCTGACCAAGGTCCTGACAAGGCCTTGACCTTGAGAAAAGGAAACACAAACACAAGAATGTGAACATGATGCGTTGGTGTATTGATCACACGACAATAATACCCAATTAAGACCAAGGAATATGCATCATTAAGACATTTAAGTTTATTATGGACTCTTTTAAGTTATGAATTAATCATCGCTATGAAGATTTATTATTTTGTAACATGGAATGTCCAGAAGACCAGAATATGGACTCAAAATGAACATTATCATATCCATTATGGATGGCAAACACGAGCAGGAGCATCAGCCACACCGGTTAAAGAGCCAAAGGTGAGGCTTGGTGAAGATAATGGGGCCGGTAAGGACTGTGCTTCAGCCATTATAGTGGACTACACAGCGCCCAGGAACCCTGGCCGCTCGGACGGATCCAGGAAGCCTTTCCAAATGACGAAGGTTCAACCAGTGCCTACTACTGGGGCCAAAAGGAGGATTGCCAACCAGTAAATGAACACTCACCTGGCCATGTTATTTATTTTGTAATTGTGTAAACACAATTAGGGGCCGGTATAAAGGCCGAATGAGTGTTTTTTGTTATTGATTATTATTATTACTAGTATTAATATTATCATTATTACTATTATTATTATCATTATTAGAAGGTTACAATTTATGGGAATGTTACAATTTATGGGAATGTAATGATTTATGGGAATGTAATGATTGAGGGGAATGTTATGATTCTGTGTAGCCTGTTGGGTGGACTCTGTTGCGCTGTGATGGATCACCTGCACCTGTCAGGTGATCGGCCACGGCGCGACGGAGATCATTAAATAGGTGATGGGAATCAGCTGTGGGCGGTAGCCGATGGGGAAGGCATATGATTTTCTTACCGCTCGCTTAGGAAGCTTAACGCTTTAGAACGCGTAGAACGCTTCAGCGCTTCAGGACGCTTTCGGAAACTGTTTAGATTAGTCTTATTTAGGAAACACTTTAAGCAATTAGACCAGGTTATATGACGTTTAGGATCACTGTGATCAACCCTCCCATGTAACCTAATTATTCTAATTAAATCGGATCACCACATCGGTGTCTGATAACGGAGCTTAATGTGTGAAGACTATTTCTTTGAACGTTGAGCGCGTATGGATTCACTCCCCGTCTACACCAGGAAACGGCGCCGGCAAGCTGCCGTTACAGACTGACTAATGTGGCACACATACCCAGAATGGTCCGACAAAGATAGAGTCACGTCTTGATTCGGTCACAGACCCTCTTGCATTATTATTATTTGTGATTGTATTAGACCTAGATACTTAGCTAATAACAATGAGGTACCGTTAAACAAACTAAACTTAATGGCATCTGAAAATAAAGGCTATATTACAAGTTGTCTTACTACATGTCTCTTCCGGGTCTCAAACTGTTATAAATTATAATGTTATTATCAGCAGGTCAAGACTAGATGCATATGATAGAAACCAAGCTATCTCCCTAGCCACTAGCATGCTACTGAAATCGACCCATTTGACTGTAGTTAGTAAGTAACGTTAATGGTGTTAGCTGGACAATGCTAGCGTGCTATGTATCGTGGCTTTGCTAACTACAGTCAAATGGGTCAATTTGACTGGCGTGCTAGTAATTACAATAACAAAGTGGGTCTATGACCATCCCAACGGGTGCTCGGTCTTCTTCGGACCGCAAGGCATGTGGGTATGTTCGCCACATTAGGGCATAGTCTCTCACGTCTATGAGGTCTCTCTCTAGGTCGTCCTCGGACGAGTTAGCTGCTTCGCATTTAAAAAGTAGAGTGAACAACACAGTGAAGAAGACAATGACAAACAACAGTGTAATCCTCCTCTGGACTAAAGCAGCATGTCAGTCTGAGGTCGTCTAAGCAGAGCTGTATACATTCTGGAGTACAACAGGCGTGTCAGTCTGAGGTCATCTAAGCAGAGCTGTATACATTCCCATGTGTGTCTGTGTTGGTGTATGAGGCCTGTAATAATAAGCAGTTGTGACTATACCCAGACCAAGTGTCTTATCTTTGTGTGTATAGATGGGTGTATGTGTGTGTGAATGTGTTTGCGTGCGTACGTAACAGTGTGTGTGTGTGTGTTTGCGTGTGTACATAACAGTGTGTGTTTGCGTGCGTCCATAACAGTGTGCGTGTGTGTGTTTGCGTGCCTACATAACAGTGTGTGTGTGTGTGTGTGTGTGTGTGTGTGTGTGTGTGTGTGTGTGTGTGTGTGTGTGTGTGTGTGTGTGTGTGTGTGTGTGTGTGTGTGTGTGTGTGTGTGTGTGTGTGTGTGTAGAGCTTCCCAGTATCTGACCTCCTCAGATGTTTCACTCTTCAGTCTTTAAAATGGATCCTCTGGTGTGAAGAGGGCCTGCAGTTCCCACGGACACCCTGGACGTGTGTGTGTGTGTGTGTGTGTGTGTGTGTGTGTGTGTGTGTGTGTGTGTGTGTGTGTGTGTGTGTGTGTGTGTGCCAGGCGTGCAGATTCCACACTTCATTAGTACTCAGTCAGTGTGGAGGATGCATTATAACTTAAAAAAATCTATGATTGTTGTGAAGGATCAGATTAAACCGAATATATATGTTTATTTATATATATATATTTAAATAGTATTTGCATATCGTTTGATATCCCCTGTATATTCCTTGTACAATATGCACTGAATATCCCTTTAGTCTACTAAACAGCCCATAATAGTTTCATTCTACCATTGGACGAGAACCTGGCGCCATCAGCCATACCCCTAGGTTCAAGTTCAATCGTGCCGCCCAACATGCCGAGGCAAGCCCGGTTCCGCGTAGGAATACGTCTGGCGAAATACGAATGGTACTATTTGTTCACAGCGCATATATATATGGCGCAAGTAAAGTAGAACTTTCTTTTAGTCCAGTTCTTTACCCTCCAACAGAGTAACAGACGCGAAGCCTCACCCACGACGCACGTGTGGTGCAGTAAGGCCTACTTGGCCTCAGAATAGGCATTGAGATATTGTGTGGATTAATAGTGAATAGTCATAGTTTGGCACTATACCGTCGAGTTGGACGTATTCTATTAAGCTAATAATAGTCTATTTATGTATGGTGCATCGTGTCGGTTAGAGTTATAAAGTTATCAGTACCCCCATCGTTCCTGACGTTATCTGGACGCTTAACCAGGCTGGGCAGACCACTAGTGGTGCTTGCATCCGAGGAGCTCCGGGCCAGGGCGACTGGACCTGTATATTGGATTACTCTACCCGGACGACGGCGAGCCTTCCACGGCTTGGATTATGCTTTGGGTGCTTTGATTATTCCATGGATAACGGCCAACACTGCGGAGTGTTGGAACTACCCCCCGGAGAGGACTCCAGGTGAGACGGCGCTCTACACCAGTGAGGTCGCCTCACGTCTCTCCGTTGTGGACCGGCAGCTACCGTCCACCAGAGGGTCCAGCTGTATTCGTCTGCGGACCGAGGTTCTGTGGGCACCGTGTTCAAGACTTTGAATTCTCCCAAGAAATCGTCGGCCAGATGGGATACCGCCAGCGGCTTCTCTAACCCCCCCCTCCTACTGTCTTACAACCAGCGGGACCCCCCCCCCCTTAGTGTATCCAGCTATAATCATTTAAGTACCATCGCTATAGTTTCCTAGAGAACCGGGTTGTATACTTACTCCCTGCGTAACCAGAGATTGGACATTCAATGTTGATTTACCTACGACTACTCATTTGCCATACAAGTGCATTTCAAATCATAAGTGTAAACAAGTGAACGTTGTATATACCTTTTGCTATATTAAATATTCGATTTGTACATTTGTGTGGACTTCGTTTCATCAGGTGGGAAAGTGTTCATCATATTTATATCATGTACTGGATGGCCAGAAGTTAAAGTACAAGAGGTAGTGGTATTAAATACCATATCTAACAATACAGTCAGGGAATTGTACCCCTCAGTTACAATTGGTCCTTCGAGCCGGAGGGTAACTAGTGTAATATTAATATAGTGTTATTAATATTGAAATGGCCTATGATGAACACTCCACGAAACGGTCCTCCTAACCTAGAACGCCCGCGGCGCAGACGACAGCCACCTCAGTACTTAGAGGATTACACTGTCAGTCAACTACCTAGCCTTCGACAAACGGTAAACGCGGTAAAAGTAGAAAGTAAAATTATGTCTGACCTTAACGACCAGGTTTCCCCGACCACAGAGGCCCTAGTAGGTCCTAATGTAACTGACCAAGCTCACGGTGGGGACCAGGAGGGAGCTGACATGCCTTTACCCCCCGCCACTACCGAAGAAGTAGTCCCCGACCAGCCCCGGGAGGAAGACAACCCTACAGAGAGAGAACTCTGCACGGAAGAAGAGGAGGAGAGCGCCGAGGAAATAGAGCTCCAGGACTCCCCAACGAGTACCCCCAGGAGCGGCTCACGCAGGAGCAGCTCACCTCCACAACCGCCTTCCCCCAGCGAAGCGGAGAGGATGCTACAACAGGCGTTCCTCGTCAGCCTGACAGCCTCTACCGAACGCGATCGACTTCAAGGTGAACGCGATCGTCTCCAAGCACAGGCGCTCAGCGAGCGCGAACAACTCCAAGCGCAACAACGGAGCGAAGAAGAGCGCACACGCCTGGAGATGAGACGCCTTCAGACGGAAGAGAATATGGCAAGAGACCGGGCCGACGCCCAGCGCGCCGCTGCCGGTGCCCAAAGAGAAGCAGATCTCACCAAGCGCGAAGTCGAGCGCGACAAGTTACAAGCGCAGCTAATGGAGCAGCTGATCCGCAAGGCAACACCCTCTCCCTCCGCCAGGGGTTCAAGGAACTCGTCGAGACAACAGTCAAGGGCAGCGTCTCCTCACCGAGCAAGCGACCCTGAACTTGACCAACAGACCGAGCCTATACCCCCCGCAGACCCCCTTCCCAGACCGGTCCAAGCGAGACCCAGCTACAAGGAAGGAGCGGCATACACTGCGGAGAAGCTAAATAAACGATTACAGGATCTGGAAGATCTGATAGAGGAAGAAGAGGGAGAGGAGGAGAACCAAGCCCGGCGACAGCACAGTACTCCACCGGACCAGGAGGTCCAGTACAGCCCAGGCTATACCCCCGCGGCGCTGCGTTACAGACCCCCGACTCTATTCACGGGTGAGCACGACGCACGACCAGCCCCGAGGAATAGCACCTGGACCAGCGGGCCATGGTACCCTGTCAGTACCAGCCCACAGAGAGGCGCAAGAGGGGACTCGCCTAGGAGGTCTCTCCCCCAACGCTCGCCGATGTATCAGCCATCCACGGCGTCATACATTGCCACGCCGTCATTTCCAGACTTCGCCTATGAGAGTCGAGCACAGTACACGGAGCTCCGGATGTGCTTAGAGACAATGATGGTGGATGTCGCTGATGAACGCCACAAGTATGCAATATTACTGAAGCACCTGAAAGTACCGCGAGCGCACAATATAGCGCTAGCCTATGCCACCTCTTCGACACCATACACAGCGGCCCTAGCGGCGCTGGACCAGAGATATGGACGTATATGGGATTACGTAATCCAAGAGATAAGGCATATTGATCGCCTACCCCCAGCCACAGACAATCGCTCATTAGACAACCTGTCAATCAAAGTGCAGTCCCTGGTAGGGATGCTGGGAGCGCAACGGGAAAAGGGCATGCATGAGCTATACGCCAACTCTAACGTCGAGAGGATTTTGGAGAAGCTGCCACCCGCAAGACAGGAGCGTTTTAGGCGGCAGAGAGACTACCGGGATCCCAACGGCCCCGAACCATCCCTCCTTGATCTAGCCGACTTCCTGGCGAGAGAAGTCAGCAGCTTACGACTGGATACATTCGGGCGGAGCACGCCAAGCTCCAGAGAGGGACCCAGGAGAATAAATGATGGAAGAAGATCGGTGACTGTCATGCACCAATCAGAGTCAGTACCGAGCAGTAAGAGCCACAGTACCCCCTCGAGAAAGGAGAAGTGGAAGATGGTTTGCCCCTACTGTGAGAAAGAACACTGGCTGTCACAATGTGACCTATTCACAAAGATGAATGCAGAAGAAGTGAGTCAATGGATAAAGTCCAACAGGCGCTGTTACCGATGTGCGCGACCACACATGGCAGCCGAATGCCGCCTAAAGAAAAGGTGCAGTCGGTGCGACGGAGCCCATCTAGATATACTACACGACAGTAACAGAAGACGGCCTCCACCTGCACCATCGAGCGGCACCAAGGCAAGTGTCATGTACATTGACCCCGCCAGCAGCAGCGGCGCCCAAGTGCTCTTAAAGGTAGTCCGTGTGACATTGAGCTACCAAGATAAAGTCATGGACACTTACGCCGTCCTTGATGACGGGTCAGAGAAGACCCTTCTGCTCGCGTCCGCTGCGGCCCAGCTGGGACTGCGGGGGAGCAAGAACGAAATGACGATTCGGACAATAAGAAGAGATTTAAAGACGATAAAGGGCGAGAATGTCTCCTTCACTATCGCAGCAAACGGGCAGCCAGAGCGACGGCATAAGATTACAAATGCTTTCACCAGCCAAGAAATAGGACTATCGCAGTACACCTACCCTATCGCCAAGTTGATGGATAAATACGTGCACCTGCGACAACTACCTATCCCGCTCATAGACGGCGCTACCCCGACCCTGCTGATAGGCTCCGACCATGCAGAACTCATAGTCCCGATTGACCGGGTCCATACAGGACCCCGAGGCTGTCCTGCAGCAGTCGAGACCCGCCTAGGGTGGACCCTACAAGGCCCCCTCGCTAAATCTCTCAACCGAACAGCAGCCACTAGCTGCCTCCACTCCAGAACGACAGAAGAAGACACCACTCTCCTGCAGCATGTCGAGAGGCTATGGACACTAGAGACAATGCCCTTTAAGAACGAAAAGAAAGATATTCGTTCTAAAGAAGACATTTACGCCATCAACCTACTCGAGCAAGGGACAAAGAGAGTCACAGTCGGCGGAGTGATGAGATACGCAACTCCACTCCTGAGGCGAGAGGGAATGCCCACCTTTCACGCAAAGAAAGACGCCACGGAGCGCTATCTATTGAACACGGAGCGGCGCCTAGCCAAAGACCCCGCTCAAGAGCGTGTGTACCGCGCTGAGATTGAGAAGCTAATCACAGCGGGACACGTGACAAAGATTGACATTAAAGAGGCCGATCAGACGACCGAATCATGGTACGTGCCGCATCACAAGGTCCACCACAACGGCAAGGTTCGCATTGTGTTTAACTGCAGCTACCAGATCGGATCCCAAAATCTGAATAAAGAGCTCTTGCCCGGCCCCACACTCGGCCCCTCCCTACTAGGCGTGCTACTGTGCTTCCGCCAGGACAAGGTGGCTATCAGCGGGGATATCAAAGGGATGTTCTTGCAGGTGAGACTAGTAGAGGAGGACAAGCCCCTGCTGTGGTTCCTATGGAGAGAGAGGATCGGAGATGAGAACCCAGCCATCTACCAGTGGGAAGTACTCCCCTTCGGAACCACATGCAGCCCGTGCTGTGCTACATTTGCACTACAGAAACACGTCGCAGAGGACCCAGCAGCAGATGAAGAGGTCCAACACCGTGTGAAGAACAGTTTCTACGTGGACAACTGTTTACAAAGCGTTTCGACTCAAGAAGAAGCCGAGGCTCTCCTAATCAAGCTACGCGCCTCCCTGATCAAAGGCGGCTTTGATCTCAGGCAGTGGGCCAGCAGTGACCCGCACGTATTGCGCAGCCTCTCCCCCGCGGACAAGGCTGCCAGCAGCGAGACCTGGATGGCGACCATCCCAGGAGAAGCCCAAGAAATGACACTAGGACTAGTCTGGCGCTTAAAAACAGACTCGCTCCACTATAGACACAAACCCTTGGCTCCAGAGCAGGGAAGGTCGACGGCGATACCGACCACCAGACGGAGTGTGTACAGAACACTCGCCAGACAATATGACCCGTTGGGATGTATTCTACCTTACACCACCAGGGCAAAGATGACTGTACGAGCACTATGGGACAAGGACCAGGGCTGGGACGACCCAATACCCGCACACCTTGCCTCAACATGGAGAGAGTGGGAGACGGAACTCCGCTCACTCCCAGGCGTCAACATACGCCGCAGCTACTTCCCATCCACAGTGAGGCCAGAGACATGCAAGATTGATCTACACGTCTTCAGCGACGCCTCCGAAGTAGCCTATGGATCGTGGCCTACTTGCGTGCCCAAGAGAAGGGAGGAAAGATACACACTGCTTTCATCCTGGCCCGCTCAAGAATAGCCCCACGTAAGCAACAATCTATCCCACGTCTAGAGCTCTGCGCAGCCCTAGCAGGAGCGCATCTAGCCACGTTAATCCAGTGTGTGTGTGTGTGTGTGTAGAGCTTCCCAGTATCTGACCTCCTCAGATGTTTCACTCTTCAGTCTTTAAAATGGATCCTCTGGTGTGAAGAGGGCCTGCAGTTCCCACGGACACCCTGGACGTGTGTGTGTGTGTGTGTGTGTGTGTGTGTGTGTGTGTGTGTGTGTGTGTGTGTGTGTGTGTGTGTGTGTGTGTGTGTGTGTGCCAGGCGTGCAGATTCCACACTTCATTAGTACTCAGTCAGTGTGGAGGATGCATTATAACTTAAAAAAATCTATGATTGTTGTGAAGGATCAGATTAAACCGAATATATATGTTTATTTATATATATATATTTAAATAGTATTTGCATATCGTTTGATATCCCCTGTATATTCCTTGTACAATATGCACTGAATATCCCTTTAGTCTACTAAACAGCCCATAATAGTTTCATTCTACCATTGGACGAGAACCTGGCGCCATCAGCCATACCCCTAGGTTCAAGTTCAATCGTGCCGCCCAACATGCCGAGGCAAGCCCGGTTCCGCGTAGGAATACGTCTGGCGAAATACGAATGGTACTATTTGTTCACAGCGCATATATATATGGCGCAAGTAAAGTAGAACTTTCTTTTAGTCCAGTTCTTTACCCTCCAACAGAGTAACAGACGCGAAGCCTCACCCACGACGCACGTGTGGTGCAGTAAGGCCTACTTGGCCTCAGAATAGGCATTGAGATATTGTGTGGATTAATAGTGAATAGTCATAGTTTGGCACTATACCGTCGAGTTGGACGTATTCTATTAAGCTAATAATAGTCTATTTATGTATGGTGCATCGTGTCGGTTAGAGTTATAAAGTTATCAGTACCCCCATCGTTCCTGACGTTATCTGGACGCTTAACCAGGCTGGGCAGACCACTAGTGGTGCTTGCATCCGAGGAGCTCCGGGCCAGGGCGACTGGACCTGTATATTGGATTACTCTACCCGGACGACGGCGAGCCTTCCACGGCTTGGATTATGCTTTGGGTGCTTTGATTATTCCATGGATAACGGCCAACACTGCGGAGTGTTGGAACTACCCCCCGGAGAGGACTCCAGGTGAGACGGCGCTCTACACCAGTGAGGTCGCCTCACGTCTCTCCGTTGTGGACCGGCAGCTACCGTCCACCAGAGGGTCCAGCTGTATTCGTCTGCGGACCGAGGTTCTGTGGGCACCGTGTTCAAGACTTTGAATTCTCCCAAGAAATCGTCGGCCAGATGGGATACCGCCAGCGGCTTCTCTAACCCCCCCCTCCTACTGTCTTACAACCAGCGGGACCCCCCCCCCCTTAGTGTATCCAGCTATAATCATTTAAGTACCATCGCTATAGTTTCCTAGAGAACCGGGTTGTATACTTACTCCCTGCGTAACCAGAGATTGGACATTCAATGTTGATTTACCTACGACTACTCATTTGCCATACAAGTGCATTTCAAATCATAAGTGTAAACAAGTGAACGTTGTATATACCTTTTGCTATATTAAATATTCGATTTGTACATTTGTGTGGACTTCGTTTCATCAGGTGGGAAAGTGTTCATCATATTTATATCATGTACTGGATGGCCAGAAGTTAAAGTACAAGAGGTAGTGGTATTAAATACCATATCTAACAATACAGTCAGGGAATTGTACCCCTCAGTTACAATTGGTCCTTCGAGCCGGAGGGTAACTAGTGTAATATTAATATAGTGTTATTAATATTGAAATGGCCTATGATGAACACTCCACGAAACGGTCCTCCTAACCTAGAACGCCCGCGGCGCAGACGACAGCCACCTCAGTACTTAGAGGATTACACTGTCAGTCAACTACCTAGCCTTCGACAAACGGTAAACGCGGTAAAAGTAGAAAGTAAAATTATGTCTGACCTTAACGACCAGGTTTCCCCGACCACAGAGGCCCTAGTAGGTCCTAATGTAACTGACCAAGCTCACGGTGGGGACCAGGAGGGAGCTGACATGCCTTTACCCCCCGCCACTACCGAAGAAGTAGTCCCCGACCAGCCCCGGGAGGAAGACAACCCTACAGAGAGAGAACTCTGCACGGAAGAAGAGGAGGAGAGCGCCGAGGAAATAGAGCTCCAGGACTCCCCAACGAGTACCCCCAGGAGCGGCTCACGCAGGAGCAGCTCACCTCCACAACCGCCTTCCCCCAGCGAAGCGGAGAGGATGCTACAACAGGCGTTCCTCGTCAGCCTGACAGCCTCTACCGAACGCGATCGACTTCAAGGTGAACGCGATCGTCTCCAAGCACAGGCGCTCAGCGAGCGCGAACAACTCCAAGCGCAACAACGGAGCGAAGAAGAGCGCACACGCCTGGAGATGAGACGCCTTCAGACGGAAGAGAATATGGCAAGAGACCGGGCCGACGCCCAGCGCGCCGCTGCCGGTGCCCAAAGAGAAGCAGATCTCACCAAGCGCGAAGTCGAGCGCGACAAGTTACAAGCGCAGCTAATGGAGCAGCTGATCCGCAAGGCAACACCCTCTCCCTCCGCCAGGGGTTCAAGGAACTCGTCGAGACAACAGTCAAGGGCAGCGTCTCCTCACCGAGCAAGCGACCCTGTACTTGACCAACAGACCGAGCCTATACCCCCCGCAGACCCCCTTCCCAGACCGGTCCAAGCGAGACCCAGCTACAAGGAAGGAGCGGCATACACTGCGGAGAAGCTAAATAAACGATTACAGGATCTGGAAGATCTGATAGAGGAAGAAGAGGGAGAGGAGGAGAACCAAGCCCGGCGACAGCACAGTACTCCACCGGACCAGGAGGTCCAGTACAGCCCAGGCTATACCCCCGCGGCGCTGCGTTACAGACCCCCGACTCTATTCACGGGTGAGCACGACGCACGACCAGCCCCGAGGAATAGCACCTGGACCAGCGGGCCATGGTACCCTGTCAGTACCAGCCCACAGAGAGGCGCAAGAGGGGACTCGCCTAGGAGGTCTCTCCCCCAACGCTCGCCGATGTATCAGCCATCCACGGCGTCATACATTGCCACGCCGTCATTTCCAGACTTCGCCTATGAGAGTCGAGCACAGTACACGGAGCTCCGGATGTGCTTAGAGACAATGATGGTGGATGTCGCTGATGAACGCCACAAGTATGCAATATTACTGAAGCACCTGAAAGTACCGCGAGCGCACAATATAGCGCTAGCCTATGCCACCTCTTCGACACCATACACAGCGGCCCTAGCGGCGCTGGACCAGAGATATGGACGTATATGGGATTACGTAATCCAAGAGATAAGGCATATTGATCGCCTACCCCCAGCCACAGACAATCGCTCATTAGACAACCTGTCAATCAAAGTGCAGTCCCTGGTAGGGATGCTGGGAGCGCAACGGGAAAAGGGCATGCATGAGCTATACGCCAACTCTAACGTCGAGAGGATTTTGGAGAAGCTGCCACCCGCAAGACAGGAGCGTTTTAGGCGGCAGAGAGACTACCGGGATCCCAACGGCCCCGAACCATCCCTCCTTGATCTAGCCGACTTCCTGGCGAGAGAAGTCAGCAGCTTACGACTGGATACATTCGGGCGGAGCACGCCAAGCTCCAGAGAGGGACCCAGGAGAATAAATGATGGAAGAAGATCGGTGACTGTCATGCACCAATCAGAGTCAGTACCGAGCAGTAAGAGCCACAGTACCCCCTCGAGAAAGGAGAAGTGGAAGATGGTTTGCCCCTACTGTGAGAAAGAACACTGGCTGTCACAATGTGACCTATTCACAAAGATGAATGCAGAAGAAGTGAGTCAATGGATAAAGTCCAACAGGCGCTGTTACCGATGTGCGCGACCACACATGGCAGCCGAATGCCGCCTAAAGAAAAGGTGCAGTCGGTGCGACGGAGCCCATCTAGATATACTACACGACAGTAACAGAAGACGGCCTCCACCTGCACCATCGAGCGGCACCAAGGCAAGTGTCATGTACATTGACCCCGCCAGCAGCAGCGGCGCCCAAGTGCTCTTAAAGGTAGTCCGTGTGACATTGAGCTACCAAGATAAAGTCATGGACACTTACGCCGTCCTTGATGACGGGTCAGAGAAGACCCTTCTGCTCGCGTCCGCTGCGGCCCAGCTGGGACTGCGGGGGAGCAAGAACGAAATGACGATTCGGACAATAAGAAGAGATTTAAAGACGATAAAGGGCGAGAATGTCTCCTTCACTATCGCAGCAAACGGGCAGCCAGAGCGACGGCATAAGATTACAAATGCTTTCACCAGCCAAGAAATAGGACTATCGCAGTACACCTACCCTATCGCCAAGTTGATGGATAAATACGTGCACCTGCGACAACTACCTATCCCGCTCATAGACGGCGCTACCCCGACCCTGCTGATAGGCTCCGACCATGCAGAACTCATAGTCCCGATTGACCGGGTCCATACAGGACCCCGAGGCTGTCCTGCAGCAGTCGAGACCCGCCTAGGGTGGACCCTACAAGGCCCCCTCGCTAAATCTCTCAACCGAACAGCAGCCACTAGCTGCCTCCACTCCAGAACGACAGAAGAAGACACCACTCTCCTGCAGCATGTCGAGAGGCTATGGACACTAGAGACAATGCCCTTTAAGAACGAAAAGAAAGATATTCGTTCTAAAGAAGACATTTACGCCATCAACCTACTCGAGCAAGGGACAAAGAGAGTCACAGTCGGCGGAGTGATGAGATACGCAACTCCACTCCTGAGGCGAGAGGGAATGCCCACCTTTCACGCAAAGAAAGACGCCACGGAGCGCTATCTATTGAACACGGAGCGGCGCCTAGCCAAAGACCCCGCTCAAGAGCGTGTGTACCGCGCTGAGATTGAGAAGCTAATCACAGCGGGACACGTGACAAAGATTGACATTAAAGAGGCCGATCAGACGACCGAATCATGGTACGTGCCGCATCACAAGGTCCACCACAACGGCAAGGTTCGCATTGTGTTTAACTGCAGCTACCAGATCGGATCCCAAAATCTGAATAAAGAGCTCTTGCCCGGCCCCACACTCGGCCCCTCCCTACTAGGCGTGCTACTGTGCTTCCGCCAGGACAAGGTGGCTATCAGCGGGGATATCAAAGGGATGTTCTTGCAGGTGAGACTAGTAGAGGAGGACAAGCCCCTGCTGTGGTTCCTATGGAGAGAGAGGATCGGAGATGAGAACCCAGCCATCTACCAGTGGGAAGTACTCCCCTTCGGAACCACATGCAGCCCGTGCTGTGCTACATTTGCACTACAGAAACACGTCGCAGAGGACCCAGCAGCAGATGAAGAGGTCCAACACCGTGTGAAGAACAGTTTCTACGTGGACAACTGTTTACAAAGCGTTTCGACTCAAGAAGAAGCCGAGGCTCTCCTAATCAAGCTACGCGCCTCCCTGATCAAAGGCGGCTTTGATCTCAGGCAGTGGGCCAGCAGTGACCCGCACGTATTGCGCAGCCTCTCCCCCGCGGACAAGGCTGCCAGCAGCGAGACCTGGATGGCGACCATCCCAGGAGAAGCCCAAGAAATGACACTAGGACTAGTCTGGCGCTTAAAAACAGACTCGCTCCACTATAGACACAAACCCTTGGCTCCAGAGCAGGGAAGGTCGACGGCGATACCGACCACCAGACGGAGTGTGTACAGAACACTCGCCAGACAATATGACCCGTTGGGATGTATTCTACCTTACACCACCAGGGCAAAGATGACTGTACGAGCACTATGGGACAAGGACCAGGGCTGGGACGACCCAATACCCGCACACCTTGCCTCAACATGGAGAGAGTGGGAGACGGAACTCCGCTCACTCCCAGGCGTCAACATACGCCGCAGCTACTTCCCATCCACAGTGAGGCCAGAGACATGCAAGATTGATCTACACGTCTTCAGCGACGCCTCCGAAGTAGCCTATGGATCGTGGCCTACTTGCGTGCCCAAGAGAAGGGAGGAAAGATACACACTGCTTTCATCCTGGCCCGCTCAAGAATAGCCCCACGTAAGCAACAATCTATCCCACGTCTAGAGCTCTGCGCAGCCCTAGCAGGAGCGCATCTAGCCACGTTAATCCAACGTGAACTCACCATTCCGGTGCACAGAACAATCTTGTGGTCAGATTCCACGACAGTACTCACATGGATCAAGTCTGATTCATGCAGATACAAAGTCTTCGTGGGAGTCAGAGTCACCGAGATTCAAGAGTTAACAGAAGCAGCGAGCTGGCGGTATGTGGACACCAAACACAACCCAGCTGACGTCATCACCCGGGGAATGTCTCTGGATGACCTCACCCGTCGCAACATCTACAGTGACGGACCAGACTTCCTCAAGCTCCCGGAAGGAGAGTGGCCTACGCCCACCCCACAGGAAGCAAGTAACGAGGAGGCTGAGAACAAGAAACCTATGTTCTGTGGACTGAGCACAGTCGCCTCCACAGACCCCAACATAGATGACTGCATTACCCTAGAGAGTGCGCAGCAGAGGACATTCCTGTGGCACCACCCAGAGATTCAGTCCACCACTGACATGTCAGCAGCTGACTACGAAGAAGCAGAACTTCTTCTACTACAACGAGCCCAGAGAGACTCGTTCCCCGATGAGCTAGACTGTCTACAGGGAGGAAACCCCGTCCCATCAGACAGCAGACTGCTCCACCTGGCACCAGAGAGTGACGCCCATAATCTCATCAGAGTGGGTGGTCGCCTGCGGAGAGCCCCCGATCTACCGGATGACATTAAGTACCCGATAGTCTTGAACAGCCGACACAAGGTCACAGAGCTGATCATAAAGAAATACGACGAGGATGTACACCACGCAGGAGCAGAGAGAGTCTTCGCGGAGATCAGACGTCGTTATTGGATACTGCAAGGGAGAGAAGCAGTGCGGCGCTTCCAGCGAACCTGTCTAGACTGCCGTAAGTGGCGCGCGCAGCCCAGCATACCACGGATGGCTGACATACCTCCCTGTCGCCTCCGACTCGGCGACAAGCCATTCCACTCCACAGGCATGGACTGTTTTGGCCCGTTGTATATAAAGAGAGGTAGAGGAACCGAGAAGCGGTGGGGTATTGTATTCAAATGCATGACCACCAGAGCGATACATATCGAGCTCCTTCCGACCATGAGCACAGACTCATTCCTTATGGCCTTCCGAAGATTCACATCACGGAAAGGAAAACCGTCTACATTGTTGTCTGATCACGGGACAAACTTCAAAGGCGGAGAAAGAGAGCTGAGAGAGAGCTTCCAAGCTATGGGCCCAGAACTTAAGACCCACCTCGCTCCATCCCAGATTGACTTCCAGTTTAATCCCCCGAACGCACCCCACTTCGGTGGAACCTGGGAACGAGAAGTACGTTCTATAAAGACAGCCCTGTACGCCGTGCTTGGGGCCCAGACTGTGGCGGAGGAAGTCCTAATGACAGTCCTCACGGAGATCGAGGGAGTATTGAACTCAAAGCCCCTCGGTTACGTCTCCAGTGATGTAGCAGATGTCGACCCAGTCACCCCCAACACACTCTTAATGGGGCGGCTGGACCCCGCGCTACCCCAGACAATGTACAGGCCTGAAGAAGCGAACGAAGAATGTGGAGGTACAGTCAAGTACTAGCTGACAAGTTTTGGAGCAGCTTCCTACTCCACTACCTACCGTCTCTACAGACCCGCCAGAAGTGGGTAAAAGAGAGAGACAATTTGACAGAAGGAACAGTCGTCATGATTATCGACCAGTCACTACCCAGAGCTATGTGGCCGGCTGGCCGCGTAAGCAAAGTGATCACCGGTGCCGATGGCAAGGTCCGAGCAGCTGAAGTACTCGTCCAAGGGCGCACTTACACACGACCCGTGGCGAGGCTAATAGAACTGCCCCGACTCCCAGATACTATCGATGATGACCATGACCCCATGACTTTGTGAGTTGACTGACCCTTACAGCGGACCTTGAGTGGTAGACAGTGCGGTTAATCTGTCTCTGCTTAGCTAATTAGGTGGGACTAATTAGGGGGCGGCTGTTGTGAAGGATCAGATTAAACCGAATATATATGTTTATTTATATATATATATTTAAATAGTATTTGTATATCGTTTGATATCCCCTGTATATTCCTTGTACAATATGCACTGAATATCCCTTTAGTCTACTAAACAGCCCATAATAGTTTCATTCTACCATTGGACGAGAACCTGGCGCCATCAGCCATACCCCTAGGTTCAAGTTCAATCGTGCCGCCCAACATGCCGAGGCAAGCCCGGTTCCGCGTAGGAATACGTCTGGCGAAATACGAATGGTACTATTTGTTCACAGCGCATATATATATGGCGCAAGTAAAGTAGAACTTTCTTTTAGTCCAGTTCTTTACCCTCCAACAGAGTAACAGACGCGAAGCCTCACCCACGACGCACGTGTGGTGCAGTAAGGCCTACTTGGCCTCAGAATAGGCATTGAGATATCGTGTGGATTAATAGTGAATAGTCATAGTTTGGCACTATACCGTCGAGTTGGACGTATTCTATTAAGCTAATAATAGTCTATTTATGTATGGTGCATCGTGTCGGTTAGAGTTATAAAGTTATCAGTACCCCCATCGTTCCTGACGTTATCTGGACGCTTAACCAGGCTGGGCAGACCACTAGTGGTGCTTGCATCCGAGGAGCTCCAGGCCAGGGCGACTGGACCTGTATATTGGATTACTCTACCCGGACGACGGCGAGCCTTCCACGGCTTGGATTATGCTTTGGGTGCTTTGATTATTCCATGGATAACGGCCAACACTGCGGAGTGTTGGAACTACCCCCCGGAGAGGACTCCAGGTGAGACGGCGCTCTACACCAGTGAGGTCGCCTCACATCTCTCCGTTGTGGACCGGCAGCTACCGTCCACTAGAGGGTCCAGCTGTATTCGTCTGCGGACCGAGGTTCTGTGGGCACCGTGTTCAAGACTTTGAATTCTCCCAAGAAATCGTCGGCCAGATGGGATACCGCCAGCGGCTTCTCTAACCCCCCCCTCCTACTGTCTTACAACCAGCGGGACCCCCCGTCCCCCTTAGTGTATCCAGCTATAATCATTTAAGTACCATCGCTATAGTTTCCTAGAGAACCGGGTTGTATACTTACTCCCTGCGTAACCAGAGATTGGACATTCAATGTTGATTTACCTACGACTACTCATTTGCCATACAAGTGCATTTCAAATCATAAGTGTAAACAAGTGAACGTTGTATATACCTTTTGCTATATTAAATATTCGATTTGTACATTTGTGTGGACTTCGTTTCATCAGGTGGGAAAGTGTTCATCATATTTATATCATGTACTGGATGGCCAGAAGTTAAAGTACAAGAGGTAGTGGTATTAAATACCATATCTAACAATACAGTCAGGGAATTGTACCCCTCAGTTACAATGATCACACAAATCTTTTTTCTAATCTAATTTCAAATCCAATGTTTCAAACAGAGCTAAAAAAATATCATCAAACATAACAAGCTGTTTTATGTGCAATCTGTCTTGGTTGCTAGCACTTAGTATACCATGGCTGGGGGTTTGGAAAGCAGCCATATAGTATGACAGCCCAATATCTATTATTATTATTATTATTATTATTATTATTATTATTATTATTATTATTATTATTATTATTATTATTATTATTATTATTATTATTATTATTATTATTATTATTATTATTATTATTATTATTATTATTATTATTATTATTATTATCACTTTGGTTGCCTAAGGTTAAATTAATGATATACCATAGATTGCCAGCGCTATTTGTCTATGGAGAAAGTCCCCTTCTTTGCAGGGCTATAACTTTTTAAATTCTATTGCTACATTGCCATTATTAGGGCCCATTCAAAGTCCTATATGTATTGTTCATTGTGTAGCAACGTTAAACTTTTTCATTCACATATTCATAGTAAAGTATGGTCTAATGTATAAGTATGTTTTCATCTCTTTCTGCAGCTTTCTCCAGAACGTGATATATAGCCCCAAATGCATTATATTGATGATGAAATACAGTTTGATGGCAATCAGCGCGATATAAAAAATTCCAACTAGACGTACTTCTAGAAGTTACTACACGTCATCTGATGTTGACCGGATGGGCGAGGGGGCGTTTATAATTCCGTGGGCAGCGTTATACCAATCATCTAATGTGGGTCAAATGTTGATAATATCAGTTATTATCGAAGACGGTAACGTTACACGCTGAAACTCACCCCAGTCTCCGCGCGCCGTTGGGCGATCATCGTCGAGTAGAAATTTTATCATTATGGGATATATTATTACCCGGTCCATCTCCAGCTTGTATAATGGTATATACGTCCAAATCATGTTGTTTATCGAGTTATTGGCAATCGATCGCTATGTAGAGTGACGAGCTAGAGTCACGGGACATGTACCGAGTGGCCGGAAGCAATACGGACGTCTAGCAAAACCTCTAGTGCGCTTCCTGTTAAGCGCTTGCGCCGATCGGCCACCAGATGGCGCTCCTGAACCGCCAGAGAGCTCAGTGGGTCCTGCTGATGGATCTCAGGCCAGCGGAGGGACATTATGAATCCGATCGCAGATTTTTGAAATATTGATATAAAGACGACGTACAGCGTCCCCCGGCAACTTTAGCATGGCCAGCAAAGACGTCTAAAGACGGCTCCCGGCACCCAAAGTGTTATCCCTTTCACTGCCACATGACAAAGGGTTAACCCTTTCACTACCACACTACAGTCGGTTAACCATCTGTAGTGTGGTAGTGAAAGGTTAACCTTCTGTAGTGTGGTAGAGATCCTGACCCATCTGAATGCTCACTGCAGCAGAGAACGAGAGCCATGGAGACGCCACTAAATGACAGAATGGGGTGCGAATCATGGGGGAGCTGGGTGAGCCATGGCTCCCCTAGATGAGACATCAGCCCCCCTGAAAACATGATTTGTGAATTTTTGGGGGGTCTCTAAAATACTGACAATAAATGCAATTTTTGCCATGCATTTCTCATTTTTCTGTAATTTTCTGTATCGTCATCATCGTGTATAATAAAACTAGGCTATTTTGATGTATGATTAATGATTTGCGCACTAATTCACCGTAATAGACAATAGCATAAATCTATGGGGTTGCGGCACTGCTGATATACCCTACTCGTAATATAAGAACATGCATGCTATTCTTGCGTTTACCATTCGGAGCGTGGCGGCGCTGCAGTCTGCAGGCACAAATCAACTTCACCCGCCGTTTAAAAAAAAGAAAATACAGGTATCCAGGATAATGTCGAAAGTTAAACAAAATACAAAGAAGGCAAAGCAGCCTGCTGCGGGGACTACTTCTGTGACATGCAGATTTTGAGAATTGGGCAAATCTTGACCATCAGGTGGGAGGCGATAATGTTGCATTTTTTTGCCTACTATAATAATGTTAGACTCGATGTGTTTGGTCGTGGACTTGTTGTTCGGTACTGGTTCAGCCGTGTGTTTATGTGTAAATAGGACTGTTGTGTGTGAATTTCAGTGTTGGATCAGAGGGGTTAATCTGAGCATGTGTATTGTGTGGTGTGGACTATGTGTGGTTATGTAATACTCATACCTATTCCCTATGGCCTGTGTCGACCGGGGACGTTTTATGAGTTGTCAGCTCCTTTCTGTCATTCATTTCTATGCTAGAGACGCGACAGGCGCGCTCCTTTTCCCAGCTCCGCGCCTCGCGTTTATGCGCTCTCGGCGGCAGCGTTTTTGGGCGGAGCACTCCCAGTGCCTAAAGTTGAAACTAGTTCAACTTTTGGAGAGGAGCGCCGCTCATCAAGGTAACTCTTTTCGATGACCAATCAACATCGAGGAAGTGGCGGAGGCACTCGCGAGACTCAGGAAAACGCTCTGAGCTTCTTTTTTTTTTAGGCACGGGCACTGTCTGCCACTGTGTCCTGTGTTGCAGCAATCAGCTGCTAATTGGGAAGCTGCCTGTCTGGGCTCAAAAGGCCCTCCCCCGCTCCACACACTGACACTCTACTGCTGGAAGACATGTGGGAGCAGTGTCTCCCTCCCCTCCACCACATTGACCTTTTGTTTGTGCTAGATATAGTAATAAATATATCCTTTTGGTTTCAACTTGACCGTTGGTGTATGTGTCCCCTTTATGTTGCTTCCCTCTGAGCCAGGGTCGTAACAGTTTTATAATAATTTTTTTTAACCTTGACTTTTAACTGCCTTGCACCTGGGCATACTCATTATAACTGTACCCGGTGTGCCACTGTTTTATATTTCATACTTATACACTGTGTGTTTTGTTTTTAACTCCACTGACACTTTTGCCAAGACCATTGTTTGTCATTTTGACTGTCTTGTTTCTATGCCCTGTAAGGTGACCTTGGGTGTTTTGAAAGGCGCCTCCAAATAAAATGTATTATTATTATAGAAGATGATGGAACATTCACCAAGAGAAACAGGACAGAAGATGATGGAATATTCACCAAGGGAAACAGGACAGAAGATGATCGGCACGCAGCACTTCAGAACCTGTTTATCTTGAACGTCCAGCGTGTTTTCATCAGAAACTCAGAGTATCAGAAACTCCTGTGAAATGCAAAAGAGCAGCACTGTATGGTAATGTTTTCTCCATGGCCTTTCATTGGCTTCCATGTGTCACACTCGAGGGTGCGCCTGCGGTTTGACTGTACGCCTACTGCAGGAAGGGTTGGTGCTGCTGGCAACAGCTGCAGGAGCTGTACAAAAAAAAGCTGGGGAGATTCCTCAGGATAAAATGGAAAACAGAGTTCCTTTAAAAGTTAAACTTCCCAGCCAGTGGTGAGGAGGGACATTATGTTGCTTAGTGAGAAGGAACACCTGGCAGGATGGAGGAGGCGAATAGAGGATGAAGAGGAGCAAGAGGAGGAGGAAGAGGAGGAAAGAAAGAAAAACGGGAGCAGTGGAGGTAATGGTGAAGAGGAGGAAAAATACGCGTAGTGTAGAAAAAATTAAGGGCTGCAGTGGAAAATCTAAAAAGTCCAAAATGCTGAACTTATCCATTAAGGAAAAGTAAAAAAAAAAAAAATACCCTGATGGAAAAGTAAAAATACCCTAATGGAAAAGTAAAAATACCCCGATGGAAAAGTAAAAATACCCTGATGGAAAAGTAAAAATACCCTGATGGAAAAGTAAAAATATCCTGATGGAGAAGTAAAAATACCATGTTTTCCATTGTTTTCTCTTCCTGGAAAACATACAGTATCCACCCCTCCTTAATCAATCAAATCTGCCTCAGTCTCACAGTTCATTCCTGCAACTGTTTTTCTGCCATGTAATATCCTCATAACATGTTTTTCTCCATATCTCATTTGTTGATTGATGTTTGCTTGCCTGTGTTTTCTTGTGTATATGTTTAGTTGTTATTATTGATGTATTTTGTGTCTATGTTTAGTTGTTATTATTGATGTATTTTGTGTCTATGTTTAGTTGTTATTATTGATGTATTTTGTGTCTATGTTTAGTTGTTATTATTGATGTATTATGTGTCTATGTCTAGTTATTATTGATGTATTATGTGTCTATGTTTAGTTGTTATTATTGATGTATTATGTGTCTATGTTTAGTTGTTATTATTGATGTATTTTGTGTCTATATTTAGTTGTTATTATTGATGTATTATGTGTCTATGTCTAGTTATTATTAATGTATTATGTGTCTATGTTTAGTTGTTATTATTGATGTATTTTGAGTCTATATTTAGTTGTTATTATTGATGTATTTTGTGTCTATATTTAGTTGTTATTATTGATGTATTTTCTGCTTTTAACATGGTTGTATCCTCTAGTCTAGACCACCTCCTCTTCCCTCAGGTCACTCTCGTCGCTTGCCAGGCTGCCATTGTAAATAAGGATTTGTTGTTTAAGGACTTGCATGGTTAAATAAAGGTCAAATAAATAAAATAAATAAAGTAAATGCCGTTTTCCGTGTGAAATTAAAGAATTATTTGCTTCTTATAAGTCAATTCAAGTTCATAATGTATAACACAGCATCAGACAGTCTGGCTGTGAGAGAGAGTTTATGAAGTGAAGTTCATAATGTATGAAGACCTTTTCTGACTCAAAGTGCTGAGGAAAGCAAAAGTAGGTAGCTTCAGATTATGAAGCGGAAATCTAATTTTCTTTCTGTGTGTGTGCGTGGGTGCCTGTGTGTGTGTGTGTGTGTGTGTGTGTGTGTGTGTGTGTGTGTGTGTGTGTGTGTGTGTGTGTGTGTGTGTGCGTGTGTGCATGTTCAGATTCAGATTCAGACAACTTTATTGGTCCCGCGTGGGGCAATTCATATTTGCAGCTTACAAGCAACAAAGACAAACAAACAACAAAACATCTCAACGACAGCACGGCAATAAAAAGAGAAACACTCCATGTGATACAATCCAGCAATAAAAGTAAAAGTAAAAACAGACAACCAAGTGCAAAAGGCTACTTAAAATGACTACTGTCTGTGTTTAAAAGTCTGATAGCCGAGGGGACAAAAGATTTGGCGTAGCGGTTGGTCCTACTTGGTGGGACGTCATAACGGCGGCCAGAAGGCAACAGTGAAAACCGCTGAGACAGAGCATGGAGGGGTTGATTTGTGATGCTCGTCCCCTTCTTGACCGTCCAGAGAGAACATAGGTCTCTCTGTTTTACTCCAATTATTTTGGAGCACACTTTCACAATATACTGTAGGCTGTTCCTATCTTTGATGGACAGGCCACTGAACCAGCAGATAAAAGAAAAAGTTAGGAGGCTTTCAATAAAAGAACTATAAAAAGTGCTCAGGATCTTTGCATTAACATTAAAAGAGTTCAGCTTTCTCAGTAGGTAGATCCTCTGCTGACCTTGTGTGCGTGCGTGCGTGTGTGTGTGTGTGTGAGAGAGAGAGAGAGAGAGAGAGGGGCGCATGAGTATACTGTATATATGTATGAGGTATGAGAGGAGGAGGAGGAGGAGGAGGAGAGAGGAAGGACCACTAGTAAAACAGGATAAGAGTTCTCCGAGACAGAAAACGGATTTCTCCACAGGAAATGGCTTTCACACAAATCCGACGGCTTGCCAGGAAACCATTAACTCTTTTCATGCTTTCAAACACACTCAGCAGTCAGCCCAGTGGAATCATAGCTACTGTAAATCATTACTTTTCAGCACCATCAGGAGCAGAGGTGCCCAAACGTTTTGACATGGAGGGCCAAGAGGCTGGAATGTTACACAGGTGGTGGGCCTTGCGCCAAATAATGTGACCTAGTAGTGGGCCTTGCAGCGTGTTTGTCATGAGTTACCTTCTATGCAAGGTTTGATGCTGTGAATGACAACATCAGCCTACAGACCACTGAAATAGAAAGGGAAGCCACTGCCAGTGGAGACTCAGTGTTCAGGATAACAGAACATGAGGTGAGGAGGACCTTTAAGAAAGTGAATATCAGGAAGGTAGCAGGACCAGGACCAAATAGTGACTTACGTATTCCTTTCTGTAGGACCTCTGTTGCCAAATTCTCATTTGTTTATCAAGGTGCAGTGATGTGGAATGTTATCTAAAAAATCTAACAGAAACATGTTCCACTTTAAATATATTTAAAAGTAAGCTTAAAAAATAACTACAGCTCCTGTAGTCTGTAGTATGTGAATTTGAGTGAAGTCTTTTTTCCCCCCCCACCGTTATAATTGTTATATAATGCTGTATTGTATGTATCTGTGTGTATGAGAGAGGGATATGCGCATGTGTGTTTGTGCATAATGTGGGGGGGGGGGGGGGATATCTTTTGTGTAGTTATCCTATATAGGTTTAAGAGGGGAGGTCGCTTATAAGCCCTTGGGTTTTTTGACCTTTCCTGCACATTTTAACTGTTCTTCTTTTACTTATTTTATTCCAGAATGTATGTTTATAAGTGCAAATAACAATAAACAATAAACAAACCAGACGGTATCCCAGGCCGCATCCTAAAAGTCTGTGCCGACCAATTGGCCCCGGTATTCACTGACATATTCAACCTGTCCTTAGAACAGTCTGTCATCCCCACCTGTCTGAAAAAGTCCACCATTATCCCTGTACCCAAAAAATCCACGCCTGCTTGCCTCAATGACTACCGCCCTGTAGCTCTCACCTCCATAGCCATGAAGTGCTTTGAGAAGCTAGTGAAGGGCTACATCTGTTCCTGCCTCCCCAACACCCTGGACCCCCTGCAATTTGCATATCGCCCCAACAGGTCTACAGAGGACGCCATAGCCCATGTGCTGCACACAGCATCACACCTGGACAAAAGGCAGGGGAACTATGTGAGAATGCTATTCATCGACTACAGCTCAGTATTCAATACCATAGTCCCCTCCAAACTCGTAGCCAAGCTCAGGGACCTGGGCTTGAACTATGACCTCTGCCAGTGGGTCTTGGACTTCCAGACAAGACCCCAGGTGGTGAGAGCAGGCAACTGCATCTCCTCATCCATCACTCTCAACACAAGGGCCCCCCAGGGCTGTGTACTGAGCCCCCTCCTCTACTCGCTGTACACACATGACTGTGTGGCACAGCGGAACAACAACACAATTATCAAGTTTGCCGACGACACAGTCGTGGTGGGCCTGATCTCTGCAAACGACGAGAGGGCCTACCTGGAAGACGTAAAGAATATGTTGCGGTGGTGTCAGGAGAACAGCCTCTCCCTAAATGTCAGCCAAACGAAAGAGATGATTGTGGACTTTAGAAGATGAGGGGCCAGGGACTACAGCCCCCTCAGCATCGACAGGGCACCGGTCGAGAGAGTGAGTAGTTTTAAGTACCTCGGAGTCCATATATCCGAGGATTTGACATGGACCACACACATTGACAGTGTAGTGAAGAAGGCACGGCAACGCCTCTACTTCCTAGGGAAGTTCAAAATGAGTCAGAAGATCTTCAAGAACTTCTACTCGTGCACAATAGAGAGCATCCTGACTGGTAACATCACCTCCTGGAGAGAGTGGCCCGTTCAGCCGAGCACACAATTGGAGGAGGGCTTCCCACTCTCCAGGACAGTGGCGGCTCGCCACTAGGGGCGCTCGGGCGCCGCCCCCCCTCAGGAACTACCCTGGTTATATGAGAGAACAAGAAAAATAAGTTTTTCGTTTTTTGTTTTATAGCCCTATAAATAATATAAACATGTTTAAAATGAATAATATTTACTCATTTTAAGTATGTTTGTATTTCCAATGCACAATATAACGTTATTATCGCAATTAAAAAACACTCGTTTTCCAGAGCAGGAAGTGACATCACGTTTTTTTTATTTTTTTTATTTTTTCGTATTTCTCGGCCCGGGCTATACGCGATAGCGCTCTGAGTGCGCGTCACAGTTTGATCGCTGTATCCGTCACAGCCAATCAGTGCATAACGCGTTGTGCGTTGAAATATGACTATTATGTTGGAATCCGGGCGCGATTTGAAGCGGTCTAGCCAGTAGCGTCAAGAATATCTGTAGCCGCATTTCGCGGATTGGCCGACGCCAGTATTTTTTTCCATAGCAGAATTTCACAGAGACGATCTCTGATTGGCCGAATCCAATTTCTAATGTTCCAATTCTAGGTTATTCCTAGGTTGGTCGGTGGAGATAGTTGTGTTGTTGTGAGAATGATGCAGGCAGCTGTTTGTCTTAGACGAGCGTGCCGTGACTGCAAGTTCTTTAGACTGTTAAGCTTAGGCACTCTTTCAAAGTTGGTTAAGGTTAGAGTTTGTCTTAGAGCATGGCGATAGAACGCCAGGTAGTTTGCAGTCTGTTCGAGCGGAAATGGACAAAGGAATGTACTTGTGTTGTGCTAACGAGCTAACACTTGGCTAACAAGCTATATGGCGGATGCAGTCTGGAGACAGACTACAGTGGACAGTGGTCTGGAATACATCATCAGTGGATTATACACGTTTATCAAGCTCTCCTGCCCTGGACGTTTCAACTAAACAGTGAGTCTCTCTCTCTCTCTCTCTCTCTCTCTCTCTCTCTCTCTCTCTCTCTCTCTCTCTCTGTGGTTAACGTTAACGTTTGTAAATCGTTTTTTTTAGGAGCAGTACTGTTAGGCTACTGCTGGCCATTCATTTGATTTGATTTCATGAAGCGAGACATTGCTGATTGTTTATTTATTTTATAACACAAGACTATGACTACCAACTGCCTAGCCAGCCGTGTATCAATCTTGGATGCAATAATAACGTTACCACACTGACTATGTCGATGGCTCATTGATTTAACTACTGCAGCTCTCTCGGATTGAAAATACGTGGATTATGGCTTGTTCAATATCGTCTATGTTTGAATGAATGAATGAATGAGAACTTTATTAACAGATTGCAGAATAGGTACAATACAGTACGGCTCAATACACACAATTGTTAAGGGGATGCAGACCAGAGAAAGACGTTTGTCTTGTTTACATCAGGGTCCCAGATTTTCGATTCATATCGATAGTTTAATAGCTAGCCTTGGCTCGTTTAACAATATGCAAAATATGTGTA